>NC_134959.1:24157396-24515396 GCF_965638725.1 Aptenodytes patagonicus | reverse complement strand
AAAGGGGGAAAATAAATTTAACCTTTTGTAAGATTAGATGTTTCTATGTATTTTAATAATTAAAAAAAAAAATCCTGTTTTGTAACAAAACTTATTTTAAATAAACTGTTAAAGCCAGTCCTCCTGCACTGCTGTTATTTCCTTGCAGGGGGTTTGAGCCCGGCTCAGGGCGGGTGCTCCCTCCTGCACTGCTTGCACAGCCTCTCCCCCACAGCTGGAGAAGCCCCTTGAATCCCTCCTCTCGCAGCTGTCTCTGGGCCAGCCTGGCAGCACAGCCCCCCAGACTGCAGCTATTGGGCTCTCTTAATTAGCGGGAGGAATTAAACCATAAGCCAGCTCCAGCGCTGCAGCACCTTGCTCCATCTCGTGCTTCTCCCAGCTCTGTGGGCTGTTCAGGGCTGGAGGCAGGCGGAGCCCTTTTCACACCTCGATCAGTTCCAGGCACGGGATTGTCCCCAGAGAGGCCCCAGATGAGGCAGCAAGGGGCTGCAGCACAGGCGGGACAGGTGACCGTGAGTTCCCTGGTGCTCGAAGCAGGCAGCATCTTCAGCCCCAGTCATGCTGTCCTGCAGTGGCACATTGCCAGGGCCTCTTGCTGCATGAGCCACCACCAGAGCCACCTCCTCCAGAGCCATGGAGCAGAGCAGGACGCTCCCCTTCGTTCCTAAAATCTGACCGTGTTTGGGTGAAGTATCAGCGAGGTAGGGATAGGCTTTAGCTTTCCTGCTGGCCCCGCTACACGCACCTGAAACAGCCTCCTGCATCCCCAAACACCAGCGGCTGTCTCAAGAGCTCACAGAGAACCACGTAGACAAAACACTGCACCCCCGTGTGCCGCTACCTCGAGATCTGCTAGAGATCAGGTGGGGAGAAGAGATCTGCATCTGGCCAGGGAACGGACAAGCCACAAACGATGAAGTTCCTCTTTGGGGTGGGAACTACCCAGCAAGAGTGAAGCCTCCTCCAGGGTTTCAGCAAGCCACCTGGCTAGTGCCATCTCTCCAACTTGCTCACCGCAGCCTCCCGGCAGGAAGGGTGAGAACGGCCAGCTTCCTCATGGGAAACACAGGGAACAGAGCCCTGCTTTCCCTGGACGCTCCCAGCCAGGAGCTGTGCCAAGGTGAACAGTACTTCAAGAGATTCAGGCATTTAACACAGCTTTTTAAAAAAAGTTACAAATCTTTTAATAAAATTCATTATAAGTTACAGTTTCCTGGAGAACAGGCTCCAGTGTATAAAATGGGAGACAGGCTGGGAGAAGCAGGGGAAGCACCAACAGGAACCTCTTTCCCCACAGGAAAGAAGAAAGAGGGACAGAAAGGTTCTGACAGACATTTATTGGGAAAAAAAAAAAAAACAAACAAAAAAACCTCTAAGAGTGGTCCAGTGAATGTAGAAAGACATTAGTCCATATCCCTCTGTTCCACCACCCTCCCAAATCCTTACCCCCAAAGGCAAACACATACGACAAGTCCTGTTTAAGTCACCTATTTTAACAGATCCAGGTAGACCTCAGTTCCCAGCAACAGTCTGAAGATATTAATCTTCTGTGGCCCAGGGTGCCAGCAGGGATTTTTGAGAAGCCAAGAGACAGCCTCCTCTCAACACAAGTCCTTGAGACTACACCAGGCACGGTGTCCTGGCTCACGTTTGATGAAGCAAGCCAAAGGGGCCGGTCCCACACGGCAGTTGAAGAAGTCCCTTCTGCAGGGAAAGGGCACTCCACCCCACAGCAGGCTTTTGTGGGGCGGACGCTGCAGTCCTCGGCGTGCTGCACGGAGAGAGCGGGGCCAGCCGGCCCCAGCCCACAGAGCCAAGCGACACGAACCGACAGCACACACGGGTGAAGGATGGGCGACAAGCAGGTTTGGAGCCCTCCTGTCAGGGAAAGGCCAGCACACAGAGACAGGGCAGCCAAGAGCTTGATGCTGAGATGAAGAGCTGAAATGAAGCTGCTTCCCTACAGGGGCTTTGCGGGGCCCTCCGCCAGCCAGGTCCTCTCACGCAGCACAGGCATCTCTCCAACTCGGGTCCTCCATCCAGCCCGTAAGGCACTGGGGCTGGGCAGGCGACCCACCAGCGAGATTCCACTTCCCTACCATGCTGTGGGGGGGAAGATGGAGACATGGAGAGAGATGAAAGCCAGCCAGACCAAGAGCAGAGGGGAGCTTGGCCACCTGTGTTTGCACGTGAGGAGGTGGCGGCTGTCACTCCAGGACAGCCATGAGGAGATGCAGTTCCCGAAAGGCACTACCATGGCGGCCACTGAGCCCAGACTTGTTCTTGACGATGTTGCTGATGTTTTTCAGCTGCTTGTAGCACAGCTTGCATTTATGGAGCCTGAAAAAAAAAAAAAAAGAAAACAGATAGCAGACACAGCACGAATCCTCAGCTGCCCAAGAGATGTGCTTGTTCCTGTAGTGCCAAAGATGCAAGTCAAGCAGGAGAGAAAACGCAAGCCCTGCAAATGGCCTGGAAGAGGCTGAAATGTGAGCACGGCTCTGCAGAAACACCATGTATTCAGCCCACGTCCTGATGACACAGGAGAATGGCATCCACATAAGAGCTTTTTCACTCCTCCTTCCCCCTTTGGCAGTAAAGTCCAGGGAGGAAGGAGGTGCTGGTTTTTGGAGGGCCAATTCTCAGAGCAGAGCCATCCTGTGAATGAACTGGAAATCCAGGGCCTGGCTGACAACTCGTGTCTTGTGAGGTAGAGGGTGAAGCCACAGGGTGGTTTTACTCTTGACATACTCGCACTTTGTTTAGATATGACTCAATACACAGTGACAGAGGGAAAAGCAGTCCTTGGTCTTTTTCTCAGAGCAGGAGGGTTTGGTGTTTGCAGACAAAAGGGAAGGCAAGCCCAGTCTAGTATCAAAGCCTCGATGGCGAGGAGCAAAGCTCACCCAAGAGAAAGGCTGGTTCAAAAAGGGAGCAAGTGGAAGTGAGTAAGCGCCTCACCTTTCCTCTCTGGTGATGTCCACTCCGACAGAAGGTGGTGCAGCAAGGATGTCTGTGATCAGTGGCAGGAATCTCTGGAGAATGAGTTTCAGGGAGGTGCAGCCAGTCTGCACGTAACTGAAAGACAAACAGAATCGGGTCTCACTTGAATTTCCTTCCTTTCCTCCCAGCACAAAACCCTCACTCACATCCAGTCACCGGGGATAATCTACTCAAATGACCCCCCCCTTCCACCACCTGTAATCTGGTAAGGAGAGCAACAGCCAAGTACCAACATGGTCTTGGTTCGAGTCAAGACTGACAAAGTGAGCCCTTTCGAAAGGTCCTGGCATATACCCTGCTCAGTGGGACCTTTCTGCTCAAGAGCAGAGACATCCTGCCGAGGGGACTTGGCAGGAGCCTCTCTTCCGGTAGGAAGGAAGGGCAGAAACTCCATCTGAGAGAGAGGCTGCATTTTTTTTGCCACCTAACGATGAGGTTCAAAGCAATCTTCCAAGTGACCCTAAGGCTGTTGCGGGACTTCATTCCCCCTTGTCCCAAGTCGACAGTTACATTCCCATCAGCCCGCAGAGCCCGCTTATTCTACAGCGATTTGACCCCTCCTGGCTGCCAGAGCTGCCTTCAATCCAACACACCTACGCCAAATCTCAATACCCTTGCTCCTCTTGCCCATGCATACTTTCCATATCTTTTCCCACACACGCTTGGCAACTCCACTGCTCTTTTCCAGGCATCGTATCAGCATTATACTGTATCTGCTGTGATTCTTCAGGATTTTCTTTCAGCTACAAAATACCCAGTGGAGCTCTCCTGTGAATATCCACACCTTGTCCCCCAAGCACACCATGTTCTTGGGGCCTCACCTTTCATATTTACTTTGGAGTAGTTTCTCTATCTGTGGCAGGACTATAGTACACAAATCCAGCTTCCACAGAGACCTGAAAACAAAAGGACACATTCCGAGACCGGGGACCGAGGCTTTACAAGGCTCAAAAAGCCCAGGCAGCGACACGAGGTTTACTGAGCAAGTTCACTGACTCCCCCTTGTGATAGAAAGTAGCAGGTTCTCACATATTTTATTGACTCTCAGCAGAATCGCTTTATGAAGCCCTAAGACTTCGATTTTCCTTGCAAGACATCATTTGCCTACAGAAAAGGCCCCATACAACTCCAGCAGTTACTGGCACTGCAGACTTGAAATGCATTTCACGCTGCCATGGCCCACTGGACACAAGGCAGGTAGAATGCAGCGCTCCCAACACCCAGCCAGATGGCTCTCGGGTATCCCAGGGGCTGCCCCCACCCAGGACTCACGCTTTTTGGTTGACAATATTCAAGAGGTCCACAACAACAGACAGATCGTTGATCGCCACTGCAGAGTCCACAGAGTTCTGAGAGAAAAGGGGAAGAAGGAGTCATCTATTGCAAAGCTCAAACTGGCTAGACTAAAGCAACTGATATCAAGTGCCGCTTTTCAAAAACACGGCAGAGGAAACACGGAGCTGGCTAGGGAAGAGAAGATAACTCTCGCATGAGAAAGTTTTCTCCATGTTTCTTTGTGACCATTCAACCGCAGGTGGGACACGGCAGCACTCTGCGGTGCACCCCTGGGGACAAAAGCTGTGAGACCCTGCATTTTGTGTAAGAGGCAGAATCAGCCCCAGACAAGCCAAGAGGTGCTCAGTTGCTCCCCTCACGAGCCTCGGGTGTCTCCACATCCTTGCCTTGATGTCACCGGTGCTCCATACAGCCCGCACGGTGTCCAGATTCTTGTGGCGGCTGGTGAGTACCACACACATGGTCTCGTGGCCTTTCCTGATCTGGGACATGGCTTCCTCGTCCACGAGCTCAGTCTGGCTTTGGTTTTTCACAGCCTGAAAGTACAGATGCCAATGGAGGAGCGGTAACAGAGCAGGATGGCACAGAAGGGTAGGAGCTTTCTCTGGCCTAGGTGAGAACTAATTTTGGTGTACAGAGGGGACAGTAAATACTGACTTCCTTGCAGATCATTTTATAAACATTTTGAAACAGAAATGCTCAAATTTGTTCCAATTTCAGCTACTTCTCTTCTGCCTCTTCTACTGCGTCAATCACAAACACATTCGAAGCTTTGGAAAAACTCTCAAAATTGAAAAAAGTGAATTAAAAGTAAGCTTTCAAAACCAGTATGTTTTGATAAAGAAATGTTTTCATGGAAACCCTGTTTTTTATGTGAAATGTTCATCTGAAATCAACAAATTTTATTACAAAGCATAAAACTTGCACAATTTATTAGACTCTCAATTTGATTCCCACTGACACCATGCTGGAATCTCCCTTCCTCTGCTCACATTTAGAGTTTGGGATCATGAGAATGCTCTGGTCCTTCTCCTTTTTTGGGACAGGGAATACCCTCCTGCTCAAGGGCCAAGAGGCCTCCAAGACGCAAGAGGGAAAGACTATTGAAATAATTACGTATGTGTAATGGCAGACACCAATTTTCTAAATGAATCACTGTCTAGCATGGGGAATTGTTCAGTGTCTTTGTCTCATCCCTTGCTCTCTGCTTTGATAACACGTTCTTCGTGAGCATGGATCAACGCTGCTGTGTTTGCATCAGCCTGCTGTCAAACGCAATGGGGGCTGGGTCCAACAACCCGGAGGTGCTAATTCCACAGGAACTGCAAGTCAAAGCAGTTGGGAGGTGGGAGAGTAAGCTGGCAAGGGAAGCACCAAGTGAGCAGAGGAAGAGCAGGAGGTAACGTGTTCTCATCAGTACTGAGGACTGGAGGCTGCAGAAAGCACCTAAGACACTCTTTCTGTACCTCAGAGAACCCCCTTTCTGATGCCACCCAACACAGACACCGGCTGGAAACTTTTGTCCAGAGACACTTACTGGTAGAAAGTCAGAGGCCTTCAGGCCAATGGGCTCATTCCTGGCTGCAGGAATCACAGACGGCTCTGTTCTGGTCACAGGAGTTGAGGAGGCAATCGGTGGCCTCTGAACCGGATCAGGCTGCAGGAGAAGTCAGGATAAAAGCTCTAGCAGTAACAATCTGGCCCTAGTCTGATGTCCTTTTTTTCTGGCCTGCTTTCCTCTCACAGCAGGGTCCTAATGCAGAAGCAGTCTCCAATTTGCTAGCATGGTTTAAGAGGCAATAAAGTATCTCTCAGGTACATGCCAAGATGCAATTAAGGTTTGCAAAGAACACGGAGATGCCCCAGCAGAAGTGCCAAGTGCTGTCGTTATCAGCATCTAAAATTAGGGCAATGGGCCATGGCCAGCCTGAAGGTGAAGAGAGAATTCTAAAGAAGCCAGTATAATGTATCCTGGCCCATCGGCTGCTTGCAGTTTTGGCTACAAAATAGCCTCAGTTCAAGCACTTGGAGAAATCTGGCACTTGGTTCTCTTTAGAGTGCCCCGATTTTGAGATGCAAGGAGAAACACCACTGCAAGTGCGAGAAGCAAACAAAAGCAATAGAGCCATCGCCTGTTGGAGGCTTGGCCTTCGATTCTACTGCTTAGGCAAGACACGTGGCAGGACAAAGACCGGAGCTGCACTTTTACTGCTCTTCAGTAAAGGAATCAGCTTGATTAGAAATCATAAAGTCTCCAGCACCCACATCTTTCACGGTGGGAGCATGAACAGCTATTAACAGATCATGCAGTACGTACAAGTTCTTGCTTTGGCAACGGGGTCTGGACATCTGCAGCTTGGCTGGACTTGACTGCTTCCTTTGCGGTTACGGGCTCTACCGAGATGGGAAGAAGTGGGAAAGCAGAAACTGATTATTCCTTTCAAGAGAAGCTGTGAGCAAAGGTTCTGTATAGCTAGACTACAAGTAGTCATTTCTTCAGACATGCAGCTCTCCCTCTTTTCAGGGCCATTAACCCCATTCCCACCAAGGGCTCATTTTCATACGCACCATCCTCAGGAGGGGCTGGAAAGGGCTCGTTGTTTCGAGGAGGAGTTCGACCTACAGAAAGAGAGAAAAAAAATAAACAAAGGAGCATCCAAGGCTACAGATTAGTGATAGGTCAACCTTGGAGCTGGGAGATCTCCAACAACTCCACAGATTAGGGCAATCAGTGATACTGCAAGCAGAGTTATCTCCTTCAGACCTTGATGCTATTGTTGAGTTTAGCCAAAGGCTTTCAGCCTTCATGGACGGGAGGGATAAAACCGGCCCGTGTAGTTCATTGCTGCTGTAGAGGTGTGAAGCACAAGAAAAGGCACTATCACAACAAACTATATTCCCGCTAAATTGATTTACATAAGTAAATCAAAATAATGACCATTAATTCCTTAGAAAGACTAATCTCACTTTTCTTATTTACATAAAAATGAGATACAGGCATTGCACTATGCCTCCTAAACAATAATCTCTGCTTTAAAAAAACATTTTGCCTTTCCTTCTTTAATGGAGGCTGCTGATTTTATACATATCAAAATTCTAAGTTAATAAAGATCCCATAACACAGTAGTCCTTTCTAATCAGGACAGGAAGGCAGCATGCTTACAACGGAGCTCTGGATTCTGAGCCAGACTTTGACCAGACATCACTGCACCCTAGTAAAGGCGCCACCTTCCAGCAGTTCACCAGCATGATCTGTGGTTCAGAGTCCAAGCACAGAATATTAAATAAAAGTTTTCTAAACTCTCCCAGTCACAGCTGAAGCCTCTATTATAGTAAGCCAAAGCTCACTTCTACTGAACCAGTTTAGCGCCTACAGCTCTAATCCAAACAACATGCAAAAGCACAATAAACCCTGGTACTGACAGATAGCGTTCTTGGGCTGGAAGATCTCTTTGTAATCCTCCGGGTTCTGGATCTCAGCCTTTGATTCCTTCTCATCCCGGTCATCTTCACTGCTGGGACTGCGCCTCTCGCTCTCCGAGTTATGCTTCACTCTGCTGTGGAAAAAGAGATGCTGTCAAGGGCAAGTCATATGGACTCTGTCAGAGAGAGAGAGAGAGCGCACTAAGCTCCTTGTACATTTCCTTAAAATCTTGAAATTCAACAAGCCAGCAGATTCTCTTACCTTTGTGGCTTGCTGCAGCTAGTTGAGGGCCTGTCATAGATGCGGCGAAGGGAGGACCCCGTGGGGGTAGGTGGCACAAGAGGCTCATCGTCCCTGATCAGCCCATGAGGAATGGAACCCGATTTTGTGATTCTGCTGAGATCCACAACGAAGGAAGAGACTGTGCTTTGCGCAAAGGAAACTCCTATCTGCAGAGGCAAAAGATCAAGGTTATTCACCAGGGAGCAGGGTGCACGCCAGCCTTTTTGAGAACAGGCATGATGGAGTGACCCTGAGCAACCGTGCTTGAGAATTTCTCAGTTCAGTGCTCTGACTTTTTCAATTGGAACCTGCCAATGTTTTATGAAAGGGTATGATAAAACTTTTGCCAAGCATAGTTTCTAAATACTGGTCAAACCAAGCCGCAGTTCTTTCCTCCAGAAGCCAAAGAGAGCACGAAGCAGAGCACGAGGCTGCTGAAAGCAAAAGCACACAAGCTCTGTCTAAGTGCTGGGCACATTGCAGGCCCTGGCCACTTACAGTTGGACATAAGCTTAAAGGTCAGAAGGCCTGCAAGGAGGCAGGAGGATTTTATCTCATGTTTCACAGCCGCCTCCCCACCTCCTCAGGAGCAGTGGCTTACCAGCTGGTTGTTGCAGATAGATAAGTCAGCTACTTTCCCCCAGTTCACCAAGACCACATCAAAACAGCGCTCTGGCTCCCAGCCGTACACACGCAGCGAATCCTGGAAGCCACTATACAAGCAGCAGCCATCTGGGTTGAAGAGCACGCACCTGGGAGGAAGGCAGGTGGAGAATTAGGCACAGCTTCCCAACCTTGCTCAGTCCTACAAGGACCCCAGGGCTCTATCCCTGACTTCACTGAACGCCTCCAGCCCCGTTTCTAACAATGAACCTACCAATGTGGTGTTCACCTGTGCAACATCTCCAGCAGCCCAAACTTCTCCCCAGTAAAGGCTCTCTTTCAGGAAATCCTCCTTTCACCCCCACTTTAGTCTCTGCCTAGTACACTGCAGAAGGAATTCAATATACCTGACAGGAGTAGCCTCCTCTTCAATACAGCTCACAACTTGAAACTTCTCCAAGTCCCAGAACCGAACAGTCCTGTACACACAACAGAACAAAAATCATCGCTCATCCCTCTAGAAATCTGCTGTAGAATCCAGTATTGAAATAATACGCTAATAGCTAGAATGACTTTCGCTGTTGTGCACATAGATGAACCTACACAGAAGGCTAGTCTAGCTAAGATCTGTGAATCCAGCCACACATGCTTAGAGGCTCTAGATACGGATAGGTATGTAGAGCTGACCCAGAGCTAAGAGGACACCCTGCTAGCTGAGCAGGACTGCTTGCTGTTCAGATAGGACATCAGCTGGATTAGTGAGATGCTTGAAGCTATCGCACTGTTTTCTAGTGGGGTAGAAGGTGCCATCGATTTTGGATGCAAAGGCAAGATCACCATGTTCTGCACATCACAGATGTGATGTGCTGCTGGCTAGATGTCAGGCTCTTGCAATGGCAGGTTTGAGTGGTGCGATACTCCTATTTTCTACGTTCCTAAAAGGAAGGGCATCAAGAAAGGGAACCGACGTATACAATTCCCTTCTTTCTCCCTCCCCTTCTGTACCTGTCAGAGCTGCCAGAAGCCAAAAGGTATTCATTGGGATGGAATTCAACTACGTTTACTGGGCCGGTATGTCCTGTAAACTCAAACATTATCTTCCCAGCAGCCAGATCCCACAGCTGGAAGAAGGAAAGAACAGAGACATTCTTGAAAAGATTTAACGTTAGAGAATTCCAATACACTTTGGATTTCCTTGTACTGGCAATCTTCTAACCCTTCTCCCCCTCCAAGAACAGACTCAAGTTTGTCAAAGAAAGCAGTGATCAGGAAAGGAGTACCGTCCCAGTCATTTAAGGCTGCATTTTTTTTTTATCATCATCTTTTTTTTTGGCATTCTCTTTTAAATTTTCCATTTAATTTGTCCCCTAGAAGTTTCTGGTTTATATTTAGAGACTGGGATAAAATACAGCAGTTCCACCTGTCCCCCCCACAAAAGCAAACAAACAAAAATCCAAAAGCTCTGAATCCCTTAGCAATTCATTCTTCCCGTGCTCTAGTCTCCACTGAAAAATCCAGAGTGAAATGACTGATCAGTTTATTTCATGTGAAGCTGAAAACAAAAATCAGTCCTTCGCCCACATTCCTCCATACCACATCTGAAACAACTGAAGTCACTGTTTCAGTCGATACTTTTCTGAATTCCTTCTCTTGCTCTGCTCAGTCCTGACAGCAATTTTCAGACTGATAATCACGTGCAATGTGTATGATAGCACACCCCTACTGAATTAACTGAGCAGAGCCAGAAATTGGTATGGTAAAGCAACGTGCTGTGGACAACTCATTCTGTAACATTTACTGAGACGACCGAGGCCAATGTTCAGGTATCACAACTCCACCACCATCAAAACTTGAACTTTCACGTGCATAGTGCCAACATGTCTGTTGGATAAGTGCATTTCAGCACATGCAGCTCTTTCCTGGATGTTGTGGGCCACTGGACATGGTCCTCATAAACAGACTGGTCCCTGCAAAGCCACAGGGCTCAGCTGGCTGCCTAATGAACTGAAGGTGTTTATGAGCAAGTGCTGGTAATGCCTGGTAAAAAGACGATCCCAGCATTCCTATGTGCCACGAGCACATAAGGAGAGTGTCACAATAAATTACCTTCACAGTGTGATCATCAGCAGCAGAGGCTAACCATTTCCCATCAGGACTAAAGCGGAGACATCGAACTGCTTCTGTGTGACCCTGAAATGAGAAAAATAAATAGGTTTGGGTTTTTTTTTTTTGCTTTTCTTCCTTTAGAGGGAATTCTGGCTTTTGTCTTTCAATCCTATAAAATAAAATGAAATAAAATGAAATCAGGTAACTGTTTCACAGAGCCCACAGCTCACAGAACACTAAACACTACGCTCAAGAGCTACACCCATCCACACAAAATGAGTGTAATCCCTCTCTTCTAGACATTTCTGTCATCAGTTTAAGTACGGTAAATGCACATCTGGCTTAATTAATAAGAATCAATTTTAAATTACACAGATTTATGGGTGGTCAGATAGAAGTGCTGTGCCATTAAGTTGATTTCTAAATGAAATTAATATACGGCAAGTTCTTTGGGTAGAAAAAGGCCCCAAGAACAGAACCATCTCAGTGCAGCGGGGACTTGCATGGTAGTATCAGGCACAGTATAAAGAAACACTCATGGATGCTCTCCATCCCCCACTGAAGCCAGCCAGACTATAGTACATTAACTCCTATGATATCCATTTCATATTCCCATACAGTTCACAGAGGCCCGCAGAGGTTTGCCAGGCCACTTCACAAATTGTGCAGATCTTATTTTCATACTGGAAAACTAGGGAGTTAATCGTATGTAATGACTTTAAGGTCTGCTCACAAGTCCTCGACAGAAATCTTTCTTCCCTCTTTGCCTGAAAACTAATGAAGCATTTTACCTTGTACCTGAAGACACAGCCTTTTCTTCTTACATCCCAGAGCTACAGGGAAGAAAAGCAAACAAAAGATATGCTTAGAGCAGTGTGCGGGGAGCCCAAGAGTCCCGTCAGAACAAGAGCTCTCCCTGTCACCAAGCTGATAGACACTGCAGAATGAAAACACTGAAGGGGCTGTTGAACCCATTTGCTTCAGGGGTACCTAATTCCCCAATCGAGAATCACTTCTGTAAGGTGTTTCTGACTACAGAAGCTGTTCCTACAGTCAAATACCAGCCTGATGAAGCATATGCAATCCACAGCAATCCGGACATCTGCGCTTGCTGACACCGGGTTTCGGCTGGCACCTTACTCGGAGCCACATTCCACAACAGAGGAGTCACACTCATGAGTTACCACTGTGAAAATACATGCACGAATTTCACAAGCACTCGCAAATACACCTGCCCACACACATGGAAATGATGATGTACAGCATCTACATCTACAGCTTGGCACAGAACATGTTCTGGCACCCTTCAAAACAAAGATACTGCAAGTAAAGAGGGCAATCTCTAGGGGAAGCTGGGTTTTACCTTAATGTTTGTGTCCAAAGAGCCAGATGCCACAAAGCTTCCAAAAGGATGGAAATCGAGGCTGCAGATATTCGCTTTGTGACCAAGTAAGGTACGAAGAACTGGGAAAAGGAGCAGCAGAGCAGGGAGAAGGAAGAGGGAGCAAATATTTAGTAGTTCATTTCCTCCAGACACCATGCAGAAGTTTAGCCATACCATCCTCACCGTTAAGCACATGCTAATACAACGTACACTACACATGCTACACATTGTTTATTCATCTGTATACCCTATTTTATGGAAATGTTTCCGACTTTACCCTTGCAATGCAAAGAAACAGCAATAGAGGGCCCATGTTCAACGATCCTAATTAAAGTCCTGTCCTTAGGTGTGGAAACTATGAATAAAACTCCAAAGGTCTCCGTTCTGAAATTAAAACTAAAAAGCCACACTTTGAGGCAGCTGTCAGGCGGTGTATCTTTCCACTTGTTACAAAGAGAGCAAAAGGGCACGAGGGGAACAGTTTTAGCCAGGAAGTGAAAGGGACATTTGATTGCCTGCATCGTTCACCTTGCAGCTATTAGACAGACCCTTTCCCAGGACTCTGCACCCCCGTCCAGGCACAAGCCTGACTTCTACCTCTTAGGTTCCAATATTCGCCCTGGACTCCTTCAATCGCCCCTTGCAAGAAGCATCCCAAAGACTGGGAAAGGACGCTTAGGAAGCATGAGACAAAGAAATGATCACAGTGTTTCAGCAAGTCATCAACCAAGTAACACCCCTTGTAATTCTGGAAACCAGAAAGGACCAGTAGAACTGGTACACCATATCTCTGAAAGCAGAGACGAATGGAGAACTCAACTTTGAGGAAGAAAAATTGCTCAGATAATAACAAGGGCAATCTCTCTCCATCATCCGTCATCTGCAACAGTCTGATGATTCCCCTGGCAGAAATTAGCTCTTGAGCCAGACCTGGAGTGGTCATTTGCACAGACACTGGCTCATAGGTCTCCTACTAAATTCAGCCAGATCAGTTACTCTCCACTGGTAGAGCCAAACTATTTTATAACTGAACTGATTCTAACAGAATGACAAAGTGCTTTTTATTATTTATGCCACCTGCTGTTTGCCTTCTTAGCTCAGCCAGTGTAAATCTATTTTCATTACACATTCTTTCTATGAACAAGCAACAACCTATAAGAAATATTCAGTCATTTTATGGTATTCCTGCTGGAATGCACTCAAGTGATTCATGATATCTTTGCAAACTTGTTCTAGGATTTGAGAAAAATGCAATAAATAAAGCATGACTCAACAGTCGGTCTTTAAAGGATCAGAGCTTGATGAGTACATAGCTTTTACGATTTATTAAAAATTAGGTCTTTGTCTATTTATATGGCCATGCAAGAGCAGAAGAGGAGAAAAATCACTTGAGGAAAAAAAGACAAGTTAGAACCTAAGAACGAGAACAAGAGGTCAGCAAGCGGCGGATTCCTGCACTTGTGCAGAACCTAATATAGTTAATATTTCCAATCTGATTTTAGATCCGTTTATTAAGGTTGACAATTTTAAGCTGAGACTCTAAACACAAATTCTGTATGCCTAGTTACTCTATACATGCTTGGAACCTGATCTGGAACATAGATTTCAACACACTCGGGTTAAAACCTAAAAACTAGTTCCTCAAATCAGTCTCCACAATACACGTACAAATTTCTGCTCGAGTAGGCATACACAGCTATACAGTCTCAGTAGGAAGTGCATAAAAGGCCTCTAAGAGGGATGGAAATTAAGATGAAAGCAACGCCAGGCTCCTGTGCCTTCTTAAGTTGGAAACCTTCTGGGTCAGCATAGATATTAAGCATAAGGATATTCCAAAAAGCGTGCATTAACAGAAGTGAAAACTCATGGAAACGTACTTTTGGCAGCTTCCAGGTCCCAAACTCGAATGGACCCTGACTGGGACCCTGCAACAATGAGTTCCTCGTTTGTATTGATCTGTAGGCTCTCAATGGGCGTCGTATGGCCTGTCAAGCTCTGCAAAGAAAACCACAAGTCACGATCAACAGCTACTGACACAGCCCTGTCCACAGTGGCATTGTTCACGCTCGATCGGTATGTAAAGTATTTAGCCATGCATCAGGGCCACCTGGTTGTGCCACTAATCCTTTTTCCTCATCAGCTACCAGTATGGTAGAGCACCCTAAAGACCATCACTGCATATAGCACCGTGCATGTATCTTCCACGTTACCCCACTTTCTGGGGCACACTGACTAATTTTTAAAGGATGCATCAACAGAGACATGGGTAGTTAAACATTAGGTGCGGATGCCCAGACAAGGTTGACACATGCTTACATTATAAAAATCATGCTGTGCAAGCACAAAGGCGCCGTGTTCGCTCTAAATGGGTCACATAAGTGTCACGAACCGGTTACAAAATCAAAGCGAGAGCAAAAGCAGGGCTACTTCGAAACCTCCACATAAGCAAGGAGCCATACGTTGCTGCCAGCAATGGGTGTCACAGTGGTAACGTGGTGCTATTACTGAAGTATTAACTTGAGGCATAAGGTAGTAATTCGCATGTATGCAGTTCCTTTCATCCTTGAGCATCTAAAAGCTTACAAATTACATAAGTATTTTGAAAAGGCCAGTATTTAATTAAAACACAAGAATATTTAAAACTAGCTCTAGAAAACCAATACCACTATTGCAGACTTTGTGCTTGCAAATTAAGCAACATTCTATGCTTTACTCCATCCTCAAACAGGTCTTTTTAAATAGCTAAGCTAGCTCTGTGCCTCCCACACACATACAGAGGCTGGGAACGCCAGTTGAAAGCTGCCTGTTCTGATGGGGTTTCTTAGGATTTCACGTGCAACTGAAATCCTCTACATACTCTACAGCTGCAACTGTCACTGCTTAGTGAGAAACAAAGCTCAAACTTGAACCAAGTCGCAATGCTACTTGAAAAGTTCCTCTTTTCCCTCTTCCCCAACACGTAAACATCGGAATCCTAACAATATAAACACTAAAGATGCATTTCAGAGGACAAAATATACAGCACAACCCCAAAAATCAAGATTCTTTTGATACACAAGAAGGGCACAAGTCCTCAGCAGCTCCAGTCAGCCCCCGCCTCTCAGAAACACCAGCTTCTAAGGTCTGTGGTTCCCAGGAAGCGCAGGAGAGCTACAGCTCTCTGCTCCCACAGGAAGGGTACGGAGATATTTAGTCCTTCAACCTTCCTTCTCATGGAAGGCAATACCCTGGTTTCAAACTACTGTCCTGCCACCACCAAGGGCCTGGAAAGACACAGCTTAACAACGCTACGCAAGAAGCACAGCGCTGCCAAAGGTGAGCAACTCCTTTTGCACCCATTTCAACCTCTTTATTTTTCCATTCATTTACTGAGGTTGAGTATAAAGTAGACACATTCTCCTTTTAGCCTTTTTGACCCTACTTTCCCAATTTCTTCCTCACAAGGTTCACACTGGCTAGAGAAATGCCTTCCATTACACAACATTATTGTGTTGTTAATTAAACAAGTGACAAGGGACACTTGCTAAAGATGGTTTTCCACAACACCCACTCAAAGCAAAAGCAATACAGGACAGACATCTGTTAAACATATTTATGGTGCACTTCAGCGATCACTACTGGCGTAACCCTACTCTTTCCAACACGCTGTGCCCAGCGTTACTCTTCCTCAGGCAAGTTAGCAAAGTATTCTGACAAAGTTTGTGCTGGCAGTTAGTGACTGTGGGACAGGTGGGGACGCATCCTGCTGGGGATGTTTCCTGCCGTGGGGGCAAACTCCAGGGTATAAAACTGGCCCCTGTAGCTTGCACTATAAAACTAGCTGATCTTGCACAAAACTCTGCGTTTAATTATCTGTAGCCTGGTAACGGAAGGCACAATAATCATTATCTGAGCAAGCGCTGGCGCAGCTGAAGCAGCCAGCCATCCCAGATTCTCTCTGGAGCAGTGGTCTCACCAGCTAACGAATTCCATCCCTATCTTTAGC
The DNA here is from genome assembly GCF_965638725.1 of Aptenodytes patagonicus. Taxonomy (NCBI): domain Eukaryota; kingdom Metazoa; phylum Chordata; class Aves; order Sphenisciformes; family Spheniscidae; genus Aptenodytes; species Aptenodytes patagonicus. Next base: position 24,499,313 of record NC_134959.1, on the reverse strand, counting down.
TAGAATTCGGTCACCCAGCTTTGTGTCGGTAAACTCTATTCACAAGTCCCACAGGCTACAACCCAACAATTTTTCCCCTCATTCCCCACCCTCCATACCTCAAAATTAATATTGCCATCACCCAAAAGTTGAGAACAGGCCTGTTCTTACCATGATGCAGTTGGGCTTGTTAACTGACCATATGTTGACCCGACAGTCATATCCTCCAGTTGCCAGCAGCCGGCCTGAACTTTTCCCCAGGACTAGTGAGGATACATTGCTGCTGTGAGCTGTGATCTCTTCTGCACAAAACAAAGCAAAGGGTTATTACAGACTAGTATAACAGTTTTCCATGCCATCCCTCCCAAAGGACTAAAAAAATATTCTTCCTCCAGAAAAACTTTCCAGCTTCCACTGGACAAGCTGCAGCAGCCCACAGTTCAGATAAGAAGTCACACTGTTATCTTGCTTGAAACAGCCCTCCTTGGCTCTGTCTGCTGTACTTAAGACACCTGCTGACCAAGCTTCACAACTCCAGTGCTCATGTGGCTTACAGAAAGCATCTTCTCTCACTAGCACCAGCTCGGTAGCTTTTAAAGATTTGCTCAACTGTGGCAACCTGCTCACAGAAGCTGCTTTACCGTCGGTACCTGGGTGGGTCTCAGTAAGCCGAGCTGCCTGAGAAGCTGCAATAATACGCAACAGTCAGAGTCATCTAGCGAAAGGCCCTGTAATCCTGTTCTAGAAAGCAGCAGCAGACCGTCCAACCTGAGAACTGGCAGATTAGCAGCAGTACAGTTTGTTACCTTACACAGAAAAAAAGTCAGACTCAGCAGCAGGGATAGGTGGAGCTCCCTTCTCTGAGCTTTGGCAGAGGCTTCGCTACATTCCCACTATGCAACACAGGTGAAACTTAGCAATGCAGAGTGTGAAACTGTGACAAAGGAAGGATGAATATATATCCAAAAGTGCACAAAAGAACAAATGCGATTGATACTAAAAGACTGTTAAAGAACTGGGGGCTGAGGGGAAGCTCTGACACCGAGAGGGCTTTGCAATGACAGACCTCCAAGGAAGCCTCATCATAAAGAAACAAGTTTGGTGCAAAAGAGAAGCCAAAGGAGCATCTTTGCTTAGACATCTAATTTTCACAGTGGATTTTCAAATCCACTCAAATTTTTGGCAGGGGCTTTTGGCAGATGTATTTACCAATTTCTTCCACTTACAGTTCTCTTCTTTAAAAGTTCATGGGATTTGCGTGCCTAATAGTTATGAAGCTTGTTTGTAAAAAGCTAGGTAGTAATCAATTCAGCTTTCGTTCGGATTGTTTTGGCGGGAGGAGCAATTTGATCACTTTACAGGCAACGCTAATCCAAAAGGATATTAGACAGCTGCCATAATAATTACAGGTACTTTGATGTCAAGCTCTCAGAGTGCTTTTTTGAAAGCAAAACTGCGCAACTTTCACTTTAGCCGGAAAAACACCTTTCAAATTACAAAGGCAACTGGACCGTAAATTACATGAGAAGGGCAAATCTGAAAATATGCTTGTATTGTGTTGAAAGACCAATCTTCCATACAACAACACTAAAGTATGTCTATATACACAGACCTGAAGGTAACAAACAGTACAATTAGTATTAATAGACCAACCCACTAGTTAAAATTGAAAGGATATAGATGCTGAGCATTGCTGCCGAAATGAGTGCGTCAGCAGCTCCACTTCTTCCCTCGTCTTGATTTCATTCTTAATAATATATTGCAAGTTTAAAAGTCATTGCTGAAGCATTCAACCCTGTGTTCCTAAAAGCCAGGTTATAACCCGATGCCAGTCTTGGCCAGATCGCACCATCCTCTCCCTCGGTGAAGTGCCAATTTCCTCAAACCCACAATTGTGGGGGTTTTTTTAATAGAGTATTCATCACCAGATATCACCCACCAGCTCAGTAATACTAAGCTCCTAATTAGCATCGCTGAAACATTTCTAACATTCAGCACGCTTCTTGCTCTAAAGAGGATGCTAAGATGGGGCAGAGCCTAGCAAAAATGAAGACCAAGAACGGAGAATGGAGATTGATCAACTTTCAGCTTTTCCTATAACTGGAGTTTCAGGGATGGGGAGATAACATAGCAAACTGGCTTTCTGCTCAAAAAGATATGAAATTACTAAGTCGATTATCTCGGCTCCCTTAATGTGTTACCAGTCAAGGGTACCGTATTTCTGCTAGCCAACTCCTAGACCTCAAGTCAGTGGTCTAAAGCTCACGCTTCTGCACAGCCGATCACTTCCCGCTGCTTCTAAGCATTCCTCAACAGCCCCTATGAAATTACTCATCAGTGACCAGCGAAGCAGCTAGAAATGGATAGTCAGCAGCTGTTTACTGCTCATTCTGAGGAAAAATAATGGGTGTAAAAGCAGCAGATTCTTACTGTCGCTTGCAAAGCAATTTCAAGAGAATGAGACATACAGGCCCTGCAAAGATCACCTCACCCCTCCTGCAGCAAAGAGCTCAGCGCACCTTCAGTAACAAGTGAGCAGCAATGAAGGCCGACCCCAAACAGGCTAACCTGACACGGAGGGAACTCCCCGCTGCAGCCTGGGCTCTGCGGGGGGCTGCCATCACCCCCTCGGTGGTTCTTGTACTACGTGAGAGTCACATGGGGCTCGCTAGAAATTTCAGATAGCGTTACAGCAACCGATCAGAAAAAATACAGGCCGTGAGCCTTTGAAAATAGCAATGACAAGGCCCTACGCTATTCCACTATGTTGCTATGTTTTCAAAAAGGATTTCTAAGAGTTAAAAATTCCAGTCAGCAACTTGGAAAGAAGGCCGGGGCACCCACACCCAAGGCAGGGATTAGCTGGTTCCCATCACAAACCGCCTCTGCCACCCCCCTTCCAGCTGGGGAAGCTCCTCTGCCCTCCCCCGGGCGGGCAGCCCGGCGACACTCACGCAGCTTCCACGCCGTCTTAGTGGTGACGGCCACGGCCATGTCTCGGCGCGGCGCCTCTCCGACGGGCAGGGCAGAAGCGCCTTCTTCCTCCCAGCGAGGCTCCGCCGCCCGGCCCTGCCTGGGCCGCCTCTCCGCCGGCGCGTCCTACCGCCGCCGGGCCATCCACCCGAGCTTCCCCGAGACCTACTCCTCGCCCGCGTCCCCGCCGCGCCGCCCTGGAGGCAGAAAAACACCGGCCGGGGTTACGGCGACGTCCCCGCCACGCCGGGCCGGGCCGGGAAGGCCGCGACCAGGCGGCGAGCAGGGGGCGGGGGCCCAGCCCGCCGCCCGGCCCGGCGGCGGCGCGGGGCGAGGCCTCACCGCTGACGGCCATCACGGCAGCGACGGGCCAGCGGGGAGCCCCGCGGGCGGTGCCGGGGGGCGGGCGGGAAGCGCTCCTCGGGCCGTCGCAGGAGCAGCGGGCGGCGCCCGGAGGGGCCGGGGGGACGCTTAGAACGTTGGCTAGCGGCGGTGCTCGGCAAGAACTGCCCGGCCGCCCCGCCTCTACCGGCGGCGGCCCCGGCAGCCCCGCACCTCCACCCCCCCGCCCCTCCGGCGGCGGCGCCGCCTGACAACCGGCCCCTCACAACAAACCTGGGCCGCGCCGCGCCCCGCCTCCGCCCGGCCGCCGCCAATCAGAGCCGCCGCCCCCCAGCCACTCCCCGGCGTCGCTGCGCCCTGCCGCGCCGCGCCCGGCGGTTGCCCGGTTTCCGCACGCCGCTCGGCCAATAGGAGCTGAGGGACGGGCGGTTGCCTTAGCGACCGCAGAGCGGCCGGCCATTCGCAACGCAGCTTCTTGGCGGAGCCTTTCAAGCACGGCCAATAAGGAGGGCGGCACGCTGGAGCTGCGGGGCCGCCATTTCGCGGCGCGGCGGGGCGGAGCTGGGCCGCCCTGAGGGGCGGTGTCGGGGAGTGGGGCCGGGCGCTGCCTCTTCTGGGCTGGCGGGGAGCCTGCAGCAGCCCCTTAGCCTGGAGCTTCCGTGGAGGCAGCCGAGAGGTCCTTCCCCGGCCTTCTACCTCAGGGCCCTCCGGCGGCCGAGGCGGTTGTGCGCCTGGGCTGTGGCCGGTGTGTCTCCAGGAGGCGATTCCCCTCGCCGGGTGTCACGGGCGCAGCCCTGGTGGGAGTGGGGCTGCCGCCGTTCCCCCTTTCTGTGTCTCTTTGCCAGGCAGCGCTGGCACCAGCTCCTCCTACTCCTGCTTCCACCGGCAAGTCAGGCCCGCCGGGGCCTCGGGTCGGTTTTCCTCCTGGCAGAGCCTCGCTGGGCACCCTCACGGCCTGGCTGAGATGGGTCACACTGCTTCTACTCTTTCCTCCCTGCATCTGAAGCCAATTACTCCCATCAAAAGAGGAAATCGCATTAGTTTGATGCTAGTCCTTGATAATACGTATTAGCTGATTTTTTGGCAGCTGCTATGTCCCTAGTGCCTGTAAAAGGATTTTTAAATTAATTTGTTCTGGTGTCTCGTCTGGTATTGAATTAACACTGATGAGTTCATAACAACAGGCTTGCTTGCTCCTTTTTTCTCTTTAGAGACCTTAGGGTTTCCTTTCTCCCCAGTTCGCTGAGGTCCCTCAGTCCTTCAGCAGTTCCTGGTCCTTGTGATTTGGAAATTGTTTTGGCTAGTTCCTGACATTCCTGGTGTTCCTCTTCAGTAGTGTGTTCCTATTGGAATACCTCTCTGTCTCAAAGAGTGAGCTGTTCTGAGCTTTCTCAGCTTTCTTTCCTGGCCTGTTTCTATCTGTGCTAGGTCGCCACGTTAGCCAAGCATTGATGGAGGGATGCGGAGCTGTCAGTGTGTTGGCATGAAATGGGCTGCTGCCGTTGTTGAATGGCTTGGAACACGATGTACTGTCGTGAACCATCTCAAGAGCTCCAGAACTGGGAGCCGGGAGGCCCGGGCAGACCCAGGGATTTGCTGTGACGGGTGTCAAACACTGCAACTGTCTCCCACAGGAGATGCTGAATTCCCTGCTCTCCATTTCTGAGCCCAAAATGGAGTGCATCCTTCAAGCGACACCTAATTTAATAGCCTCTCTAGAAGGATAATTTGGTATGTTTTAATGACCTATGATATTCAGATTAGGCATAATGAGCTGATGGTGGCTTTTGGTTTTAACATTGTGTTCACCTCGTAAAACGTAACAGAAACAAAGCAAGACAAAATTACTCTGTTGCAATAAAATAGGCAGGTGGGGGCGGGGTGTTTCTCTGTAAAAGCCCTTTAGTGTATCTATTACGCTTAAAATGGACAGCTACCATAAGACAAGAAGTTTAATCTGCTCTGGTTCATGCTGTATTTCAGGTGTAATGTCCCTTATTCTGCTGTATTACAGCAAAACAAGTTTCTGCCTTCCCCCAGCTGCAATCAGTATAGTCTTTGTTGAAGGTGATCATTAGAGGTTGTTCCTTGAAGACTGCAGCTGTTGGGAACTGTAGGTAGAATCACTTGTAGGTGTCCACGGTGCCTAATGTACTATAGATGACATCAGAAATTGTTTCCTAGCAGGTTCAGGGACTTACATAAATACCAATACATGGCACACACATACTGACTTCCATTTGTGGATCTCGGTGAATGATTAAGCAAAACACTTGGATTACCTAAAATTTCTTGGATTTGGAATGCTTTTTGGATTTCTCTTGACTTTTTACCCTGTCTGCCAATACTTGTGAATGGTGATGGAGACATTCAAAGAGAAAAATAAAGATGTTAAAATCCAAAGTTTGTCAATTTGAGTATTAGTCTTTGCTGGGTTTCGTAGTTAATAGATAGCTCTAAATGAGGTCAAAGAATTTTTAATTTGTTGTGAACTCACAAGTTCAAAATCTTTGCTTGTGCTACTTATAAAACCAAATTATAAATTTGTTAAAATATTATGTTGGAAAGAACCAGTATTCCCAAATAATCCTGCTCCTGATGTCAGCAGCTAGGGAGCAGGTTTGGGGAAGAAAAGCCCCGCAATACAGCGTGCATAATTTGTAGCAACTTCTGAAGCAGACCTTAAAGCTGAGGTCTCATTCAGACTTCAGTCTCAAACTTAATAGAATTACATGAGAAGACAATTGATGTAATTGCAGATGGGCCTTAAAATAAACGAGGGAAAAGAAAGACAGTGGAATGCTACAAGTTCATTAAAATCTCCATGAATCCGATGATAATGAAAGATTTACTGCAGGCAAGTAGGAAAACCTTTCCACCTTTTTTCCCAGGCTGCTTCCAACAGGCTTCAGCACTGATTTCCAGTGTCTGGTGTGAAGGAATAAAGAAATCGGGCATGACCGAGGTGCTCAGCTAGGCGAGGATCCTTGCGCAGCTTCTCTTCAAGAGCAAGGTATTTCTGTGGTGCTGTCTGCTTTTCCCTAGAACGAGAAGGGGGATATCGGAGGAAAACTGCAGCGGGACATCGAGTAGAGTATTTTACAGAATAGCTTCAGTGCTGAGTTCCTGGGGGGCTGACTTGTAGACCTCCCCTGGGCACTGTACTCTGGCAGTCATTCCCAATACCTGTTGAGCCTCAGCGCTAGAATGTGGATATGGAACATGGTTTCAGAGTAACGGGCGAGGAAGTCATCCTCCTCCTCTGCACTGAGCTGATTCTTCTTTTCCTGAAACCACTGGTCCTTCTTCTGCAGCTCTTCCACCGCCTGTTGGGGGAGCAAGCAACCAGAAGTCAGGGTAATAGAGAGGAGAGAGAGGAGCAAAGGCACACAAGAGTGGAACTCAAAGTTCAGGGAGCCGAGATGAAGGAAACCACAAATCAGAGCTGGTTTATTTTTATGGGAGGCAGTAAGTTTGAGATGAGGTCTCACAGAACAAGAAAACATGGGGAATCAAAAAAAACATGGAACAGCGAGAGGCAGCAAAACCTGAATGCGTTGCCTCACTATAGTCAAGAAGCACTGGAGAACCAAGTCAGCTCTGATTGAGATAGGGACTAAATTTCACCCTGGAGCTATTTTGTTCTTTGATTTCACATGCTAACGACAAAAAAAAAAAAAAAAGGCATGTTTATGGGTCTCAAAGTAATCAAAGGTTTGTTTCTCGCCTGCTGTCACAATGAGATATGTGTTAGCCTCCTGCCAGTACAGAAGAGACTCCAGTAACAACACATCCTGGAGCGAGGCTGGCAATACCTTTTCAAAGCGGGCCTGGATGATATTGGCTTTATCAATGAGTCGACGCTTAAAATCAGTCAGGCAGTTATCTCTGACGCGCAGGGCCTGCCCCTTGGTCATTTTCTCTCTGTAGCCAATTTGAATAAGAAAAGGTGCCAGGTAATCCAGATCCTGTTCCTCTTGTCCTGGGAGCTCATCCTCCATTGCGTTCTTCTGGAGGGGAAAGGACAGAAAGAGTCATGGTCCCATTTACCTGTTTCCCCAAACACCCTGTGATAAGGCAAAATAAAAGCAAAGGCCAAAATCCTCCTCCCCCCCTCCCCCAGGAGGAAATAACGTTTCTTTTTCCTACAGTTTGATCAAAACTACTGCTTTGTATTAGCTTTGCATACCAACCCTTTTCCAATGCAGTTTTTATTCTGTAGTTTATTTTCTACCGTCCTTTTTAACATTTCTCCTAATTTCCTTGATTGTAGAGACGTCTCTTACACAAAACACGTTATCCACTGAGGTACAAGGAGGGCTCTACAAAATGCATTTGTATTTGGACAGAAAGAGGTGAGGACAGGGTATTTTGAGCGACAGCAGCTTGTAGGCTGGCAAGTAGCTGGTTCTTGCATCTTTGCCCCTGCTTGTGTTTCACGCCAGAAGTTTGGCATCGTAAAACCTAATATCACCTTTTATAATCTCTATTCAGGAAAGCTCAGTCTAAAAAACATTCACAAGAAGCATCTTAGAGATCTTGAAAAATTGCAAGTAATTATTCTTGAATCTTTTTGTATTTGTCCATAACATGCATAAGGTATTAATTCCTCAACAGAGATGGTGGAACAGAATTGGCTTTGCAAGTAATAATGAAAACCAAGAAAACAGCTGACTCGTATCACACAAAGTAGTGTGTATTTGCCTAACAAAATGAGCCCTGGCTAGAAAGATGCAGCTTGGAATCCATTATCATACTCCCCCCATAATCCCTATTATCAACTAATCCTTGATAATTTTCTTTATTAACTAAACAAAATAAAACAATAATCTTTCTCGGTGATGCAAGTTTTTCCAGAAAGTCAGAAGGTCATAGCATGATCATGTTATATTTTCATGCAAGTCAATTGAAGCTGTGCTGACTTACACCTGCTAGGGATTTGGCCCAGTATATTTTAACGATACTAAAAGCTCTTCAGAGATAATTCCTCAGACAGAAAAAGCTTACTCTGGATTTCTTTGTGTATATGTAATAAATACTGGGACTAATGAAGTCTACCTACCATGGCTTCATTCTGTTGTCTTCTCTTTTCATTCCTCTCTCTATTATAAATTGAAACTGACAATTTAACGGCAGTTTCTTCATTCTCACGGATCTTCAAAATATTTAACACCTTCCAAAAAATCAGAAGAAAGACCCCTCAGCTTTCCTACCAAATGACAGTACTTTTACATGCTTGACCTGCTAACAGAGCAGATGCTGCATACAAGAACTGTAGCATAAGGTTAAATATAGAAGATCTATACAAATATGTTCATATCCTGCTGTCAGATCAAGCCGATAGTGGTCTTATTTTTAGATTGCTGCTCTGCATGAAATTCTTGGACACAATTATTATCTGTTAAGAAAGCTCTTCTGGAGTCACAGTCTTGCCACTACTTTTGAAATTGCACTGATAGCTTTGGCTTATTTCTTTGTCTTAACAGGATATACAGCACAAGCAATGTGAATATTTTGCCTGTTAATACATCAAGACTGAGAAATTTGGCAAGGTAGTTCATGAGGTCACAGTGAACTAGCTTCAGATTTCTGGGAAAAAAAGGGAATTTTGCCATCTTGTTCTTAATTATTCCTAGTATTCTGTGCTAATATAGTTGAGCATTCCCTCTCCAGCTCTCCTCCTCTTCCTCACAAAAACATTTAAAAAAGAAATAAATCCAATAGCTTTGCCTCCATCTGCTAGAATGGTGGTATTTATCATGAAGTAATTACAAAGACTTCTAAGAACATGGATTCGTTACACCGGTCACAGTGTGATTAGCAGTACAAGCAATGTATTTTATGAAGTATTTCTCTACAGTTGCTCCCACAAAAAGTCACTTCAGTATTTTGAAGACTTCCTGGAAATGCCTAGCAACTAGATATACAACATTACATACAATATCTTTTCTTTTAGGTCTCATTCCCAGGCAAAAGGCAGATATGTTTCTAGGTGCCCCAACTCATATGCTGTCATTTGTCCTCTGAACCTGTCTTCCTCCCAGAGAATGAAGAGTAAGAGCAGGAGCTGGAAAGTGTGTGCCTCTCCATAAATATATTAAAGCCACGTCTTTACTGAACAATGACTGGGTTGCAAGCTTGATAATTCAGCATGGAGACCAGCTTTGTGACACCAAAGTTTTATTTTTGTCACAGTTTATGCTGAGGATGCTTTGGCAACCAGTCAGCCAAAACCATTTCCATGCCTGACCAACTTTGACAACAGTGCGGACACCTCCCTGTTACCTCTGCTTCAGATTGCCGGACTTGTTGCTTCAGCCGCTTCTCTTCCTCTGTTAGCTCCTGCAACAATTTGTACAGGTGGAGCAGCTTCTTCTCTTTCTCAGAGGACCCCGCCTGGAAGCAGATAAGCTAGTGAAAGACAGTAGCGCTCTCTGGGTGCACGGGACCAGGTACTCTGCTAACAGAAATTGGCACAATTCTGCTATAGTCAGTACAGTGACACTGATTTCCACCATTGAAACATCTAACCCATGGTCAACAACTTATTAGACTTCGTTTCGATTTTGAGTCTATCAGTAACGGGAGCCAGATGGCACATCTTGCACTTTGCTGATGCTGCTGTTATTGGTTAGAACCGGTTGTGCAGGGTTAGAGATGAAAGGATGGCATTACAGCAGATGCGTTCTGTGTATTCTGCCCAATGGGAGATAGAAACTTTAAGAAAACGTGCATAACGCTAAAAAATCCTGTATTTGCAATCTCTCTTTGATTTTCCTAAGTGTAATTGTGCAGCATCACTGCAGAATTTACTGGCAGACTCCTGCCCCTGGTTACAGACTCCCATCAATAACGTTAGTGGAATGACCCCCCCACCCCAAATGAGAGAATTTGGCTTAATGACGGCACTCCACTTTTTTTATAGTATCTTTTATTTAAGGCTATCTATCTATCAGCAATGCATTAAGCCTCAGCATCTTGCTCTGCATCTGCAGGGTAAACTCTGGGAGATTTAAGCAATGATGTGACCCAAGAAGTCCATGGCAGAATTGAAGCTAGAACCCAGGATGTCTGCTTCTGCTTCTCTGCTGTAGTCTCTTCTTCAAGAGAGAACGGCAGAGGAAATTTCAGCTTCCCTGCCATGAATCTGCAGAACTGAGCCTAACAGCTGCTGAACCAGCATCTTGCAAGTTCCCAATGGCTGTGTCTACATTGCCTGATGACCAAGTCTGGGAAGATGGCCTCAGGCATGGCTAGAGCAAGCCTTTCACGCTACACTATGTCCTGCGTGCCCAGTCACTTCCAGCATGGTAATGCATCCCCAGGGGCATTTGTGTTGTCAGCCTAGAGGCTGTCTGTGAGGGAGGTGTGCAGACGGAGCAGAGGGGCAGCATGGAGTATGTCATGCTTGTAGTTCTTCCACTGACATTTCACCTTCCCTTTGTGTCTTGTGATCTAGAAAAACTTCAAGATATAAGTAGTTTTTCTCCATACCTGGTATGTGATGCACATTTCTGGGGTCATGACGATTTCATTTCCTTTCCTATCCCTCTCTGACGCTTTGAAGAAATCCTTCTTTGAGGCAGTAATGTATTTATCCTTGAGGTGATACGTCAGATGGATTGTCTCCTCTGTGATCAGAAAGATACGTTCTGCTACATCTTCATCAGCAGGCTTTTCTAGGTTTCTGTGGAAACGCTCCTTGATTTGCTGATGAGGGGTGAAAAGAAAGAGATGGAAGCAGGTTAGACAACACAGAAAACTGGCAAGATTTGCAAAGTTGGGTAAAAGGTAAAAATTGGGCTTTTCTGCCTGGACTACGATGGCATCTCTTGGCCCATGGTCCTACTGTTCTTTCCTGTGCCCGAGAAAAAAAGCACAAAGCTGCTTAAAGCAATAGAGAAGTCTCCTATTTGTGAAGCTGAGTATGCTCTCCAAGCTCAAAGTGAGTTTGGGATGCATCCCTGCCTGAGGCAACCACAGGAAGCAAGGTATTTTGGAGCACAACAAAAAGTTTCCCACATTCCCCAACATAGGGAAGGAAAAGGAGCATGTTGGGTGCTGGTCCAAAGGCAGGCCACTGCATGGCTCTGTCTTGGCAGGTGAAGTGTCTGAGCCATGCTGCCAGATGTCAGATTTCCTCCCTCTTCTGTTCTCCAAATCAGACCTGACTAGAGGAAGAGGTAGATTACCTGCTTGCAATCATAGCGATGGGATACTTCATCAGGAACCTAAAACGTTATTAGTTTGGGGTCAGAACGTGAAATCATTTGACTAGTTTTGAGTCTTGTGAAAATTTCATTCCAAAATCATAGTCAAGCTTTTTTCCTTTCCTCTGACACACATTTTCCTAGTTTCCTAGTTTCATTCTAGCTGCTCAATGCAGTTCGTGACAACTGGTCACACTGTAGCTCTCTGTCAGGCAAGCAACTGTGAGACACAGCAGCTGAACAAGGCTTGGACGTCTCATCTGCAGTTTTGCCTTGGCTGCACCCACTGAAAATGAACCTAAAGCCCTAGGCAGTATGTTTTGCATAGTATAAATATCACAGTGACAGATATTTTTCTGTTCCTGCCTTGGCCGTACCACTATAGGCTGGGAGTTAATGTCAGTTCTGGTGCCAGCCAAGTGTATTTTCTTTCCTCTTTTGCCAAACTCCATGTGCCGGACACGCAGGAAGTCATCCCGCCCCACGAAGTACTCTGTCATCTCATTAGCATTTTCAACACGTTTCTGGAGGCCATCGACTCGCGCCTCATTGTAAAACTCCATCGTATGTTCAGTCTCTGGTTCCAGCGACATATAGGTGTGAGCTAAGGACGTAAGAGAGATTGCACACGTTTTCAGAGTTAGCAACCATAATATGGTGAACACAAGTGTGTCCAGAGGAAGCCTCATTTTCTTCAGCAGCCAATAAATCAAATGCACATAAGAGCGTAAGAAGGGAATGTTATCTCCTCACTGCTGTGTACCAATACGCCACAGCCTAAGGACAGCAGGACAGCTTTGCAGGGCCGCTGCCTTCCTTACACAGTAAGGCAGTAGTGAGTGGAGCCTGGACCCTGCTCTTCCCAAACCAGGAATGGGCGCAGCCTCTTTGGGTGAAATGCTGCTTTAGCAACAGATCTGGTGCAGGACTTTCTCTCCCCCAGCTGCACAACACAGAGAGACTGAACATAATCCTAAGTAAGTTAGGAAAGTTTCTACTCCTATCACCTCTACTGGTAAATCACCCTATATATGTGATAGGTATGTATTTTTCTTCTGTTATGCTGGGGGGGAGCACTGTCCAGGACTGGAAGCCAACAACCCAATTCGCTGCTCTCCACTGGAGACCATGTTATTTATCTCGGCCATTCATCCCACAAGTTTGCTGCCACCCCAACTTTGGGCTTCTGCCACTGCTAGAAGGGATTCACATGAAGTCCCATCAGCTGCAGTGGCTGCCCAGATGAGCTGGGTTACCTTTAAGATTGAGGAGGTGTCCTGGGCTGAAGTAGTCTGTGGTCAGCTGTGTTTGTTTATTCACTTCCCTCATATCCAACATGTCTTCTCGGTTTTTGAACCACTCCCTCACCTCCACTACTTCAGTACCTGGCAGGAGACAAAGCGTTTCACAACCTTATGTCACTCTGTCGGAGGTGGCAAGATTCATCTGATGAGCTCTCAGTGTCTGTGCAAGCACACTGTGCTCCTGATACAGCCAAAGCAGACATCGCATAGCCACTTTGTAGATGAATCCTAATCTACATTTGAGTAGATGAATTACACCTTAAGAGGGTTTATTCCTCTCCATCAACAAGAACTAAAGGAATCAGCTCAGGGGGAGAAGGTGGCATGGCGGATGGCTATGGTTAGGCAAGGGAAATTCCATCCCAAATACTTAATAACAGTGTCAGGAGTGAAGGGAAATGAGATAGGGGCATTACACTATCCAAGAGTGCCGAGGACAGGACGCTGTATGTCCAGTTAGGAATCTGCACAGTCTCTTGGACCAGCTGTTGAAGAATAATGCTTTGGAGCACAGAAATATCCACAGTCAGTAGCTGCCCCTTTCTATGGCTCCTGTCAACACCAATAGGAACAGTGATACTATTGGATCAAATCAAACCAGCCTTCCATTTCTCTGAAGACTGAAAATCCAAGCAGCTGACCTGCGACACCGAACAGCCTCACCACTGGGGTGTAAACAGATTCAAACTCTCGCAGGAACCCCTAGCAATGCTGGAAAGTTCTGGGGCTCGACAGACAGCGAGCGTGATGAAGCGTTTGAAGATGTGGTAGGTAAGTCCCCCACAAATGTGAAAGGAGGATGAGAAAGCACAAGAGACTCTGGCAGGAAGGGGACCATCTCCCCCTTCCCATCAGCACACCCCAGGCTGTGTTTGCTCAGTGCGTTGAGTGTGTTCACTCGTCCCTCTTACAGTCTAAGTCTGCGTAGATGGTGAGGCGTTTCACCAGCCCATTTCCATTCAGGTATGGTGCCCATTTCTCCAGTTTTGCTTTCCTGTACAGGATCACCTTCCTCCCCTGGGAACAGCGGGTCTCAAACTCTGCAGTGAGCAAGAGAGGTATCAGAAAAAATTACTCCCTTGTACTCAGCGCAAGGAAAAAGAATTCGAAAGGGAGAAAACCATGGTCTAAGGGAAACCATGCATTTACTGATTGTGTTCAGCTGCCAGTAAAGCTGTTCAGGCCCTGCCTGTTGTGCTTTAATGCTATAATAGCATAATAACTCTTTTCTCTCCCAAAGCAGATATTTGATAATGCAGGGGCAGTACCTTGTGCGTAGTGGTAACAGAAAGTGCATCCCAGGCAAAATCATTCAGCTGGCAGGAAAACACGGGGCGGGGGGGGGAGGGAGAGAGGTTAGCTGGGGGGCAAGCAAAAGGCAAAGGAAGAATACATACCTCTGGGAGATATCTGAATTGGGGCTACCCATGATGGTGGCATGTCAAAACTCATGTCTTCCTCCTTTTCCTGCTGAAACAGAAGCAGAGTTTTGCATTTTTGGCAGCTTCTCTTACTGTACCAGGAGGCATTTTGGTTCTAGAGAATGCAGTGCAGTGATCAGAGCTCGGCTCGTGCGAGGCTGTGCTGGTCCTGGGGAACACGGTGGCACAGTTACGAGAGCTGTGTCGGTCACACACAGCCTGAGGACAGAGGCAAGCAGCACACTGCAGTTTACGTGGAAGGAGAGCTTTACTGCACCCCCACACTCTCACTAGCACACCCCTACTCAAGCCTGATGAAATGATCTTCTTCTGGCTAACGCTCATGCTGGATAGGGGATGACTGTGACAATCGTCATTCAAACTAATGACCAGCTTGTTTTATGTAGACCATGGAGGGTGCTTTGCTCCCCAGTTATGGGCACAGGCTGAGGAGGGTAGATAACAGGAGGGAACGTACTGTTATTGGCGTTCCTCCGTCCTGCTGTGCTGGTGCCATGCCTGCTTTATCATGCTGTGTTCTCCCACCAGGACAACATACCATTTTTTGCTTCCAGTACACAGCATTTTTTGGTATGTTAGAGTACATACATTATTTCTACATCTGGCTGGCAACTCCACCTAGCAGCCAGGAAAGCAGGGTGCTGACCAGCAGAGAAAGAGTGTCCAGAAAAATTTCAGTTTGGATTTTATTTTTTTAAATTATTTCATCCCAAAGGTCAATGCACTGGAGGCCTACAGAGGTCCCGAGCCACTTAGGACGCCAGAAGTACCACTTGGGGTCCTGCTTCAAAAAGCATCAGAACTATTCAAGACTGAGAAGGAATCTAAAGTGCCAACCAAAACGTAGCTAGAGCAACAGTGATCTGACCTGGAGGGGGCAGCAGGCAGGCAGACATACGCGGGCCTACGAACACACCAGTTCGATACAGCATCCCCACTGCACGAGAGCCATCATTTGGGTCACTCACCATGTCATCCATGTCCCTGTCAGATAACTCCTTTTCCTCCTCAGCATCTGGGAGCAGCTGAAGAGGCTTGTTGCTCCCCGAAAGCATAATTTCCCAGCGGATAGCGTCACCCAAGTCAAAGATGAGATCCTAGGCCATACAGAAGAAACCCACTTAACTACAGGGCAGTCTCAAGGGCCTGACACTAAACTGAATGCTGCCCCTGCACGTCTGCGGTGCTCTGGACCTGGCTGGATGTCAGAGAGTTAAAGGATTCTAGACAGACCCTGGATCTCAGTGAGGTGGGCTCTTCAGACCCTTGGCTGGCTGGCGGGACCCCAAAGCCTGCCCCTGTGCCTAGAGAGCTACAGACCCCTTTCCTCGTGGTGCCTCTGCCACAGATGAGAGGAAGTTGCTGGAAATCCTTCTGCCTCCCTCCTCGGGGCATGCATGGCCCCAAGGTCATCCACACAGGCCTAAAGTTGCTCTAACTCAGACCCTCGCCTCACAGACTTTGTATCAGCTGGGGAGTAGCTGAGGTGTGGGAAGAGCCTCATCAAGATCTTTCCTGCCTTGAGCCATGCCTGACAGGCTCAAAACATCCTCTGCCTTAAAAGCTGTTGTTTGAGAGAACAAGTGTCCAGCCAGCCTTAAAAGCTGATATTCTAGCGCTGTAGGGGTTTAATAGGTGTGATAAGTATTTTCTAGCTCAGGGTCTGGGATGTCCTGGAGTAGTTCCAAAGTCTACGTAATCAGGGCAAAATGACCAGAGCCAACACAGGGAATGGTTAAGTGGAAACTGGGGTGACCTCTGATCTTGGACTTCCCCAGGACTCAGGTTGGCCCAGCTGTCCCTCCCAGGCACAGGGTGCTTAAGGGCTCATTACCTTGCAGCCGTTCCAGCAGTCCTGCATGTTCACCCAGTAGTTCCTGTGGTTCCAGACGCTCTCGATCCCAAGGAAGTGCTCATCCATGGTGCTGTGGCTGTTTCCCGTGAAGGGGTTGATGAAGAAGGTCTCGGGAACCGCCCTCTTCCCAGACAGAACCAAAACCCATGCGTGCACCCGTAAGCCATACAAAGGGTCACGCCTGGGCTTTTCCAGTTCCTGTAGCGGAGAGGACAGAGCAGTAATTATTGCCATTTTATTGCCACTTTAGTCCAACCCAATGGCAATCTTATTCTCTCCTCTGCCCACTTCTAAAGATCTCCAGGCCACTAACACTCTTCAGAAGAGTGACGTAGTACATATCCAGTACATATTCCTGTGCCAGCACACACTGTGCTCCCAGGGGCCAAGTGCTCATGGCCATGGTCAGGGTTGTGTCACACTTCACGGCAGAGGGTGGTGAGCTCCTTTCTTTGGTCAGCCATTACCTGTGTCTCAGCTCTTGCTCCTGGAGTTTACAGTGAGGTGGACCTTGCTAACTCACCATGACCTTCTCCTGTTCTCTTTCCTTGTTCTTTTGAGCAGCTTCAGTTTCTGCCTTCTTCTTGGCCTCCTGCTGAAGCTCAAACTTGCTGTGCAGGTCTGGTGGGGGCTTAACTCTATACTTGTTGGACGACTTCTTCATCCCCTCTTTTGGTACCTGCCTCCACAAAAGCAGGGTGTTGCTGTGAAACCCAGCAGAGATCAGGAGAAGGGAGAAAATGTATGGCTTACAGGTACCTCCCAGTTCCCAACCCTTGGCAGTTTGTAGTATTGGACCTGGTGAGCAGGAATGCAGTGAAGCCAAAGAGGCCTCTTAAGGAACTGTGGAAAATCACTCAAAAGATCCCTTTGGTGATGTCCCTTCTTGGTACAGCCTGAAACCCAGTGTGGACCTGAAGCTGTTCCCCCTAGCTCGACTCCGGACCTCACTGGAAATGAACAGGCTGAGCATGCATGCTGGGCTCCTCCCTGCCTGCTCACTGCACATCTCACCTCCTGTGGCTTCCTGAGCAGTGGGCACAGCTCCAGAGTCTCGTCCAGGGTGCATATCTCGCGGGTGGCATATCCGTGCACACAGTAAGCATCATACCCGGCCCCGATCAGCATGGAGCACAGCAGCACGCTGAAGTCAAAGCAGTTCCCTCGCTGGTATTTCAGGATGGTGGTTGGGGAATAGAGTGAACTGGGCTGGAAAAAAGAGAGATGCGTGTTCACAGTGCTCTTGTGAAGCTGAAACACGCACCAGGCAGAGAGCAGGAGAGAGAGAGGGCATTGCCCATATCCCTGGGCTCTGCACCCATAGGGAATCTCTTATATAAAATTCCCATATAAGCCACAGACCCCAAAAGTCCCCTCCAAAGCGATCTGGGGAAATTCTGACCCCAAATCTGGTGACATTTAACCACAGGGAGAGATGGGCAGGAGGTGTCTTGGTCTTTGGAGGGGAAGCTTGTCAGCCATTGCAACCCACAGCAGACCAGCTGGTCATCTGGGGTGACTGAGAGCAGGGTCAGGCCCAATTTTGTAGAAATGGTGCTTAATTGCTTGACAGGTACAACACTGTACCTGTACTGGGATTACAGATCCAAACAGAGCGCACAGGGCCTGGGAAAATCGGGGGGTTGCCTAAGTAATGAGGGGATGATGGAGGGGTCAAAGACCTTTGTAATCCCAGCCACTGGGGTTTCCACGTTGTGTCCTGCTGAGCAGCCCTTCTGTCACCTCCACTACGGGGCTGTTTCTGATGGGACTGCAGCCCCTTTCTTACCGGTGTGATAGGGGACTTGAGGGGCTCCACAGTGAGGTAATCAGAGACAAAGCTGGCACAGCCATCCCAGTGGTACAGCTCTGTATAAGGCAGCAGGGTTGGCCTCACCGTTGTGCTCACAAACTTCTGTAGGGCAACAAGAGGACTTCGGTTAGCCAACAGACGCCTGGCAGAGTCTCCTGTCAAAAGCCATCTTCAGACCACCCCTGGATGTTGCAGCTCTCATTCAGGACCTCCCTAGAGCATACCAACAGCGTCAGTAACCCCCCTCACCTGTTCCGAGATGGAAATTGCATGAGGTTGAGAGGCTGCCTGCTTGTCTGTGGCTAAAACTTCAAGCTCATCTCAGACGCACTACAGATGCGAGCCAGTTCTTCTCTTAGCTTTCAAGCAAGACAAATAGCTACTGCCCTTTCCAGCTTTTATGTCCTCCAGCATTTTTTGCCTTGTATGTTAATGATATAATAAACGTTGGGGAAAGCTGGTCCAAAGTAGCAATTCCAGATGCCTGGGGGAGCATCAGGTCCAGAACTAGGCAACAGTTGTGCAGCTTGGACCCAGTCCCAAACAAAACCAGACCACAAACTTCCACATTTACTTCCTTGCCTGTAACTTCTGCGAAGTTCAGAATAAGACCTAACTCTGGATCCAGACTCCATATCTGTGACTGAGCCCGAGCCTTATCTATTTCATGTGTTTCTTTTACTTTCCTTTATGTTTCTGTGGTCTTTCCTGTTTCCTAAGCATCATGCTGCAGGGCTGCGAGCTGCCTGCAGCCTACATGGCACCACCACCATGTGCATGGTACAACGCACTTGTGGATTTGGACAGCCAGGGTGTTCCCGGGGTGCTGTGTGCCTGCTCGGGGTGCTGTGTGCCTGCTCGGGGTGCTGTGGGCACAGCAAGCGGGTTCCCATTCCCTTCGGCCAGGGGGGAGGGCAGGAAGGGCTGCTGTCCTTCCCCAGCATTTGGCACTATGGAAGCCGAGTGTCCCTTCCGCTGCGGCCCAGCCCCACGCCACCCCATACCTCCACGCCACACTCGTTGACCGGGTGGAGGAAGAGCGGCTTGCGGTCAGGGCAGAGGTGAGCGTACTGCTGGAGGAAATGGTCAGCGATGTGCAGTAGCTTCTTTTCCTTCAGGGAATTTGTCTTGTACGAGGACGGTAACTGGGACGTGTCAATAGAGCTCCAGTCAAAATCACTTCCAGGACAGGGGGAGGCAGAGAGACACAGGTAATAAGCCGGGAGCAATTCAGGCAAGATGACCTGCTATCAAAACATGGCAGGGGCTCCCTGTTTCCCAGGGAAAAAACAGGGATCATATCCAAGGACATGATTTTGACATAGCCAAGCTTCTCTGGAGTGATGGCAAGCTGACATATACCCAGAAGCTCAGGGGATCTTTATGTAGTGTCACGATACAGCAGTAAATGAACGTACGATGAAGTGAGTTATCGTCTTACTCGCACGTGCCCACTCTTGGACAAACTGACCAGGCACGCAAAACTCGCTCACTCCCCTCCTTGTGCAAGGGGACCACACGTGCCATCCACATGTGTGCAATCTCCCCGTGGATCCCAAAGGGACCATCTCTGCTCATCCCAGTAGCTGACAGACACACGTAACTTACGGTACATCACTTGGGATGCAGATTTGCTCCATGGACAGCTTCGTCTCCAAGTCCGGGAGTTTAGCACTGATCTCCAAAGCCTTCAGCTCTTCTTCTCTTTGCTCCTCTTCCTCCTTCTCCTCCAGGACCTCCATTCTGCCTCCTCCTGTGCACTACAGAAATGCACGCACCAGGGTGAATTCAGGGGTGGGACCCAGATACACAGCAACACTCGCACTCTGGCCGCAGTGATCTAGTACGTGAGCACGGCTGAAGCAGCCTGAAGCGCGATTCCCATTTCTGCGACAGGAAAGGGTGAGCACTGAATCTGAGTTTGGGTTGGGCTTGGTAAGTAAGTGGCTGCATGTTCCCGGGCCCCCCCGAGCATGGGGGAGACGGCAGAACGGGGGGAGCCTGGCTTGGTAGGGCACAGCACATCCCCACGTTCAGTCTCAGATCATGGTGCGTCCCCTGTTTCCCGAGCCCATGTAAATGCTGCGTCCTCTGTCCTGCCTGGGGTGCTGCCGGCTGGAAAACAGCTCTGGAAATCTGCTGGGCACCTGCCGATGGCCCATGCCAGAGCCTGCGGGCTGCACTGAGCCCGGCCGGCCGCTCAGGGGCCTTGAAGGGAGGGGGATGTTTTGGCAGCAGAGTCAGCAGCCTCCAAGGACAGAGGGCTGCTTATATTATTTATTTACGTCTCAGGGAGGTTGGGGGCTGTTTGTTTCCCCCTCCTTGCGGTCAGGCTGACCCCGTGAGGAGGAGACAGCAAGAGGGAGACACAGACCTTGCACGGGGGGGGGGGGGGGCAGGGGGCGGCGGGACAGGGGGGTGTCCCGGGGCCCGGCACTGCTCACCGGCTTCTGCACCACCCCGACAGTCTCCCGCCCCCGCCGCCCCTTCAGCCCCACGGCTCCCAGGGACAGCCAGGCGGCAGCTGCTGCCCCCCTGCCCTTCCGCCGCCTACCCCCGGCCTCACCGCCTCCGCCTCACCGCTGCTGCTACCGGGCCCGCGCACCATGGCAACGCCCGCCGCACAGGCGGCGTGGGGCCGTGGCGGGGGCTTGCGGCCTCTCCCGGGCCTCCCCCCAGCATACCCCGGCCTACCCGGGGGCCTACCGCTGCTTCCCCCCCGGGGCTTACCCCAGGGCCTACCCGGCCCCCCCCCCTCCTCCTGCCCTACCCTCAGGGCCCCCCCCCCAGGCCTCCTGCCACCCCGGGCAGGACACAGGCCACCCCCAGGCTGCCCCCACGGGCTCCTCAGGTGCCCATCCCGCACCCCCTCAGCTGCCCCAGCCTCCTCTGCCACTGGCCTGAGCATCTCCTTGGCTCCCCACACCCGCCCCGGTGCCGCCCGGGGAGAAGGCGCGTTTCTGGTGGCAGCCCCCTCTGTCCAGAGTATTTTTAGGCGAAACAGGGGGAAAGCGGGCAAACCCTGGCCACCAGGACAGTTTTGCCACCAGCCCCTCAGAGACCACAAGGCTCACGAGTTTCATCCTCTTTTTAAAAAAAAAAAAAAAAAAAAAAAAAAAAAAAAGCCCCCCCCCCATTCCTCATCCTTTTCCTTTGTTGCTTTCTAAGCCTGCGGGCTGCACTGCCTTTGCATCTCTAAGCCAGTCTGTGCAAGCTTCTCTCCCGGTTAATTGCTTTGTAAAATACATAATGGAAAGCAGAGATTCTCACCCAAAAGCTGGCAGCAGGCCTTTTTTTTTTTTTTTTTTTAATTGGTAGTTCATTAGGCTGTGAGCAGGGTCAGGTGCTGAACACTTTTGTTTCCTGGTTTTCGTTGTGGTTAGGAAAAAAACTGGATGGATGGATGTTCACATTTGCTGCTATGATGTTATGGTGACTGTAGCAATTAAAGCTCTGAGGATGCACAGAGCATAGTCAATATATATCAAGAAGCATCACTTTGAATGATGACTGCTATTTGCAGCTGGTTACTGTTTCCCAAACAAAGCATGGTAGGACCAAGCCCTCATCCCTCCATCTCTCACTGCTACTTCTCACCAGATCTTAGATGTCAGAACTCATTAAAAAAAACAGCCGAAGCAAATGTATGTTGTGGTTGCGAAACCGTGTGTATTCAGTACACACAGTTATCTGGCCTTCGCGTGTGCTGCTGTGGTATCTGTTGTTATTGCTGTGTCAAAGGCAGGTACCACAAAACCAGCTGGATGCACAAAACCCCAGATTCCCGGGGATTTTGCAGATACTCCCCCTGTTTGGGATCCCATCAGGGCCGTGAATTGAGTCAGCATGCACGAGCCGTCGGCTAATCGGAAGGGGCATCCGTGCTGGAGGATGGACTTTCGCAGAGTCCTTTCCTCCCCAGCCGCCGCCAAAGGATGCCAAGCTGGCTCTTGTGCAATCACGGAGGCAGCATGTTTGCGTGGGGGAGAAGGATGAGCTGCTGGAAAGCAATATAAGGCACGCGGCGGGGAGCACGAGAGCGACCTGGGGCAGCGGTGGGTGAAGGAGCATAGAGTGGCCTGGCGATGGTAAGTGTGATGAGAACAAGGGGAGACCTTGACGCTGGTGGGACCTCCCAGGACTGCTGCAGTGAGCAAGGAGCAGAGCGGGGAATAAACCCTCCTCGCCTGGAGGTCTGGCGGTCACAGCCGCTCGGGGTCGAGCAGAAGGGGTAGGGCAGCGATGTGCTGCCAGACCAGAGTGGGGCTTTGCCCCACTCTCAGTGCACCTGCAGGGCAGAGGGGTGGCCACTCCAGCCACCGGCCCCGGCTGACTCATATCCACATCTCTGATAAGGAGACTCCAGTGTCCAGGGCTCATCCAGCATCGTGCCATTAATTTCCCTACAGAAATCCATTATCTGTACCAATGGGGGACATCGACTTAATCTGTGGCTTTGTAGCATTAATTTTAGTTGCGTTCAAGGCTTTGGGGGGTTTTTATCCCATTGTCTCCTTGTTATGGATATGGGTTACTGGAAAAGCAAGGATCCTTTCGCAAATCCTAACTCTTCACAAGAGCTGTAGTGGGAAGAGGGAAACTCCTTTCCTCTGCGGGGAGCCTGGACTGATGCCTCAGCTGTGCGGTTTTACTCAAAGTGCCTGTTCTTACCGAAATGTGGCTTTATCACTGCCAGCACATCCCTGCAGGTTCGAGGTCTGGTTTCTCCCACCCCCTCTTTCTGGAATAGCTACCTAAATTCAGGACAGTATTTGACCCTTGTGTTAGCCTGGCTGGGCCGGGGGGGGAGGCTTTGCTGCTCTGCCCCTTTGGGATAGGAAATGACTTTGTGCCATTGAACCTAGCGTTTTTGGAGGAAATACAGTACAGAAATTATTGCACCCATACTTGAGGGTTGGCTCGTTCTGAATGACTGCAGACATCTCCAGCGAGCATGCTAAAAACCCGAGTTACCCAGAGCCTGCTTGTTTTTACAGGAAAGGACTGTGAGATGTTTGCTGCTGGTCTCTGCCCTCTGCCTGGCTGGCTGCGAAGGCAACAAGAGTGAGTCTCCCTGTACACTGTCCCTGCTGGGTCACAGACAGGTGGTATGGAAAGGAGAGGTCAAACCCTCACCTGATCCGTGT
This sequence comes from Aptenodytes patagonicus, assembly GCF_965638725.1. Lineage (NCBI taxonomy): Eukaryota > Metazoa > Chordata > Aves > Sphenisciformes > Spheniscidae > Aptenodytes > Aptenodytes patagonicus. Next base: position 24,476,248 of record NC_134959.1, on the reverse strand, counting down.
CCAGGGTCCTCATTCAGGGCACTGCTGAAGGCTGCTAAGGGGGGACAACAGAGCAGGGCTCGGGGGGGCAGGAACTGGGGTGCAAGAGCCGGCAAAATAGGCAGAAACCTCAGGCTCTCCGTCTCAGCCACATATGGTATATAACCTGTGGAGATGGGCACAGGTACTGTGACGTGCCATCACTCTCCTTGCTAGCTGGTGGCAGACTCCATAGCTCTAATCCAGATTACGGCCATGATGAGGAGGTCTCCCAGGCTCTCAGTCACATCCTCATCCAGGCAAGCTGAGGCAGCAGGTTTTTCCTCAGATGTGCCTGCTCTGGCTCCAGGCGAGGATCTCAGCCCTTGCGAGCTGTGCAGGGCTTCATGCCGTGGGGCGAGTTCGCTCTCACGTCTCTCGTAGGGGAGATATTCTTGCTGCCTTTCAGCTTACTCGCCTTTCCTTTGCTGCAGGTGAGCTGGTGAGCCCACATGGCCTGAGGCGAGGGGTTGCCCTCCGTCTCAAGAGGAGCCCAGACGTCTGCCTGCCAAACCCGTGCCAGCACCAGGGTGACTGCCAGGTGATGGAGGACAGACCAGTTTGCAGCTGCAAACCAGGCTTCACAGGGTCGTTCTGCCAAGGTAGGGCTGGCGGTGTTGATGAGCCCTCCCCAGTCTGTCCACGGGCACCAAAGGGAAGGGTGATGGGCACGGTGCACTGGTGTTACCACTGCTCTCCACTGCAGGCTCCAGGAGCACATCCCAGCTCCTGATTCAGGTGCATTCCCCACCACCACCACCATGTCCTGACTACATATTGGTACAAGACCCAGTCACAGGCCATTTCCTTCCTCCCCAAAATTCTTAATTCCTGTAAGAAGGAAACCTTGGCTGTCAAGAAGCCGTGCCGTGGTGTAGCCGTGTCAGGGAAGCAGGGCGTGCTGTGGAGCACAGCTGCCTCACAGTCTCGGCACAACCACATGGACTCCAGCACAGCTGCAGTGAAGACTCCTTCCAGACACTGGCCAAAAACTGTGTCTTGTTCATCTGAAAGAGAGGATCGCTGTTCCTGTCTGGTGCCCTTGGCAGGCTGCAGTGATTCTGTAGGCAGCCCTCGTGGGCCAGACCCACAACATCTGCCTTTGATGTCTTGAGCTTAAGGACTGTGTGTGTTCAGAGTAGTGGCAGCCATGGACTTGTGCAGGTCTTGGCAACCGGTAGAAAATGACAGACCCACATTAACTTCTGCGCATTCCCAAAGGTTTGTCTTTTGCCCAGTGTCTCTGAAGAGCCCTACCAGCAGCCTCCAACAAGGCTGGGATGAGGGTCTGTTGAGCTCAGCGGTACTGTGCCATCCTGTAGCTCACCTAGGGCTCCTTCAGGCCTCTTCCTTATTGCTATTGCAGATGGCTTTTTCCCCCAGATGTGGTACTGAAGTTGGCCTGCGAGGAAGAGCACATGAAGATGATGGTGAGGAAGGAGGTGTTTGAACTCCTGAAAATCCCCCGGGAGCTTGTCCACTTGAAGAACCAGGCATGCAAGGTCTCAGAAAGGGAAGAAGAGGGTGAGCTGTTTTTTGCAGCCACTCTCACAGGTGAAAACCACACTGCCTGTGGATCAATAATTCAGGTGAGGATCCAGCAAAGCCTCTCTGCATAGCTCTGAAGCCATGAGAGGAGCAGACATGCTGAGTGGGGACAGCATGGGGAGGCCCCAGAGGCTTTTCCTTTTATATAAGTGCTGTAAAGTTCTCGTTCCCCTTGGAAGGCTTCCCTGGGGGCTGTCAGAAAGCTCTTCTGCCTCCACCAAACCCCTGCTGGCAGCACATCTTGTCTTATTCAGCAGAGCATGGAAGTCTCAGTGTGCTCTTTACTAGCTGATAACAGCCCTCGGCTTTCTGGCAGCGTCCTCTGAGCTCTGCAGCCCTGGCTATAGCCACTTGATTCATGGGTCAGGGAGGGTGCAGAGGAACCAGTGCTCCAGCTCTGCACTGCACAGGAGGGCCCTCACCTGTGGTCAGTATGCTGACTCCTCCTGCTCCAGTGATGGTTGCCAGCAGTCCCTGGACACGGGGCTTGAGCAAAAACCCCAGCAGATATCCAGGGGGCCTGGAGCAGCTATAGCTGAGTTGTACCATCTGAACTGGAGTTTGGAGCTCTGTGTATGGACTTAGACATGGTCTGGAGACTTGATTTCTGTGTCGTTCCAGCAAAACAGCTCCCATGTGTCGTACTTCAACATCATTGAGTCAGAGCGGGAAGCGCGCGGGGGCGTGATCTCCCGGAGTTTTCAGCTGGAGGTGCATTTCTCCTGCGTCTACGCCTGTGAGCGGGTCGTGAAACTGCCCTTCGCTCTCACTGCTGTTGACAAGTGAGTGGTCCCTCTTCACCTTGCTGCTGACGTGGTATCTGTGAGCTTGCGGAAAAATAGATGCCTTCGATGAGGTGATCTGCAAAGGCCATGCGGAACCACTAGAGTGCTCTGAGAGCAATACTACATCAGGGTGCCTCCCTTTCTCTTACCTACATACTTTTTCAACACAAGGTTTGGGCCTGGGACAGAGCCAAATTGGGGCACGCACAATCTACCTTTCTCCTATCCTCACTGCTTGAAGCCAGCTAGCCAAAAAATAAAGGGTGGGAACTGGAAGACAGGCCTCACCAGGCCCCTGTGGAGGTGCAGGTTAGGACCCCCTGGGTTGCCTTTCTCGTAGCCCTCACTGTCTAGCAGGTCAGTGGGAGCCCCTGGAGCTCCTTGCCTCTGTCCACACATGGTGCGGACATACCAGCCAGGAGGCAGCTTGGGGCCTGGCTCTCACGAGGCTTCACCCGGGAGCAGAGGCACGTCCAGAGTCAGTGCACCTGCACCGGTGGCCTGACTTGTGCTACATCCTTCCTGCCTTCTCGTTCTGCTCATGAGCTCTCCTCCTCTCCTCTCCTCTCCTCTCCTCTCCTCTCCTCTCCTCTCCTCTCCTCTCCTCTCCTCTCCTCTCCTCTCCTCTCCTCTCCTCTCCTCTCCTCTCCTCTCCTCTCCTCTCCTCTCCTCTCCTCTCCTCTCCTCTCCTCTCCTCTCCTCTCCTCTCCTCTCAGGCTGGTGCAGTTCGTGGTCAGAGAAGGACACTTCAACGTCAGCATGAGACTGTATAAGACTCCCTCCTACCTCCAACCCTATCACCTGCCGACCACGGCCATCCCCATCACGGACACGCTCTATGTCCTGCTGAAGATAGAAGGACAGCACCAGCTCAAATACTTTCGGCTGAGCGTTGAGGACTGCTGGGCCACACCAAGCGCGGATCCCTACCAGGACGTGCGGCACGAGCTCATTGAGAAGGGGTGAGTGGAGTGCCCCTAGCGCATCTGGCCTCCTTGCACCATGAGCACAGTCGCGTCTCTTTGCTGGGTGCTAAGGACAGGTTGCTGTGAGGGAGCAATGAGCAATGACACCATCACTGCTCATAGGTGGAACCTATGGTTGGACACCATCATTGAATAGGTGGAACAGCCCCACAGATGAGCTCCCTACCTGCTCTGAACTGAGACCCTGCTCTGCTGCCAACAGTGCTGCCTTCCCTCTAGCATCACTCCTGGCCAGCTGGGGAGGCAAAGGGCAAGGAGGGGAGAGGGGAGACCTTGCTGGGATGTGCATAGAGGTATCTGCTGAAGAGCTTGCATTAGAGGTGGCTGCAGCCAAGCTAAAGCCAGTAACGTGGATATCTGGGAAGTGGGAGCTACAGCCAGGCTCACTCCACCCCTGCAGAGCAGCTGTGGCCCCACAGAGCAAGACACGAGCCAGCTCCTGTGCTGGTGGCAGCTCCTCCCTGAGCTGGGCACAACGCAGGGTGCCAAGGAAAGGCATCCCCACCGGCACCGAGACAGAAATAGTCCTGTTCAGCAAAGCTTGGGGGCTGCACCCGGTCCCTGTGTGCTCTGGTGTCCCAGGCTGGGATGCTCCCCCTCGTTTGCTACCTGCTGACTGAGCCATCGTGTCCCAGGTGTCCCCACGATGAGACAGTGACATACCTGAATGCCATTGGAGAGAGCACTACTGCCAAGTTCAGCTTCCAGATGTTTCAGTTTGTTGGTTACCCCGAGGTGTTTCTGCACTGCCGTGTCCGGCTCTGTCTCCCTGACAGCCCAGACCCCTGTGCCAAGGTGAGCTCTCCCGGTGGTGTGTGCCGGGCAGGGGGACCTCCCTTCCCTTGGCCTGCAGTTTGGAGAAGGGGCTCTGCTCTGGTTTCGGGTGCCTCAGCACAATAAACACCTCCCAGCAGCAGGAGCTCACCCCAGCACCCTGAACTAGAGGTACGAGGGCTTGAACCCACCAGAGAGCTCCTTTCCCTCTTCCCTCTGTCTGTTGGGTATTTGCAGGAGGAGAGGTTATGCTAGGACTTGGGGAGGAGCAGGCTAAGGTCCTTCAGGAACCAGCTCCTCTCATGCTCTGGGGTCTTGACTGCTCCCAGGCTGCAGCCCCAACTGTGCCTCTGCCAGGGGGAGACCACCAGGACAGCTCTTGCCCCCTGGAGCAGGCTTCTCCCCTGCCCTCTGGTCCCATCACCCTTCCCTTGGCTTTGTTGACAGCAATGCCCCAGGCAATGGAGGAGCAAGCGGGCGCCGGTGGATGACTACAATAAGATTGTCTCCTACGGGCCCATCCACCTACTGGCTGCTCCTTCCTTGGGAGCAGAGACCCACAATTCCAGGATTGACCAACAGGACCTGGGGGGTACGTATGTCCCTCTGGGGAGGGCAGGAGCAGCTCACAGACACTTGCAACTGTCTAGGCAATGCCAGGTTATTAAAAAGGGCTGCTAAAATCACTGCCCTGCGCAGAAGCGTGGAGTCTTTCAGGTGTCATGGCCACGCACGGCGTGCTCCAGAAGACAAACCAGCACAGAGAGGTTAGCTCTGCGTGAGCGGCTCCGTAGCAGGCACAGGTCGGGCTGAGCAGGGGAGCTGGGCGGGAAGGGACCAGGAGCCAGAAGGCTGTCGGTGCAGCACCCCAGGCGAGGAAGGCTGGGTTTTCACGCTGGACCTCCACATCAACCGAGCAAGGCAGGCTCCTTCCGAGCACCGAGGTCAATCCAGGAGATCCAAGTGGCAGACCAGGACCAGAGCTGGGGGCAAGCCCGCCTACAGCATAGCTCAGGCCGAGCATGAATGCCGAGCTAAATGGAGCCCCCGGGCAGCGGGTGTAGGTGGAGGCCCCGGGTGAGGCCTGTTGGGGTGACCGAGTCCTGTTAACGCCCTCAGGGCCCTGACGTACCCCCAGCTCCGGCGGCTCTTACCCTTCACAGGAGGTGACCTCCCCCAAATCTGCCCCCAGCCAGGAGATGCTGTGCCAGGGCTCAGTGCAGACTCGGGGGACCCAGATGTGTAACCAACCTTTCTCCTCTTCGGCAGGACCCAACCCGTGGCTCCCCAGGGCCCTCATCCTGCTGTGTGTGCTTGGTGTGCTCACTGTGGCTGCTGCAGCCGTCAGCGCGAGGCGGCGAACGGTGTAGAAAACGGCTGTTTCCAAATAAATGTGACAGTAGCAGAGAGGCTCTTGCCTGTGTCTTTACAGGGGTTTTTTGGGAAGGAGGCGATGGTTGGATGCAAACGGTGCTTGAAAGATGAGTCAGATCAGAGTGTTTCTGTTCCCTGTAGCATCCCTAGGAGCTTCTCATCCCCCCCTGGCCCACGCTCTCTAGACTCGAAACATGTACCCAGGGATGGGAGGTTCCTTCCTCCTGCTTCCCTCCTCCCCAGAGAGTCACCCAGGCGCGTGGGGAGAAGGAGGTACCCGCACTAGATACTTGCCCACCGAAGCTGGACTTGGCGTGGTTCTGCGTGACGCAGATGCAGCAGTAGCAGAGAAAGGGCCGCTCTGTGCACGCAAGCGCACGCGTGTGTATATACACCTATTCGTACAGATTTCTTCCTTCTGAGCGATGACAAATTGCCAGCAAGATTTTTGCCCATCAATACATTCTTGATATAAAGCAAATAACAAACAATATTGTAAGCATCAAAGACTAAATCCATAGTGCTCAGACAGCCAGCAGGGAGCTAATGCTAAAACACAGATAAGGAGAGGTGTGTTTTCCCTGCCAGGGGGCTGTATGCGTAGATTCGGCTGAAGCACGATGTCCTCGTGGAAATCGTTGCTGGCCCCAGAGGGTGTTTTGCAGGAGAGACATACAGCAGATCCCTGCCCGAAGAGCTCGGCCCCGGTCCGTTTGGAGAGGACATATTGCAAAGAAGCTTGTGGGATTTCTCTTTTTTTGCTAATTCCCAGACCTTAACCTCCTGAGTCTGGGCTGGAGCGAGTCAGTCCTCCCACCTCCAACAGCAGGAAAACCCACCGTCAGGCTGGTCCAGCACCAAAGGCCATCTCTAGTGAAGAGGGGGATGGCTCCATCCTGGCTGGTTTGTGGGCTCCCTCCTCGCCCCCGCAAGAGCCCCTGGGGAATGAGAACGGGGCACTTCAAGACCGTGGGGGAGCTGCAGCCTGGAGGGACTTTGGCAGACGGGACCTCTCCGGAGCTCCTTGCCCAAGGCAGGCCACTAGGAATGAAAGGGCCGAAGCAAAGAGCCCTGCTAAGGTGGATCATGCCCACTGAAGGGTAAACTGAGGCATGGTAAACTGAGCCCTCGTCGTCCGTGGGGAAGCTGCATCCATCAGGATCGAAGCTTGCTCTCAGTGGGTGCACGTGCAGGCAGGGAGGGAGGTCTAGCCAGCAACTAGTCCTGGGAAACTGTGACGGTTTTGTCGTGTCTGATGATGTGGGAGAGGGAGCCAGCAGTCTCCCTCGTCTTCGGGTAGTAGAGGATGACCAGCCAGATGAATATGAAGATTCCTGCAGGGAAAGGAAGGCAGACACTCAGCAGCAGCAGCAGGAGATGGTGGGAAACATCCTGCCAGGATGCTGCCGGCACTTCCCTGCTGCTTCCAGGGCGTTCCCCCAGCTCGCCCCTGCTCCTGCAGGAGGGTCTCCCCATGCTTCAGGTGAGCTATTTGGCTGGGACATGCCCTGGTGGATAATGTCCCTGTTCCTCTGCTAAGGAATGGCTTCCTTGGAGGAAAACCACCCCCGCTGGAGTGGACATGGTTGAGAGCCATGACCAGCTCCACGCCGGTGGCTGGGACCTGCTGCCAAAGGGAAGGGCATGACAGTGCTGGGAAGATGCTGGTGCCTTGGGACCCCTGGTCAACCCACTGCCAGGCTGGCTCCTGCCTCCTCCATCTTCCCCACCCGAGCCCAGGGAGCCCAGCTTGGAGCCGGCCCTGACCTTGGAGGGAGTTGAGGATGGTGAAGAGGTAGAGCATGGGCACAGAGGAGGTGTCATGGGTGAGGAACGCCAGGACCCAGGTGGCTCCCAGCAGGCAGAAGAGCCCCACTACCACCAGGGCCACCTTCCAAGCCTTGCGGTCTCCCTGCACTGCCCCCGTGCCCTGCAGGCAGCAGCTCTTCTGGGTCACCACCCCAAAGACAGCCATGTTGAAGAGGATGATGAGGCCGAAGTAACCACAGTTGGTGATGTAGTGGACCAGGAGATATTTGGAAGTGATCCAGCACCTGAAAAGAGACAACCACAGTGCCTCCAGTGGCTCTGCTAGCCCCGGCAGCACCCATGGGAGCCTCCCCAGGGGGACATGTTTGGGGATGCAGGGACACCCTTGTGCTGGTGGGGTTTTCCAAGGCCAGGGTGAAGCAGGGGGGACAGTGGTGCAGATCCGCTGCCCTCGTGTTGCTCAGCTGGAAGGGAGCCTGGAGAAGGTCCAGGTGGACCTTGGATGTCCCTCCATGACCTGGTGGCCTGCAGGCATGACTGAGGAGGCTCGGCACAAGAGGTGGTGGTGGTGACCATGGCTGTAGCTGCTGTGTTGTAATCACAATTAAGGAAGCGGAAGCATGGCGTAAAGCCGAGCAGGATGGGCGCAACCCCCGACCGCCGCGCTCCCGGCAGGGCCGGGTTACCGCTCTCCGTGCCAAACGGCCACCTAAGCCCTGTGGGCGATGGCACACGCACAGGTGGGCTATGACCTGGTGGTCCACGGTCTGGACGCTGTATTCTCCGTAACTGCCGATGACTCCTGCCACCCCCACCACAAGAGTAGGGAAGCCTGGAAGAACAAGGGAGACATGTGGAGGAGGCCAGAAAGGCAAAGCGGCGGGCGAGGTGGTCAGCTTGGGGTCTCTGCATTCCCTGGATGTGCTGACCTCAGGGAAGATGGGGCTTAGGAACCCGCTGAGGTTGCACAAGTGCCGGGGGCACAACGGTTGCTGCTGGGACATGATGGAGAGGTGGAGAGGGAAGGACAGAGCTGGGCGGCGGGGCTCGAGGTGTCCCCCAGCCTCTCTGTGGGATCATCTGCTCTGGTGCCCTCCAAGGTGCCATGGAGGGCTGGCAATGGGGGAACAAAGACCCCCAAGGACACCACCCGCTTGATGAGCAGGAGGCTGGTCCCCAGCAGGATGGAGGGTGCCTGTGGGTGCTGCCCTGAATTTGGTGCCCTGAGCCCATATAAGACACTTCCCGGCCCTGACCATGGCATTTGGAAGAGCTGCGGGCAGGACGGGGGCTTGCTCGCTCTCTGCCCACCACTGCATCACCCCTGGTTGTAACTGTTCCACTGCCCCCCTCTCCCCCCAGCTCTCACCCAGGCTGGTGGTGCTCACCCCAGCCGACCAGGCACAGCTTCAGCAGGTAGTGGTGGATGTAGGTGCCGAGGACCTTGACGAAGAGGCGGTAGAGGTGACAGCCCTCCAATGCCATCCAGGTGAAGCAGCAGAGCAGGCAGTAGTGGGTGAGCCCCGCCAGGACCTTGCAAGTCCCTGGCTGGGTCCCACTGGAGAGCCCGCTGTTGAGCAGGAAGGCCAGGTTGAGGAGGAGCAGGCTGCCCATGAGGTTCACGTGCAGCCCCAGGTTGATGCAGAGGGTCTCCTCGGACCTGAACCTGCACCTGAGCATCCCCAGAGGGAGCAGAAAAGGCGGGGGGTCACAGCTGAGCGAGGCCCCATGCCATATTGCAGCAGGTTCATGCAGAGACACGGGAATTGCCCCACATCTCTCCCAGCCTGACGAGTCCCCAGGGAGCTGCTGGCACATCCTACCTTAAGAAGATGCAGAAGGCGATGGTGAAGATGGAGAAAGCCATGGCTACCCCACAGCCAGCAGTGGCAACAGTCATCAAGGCTTGTGCCGTGGACCTGTCCAGAGCTGGGTTCTGCCAAACATGCGCATGTTGGGTTAGACAGGCCCTGGACCAACCTAGAAAAACCCAACTGCAGCTACCAGAGCCACAGCGCTGATGATAACCCCAGTGGGCTGCTGCAGGGACCCCACGCAAGCCCCTGGTCTGTTCCCCCAGAAGGTCTTCGGGAGGAGCAGGGCAGTGGTGTCTCAGAGGAGACGCTCCCTGGGGTGGGGTGAGGGATGAGTGAAGGCTATGATGGACCACCATGAGCACCCTCCTGGGAGCCTCCACCAGGAGACGAGACCCCAAGCCTCGCTGCTCCAGAGCCTGCACTAGGCTGGAGGCCATTTCCACTCTGCACCCACTCTGCTGAGCTACTGCTGTCCTCCTGAGCTAGGGCTGGGCTTGATTTTGGGACCTGGGCTTGCCTGGGAGCAGCTATAACTGTCCCTGGGCAGCTACTCGTGCCACCCGAGGGGCCACTGAGGCAGGGCAGGCAGCGCAGCTGGGGTATGAGCAGGAGCTGCAGGGAGTGAGATTGTCACCAGGAGGAGAGTGAAGAAGGTGAGATGGTCACAGGAGCAGATTGTCCCCTTGTCCCCGAGCTGCATGACACATCCACTGCTGTTCCAGCCTCCTGCCTGCCCTGCAACAGGCACAGGGCAACGGCCGTGAGCGCCGGGCGCAGCACCCGCGCCTGGCCCCGCGCCTGGCCCTGCCAAGGACCATACCTTTGCTGGGATCCCAGAAGACGCATTGCGGGGTGATGCCCTGCAAGGGGGGAGAGCAGCGTCAGCCGACGCCACAGTGAGGGACACCAGAGGAGAGGTGAAGGCAGGGCACAGCTGACTTACATGGGGCAGCTGCCCGTGGGCGAAGGTGAGCTGCATGGGGTCCTGCAGCCCAGAGATGCTCGTCTCTCCCACCATGATGCCCACCACGGTGTCGTCCAGGACCTGCCCTGTCTGGTTGACCTCCTGCATGGGGTCAACGCTGCCTGAGCCGAGCCGGCAGGTAGCGAGTGCCAGCAGCCAGAGGGATGCCAGCAATGCCAGCTCGTACCTCGAACATGCCAAGCCGCTGGATGTTGAGGACCGTCACCACCACACGCACTGTCTGGCTGCTCAGGGACCGGAATATCTCCCTGGGGAGCTGGATTTTGCCTGCCTTCCCCTTCTCCGTTATGTTCAGCATCCTAGGGCCCTGCGGCAGCGAACAGTGGTGGGGGGCTGCTTGCTGGCAGCGTCACGTCTCTGCTTGGGACCCACCAACCTTGCTCCAGGCACAAATTCAGCCCTGCCTGGATGGGTTTTGCTCAGCAACATCAGCAGGAGCCCCAAGGGCAGAACGGGAGAACCTTATCCCCAGCACCCAGCAGCAAAGGAGCAGAGCTGGGAGCAGCTCCCAGGAGAGCCCCAAGCCACCATCACCCCATGGGACATGGTCCCCTGGGACATCCAGAGAGTGGGAGAACCTGCGGGTGAGCAGGAGACGCAAGGTCCCACACATTCCTCCTCTTCCTCCCCCTCCACCTGACTACCCTCCTGCTGCTGGGACGGCTCCTTAGGAAGGGCTCTTCCCTCCCAAGCACCATTTCACGTGACTCCTTGCCAAGGGATGCTAAAGCTGACGTGGGTCCACGATGCAGCCATGGAGCAGGGCGGAGGAAGAGCACGCCATGGCATGCCAAGCCCCGGGGCAGGGGCGGAGGAATGCTTGGAAGGCATGGGACCTTCTGAGTGAGGGAGAGGGGTGCATCTCACCTCCGTGGGGGAAAAGGTGATGAGGACATCGCGGGTGACAGCCCTGCTGACGTTCAGGAGCAGCACCTTCAGCCCAGCCAGCCTGCTGCGCAGCGCCGGCCCCGCCGACTGCAGCAGCCTGCAGGGCAGGAGGGCTGTGGGACCGGTGGATGTGGGGGGCTGAGTCCCCCAACCCCGCCATGACCACACCTGCCCGCTACCTGAGCCAGCGCTCCCGCAGGCAGGCACAAGCAGGGCTGCCGGAGCGCCCCAGCTCTGGGCAGCGCCGGGGCAAGTCAGGGCTGGGGGTCCCGTTGCCTTGCTCCTCTGACTCCACCGTGTCACAGCAGTGGTGGTGCCTGTCACCCCTCCTCAGGGCTGGGGAGGAGGGGAGCGGGGTGACCGCTGGGCACCGTGGCACCAGGCAGGCACCGGGGCGAGGGCAGGGTTGGGGGGAACCACTCACTGGCACAGCTCTCCTGTCCCCCAGCAGCATCTGGAAGAAGAGCGCATAGGGAAATGGGGGAAAAACCCCAAAATCTAGGGTCAGTCCTCCCCCCACCCACAGGGGAAGGGGGAGGCAGGAGAACGTGGCAGCTGCCAGGTTCGAAAGGAGCAGCCCTACAGTTACATGGGCTTCAAAAAGCAGCTGGACAGCCGTCAGGGCTGGTGAAGGCAAAGCCACCATGCCTGCGTTGACACCACCCAGGGTGGCTCGCAGAAGAGACCCTGGGCCGCTGGTCCCAGGTTTTAAAACAGCCCCCAGCAGCAAACCCCCCCCCCGGCTCCGCTCGCCTCTGCCAGCTCTCTGCACAGCCCAGGGGGGACACTCCCTTCTGGCCCGGCCACATTTTGGGGTGAAACCCTGCCACAGTCTTTGGGTCAACACTTTCCCATGGGAAAATGTACCCCCAAGTCCACGTATACCCTGAGCCGGGGGTGCCCACGTCCCGCTCACCCGCCACTCACCGGGCAGCACCAGGAGCAGCAGGACAATGCCCAGGAGCAGGTTCATGCTGCTTTGTGGGGTCTCCTGGCTGCCCCCGGCTATCCCACGATGCTCTGCTCCCCTTGTCCCAGCAGCTCTGCTCCTCCCCGGGCTCCCCCGGGGCTTGTGGCTGCTCCTCAGGCAACGGCTGTGTCCTCATTTCCCTTCTGCGAACCCCTCGGTTGGCAAGTGACCTGCCCCAGCTCACAGCAACGGCAATAACCGTCAGAGCCGTGTTGTTTCCCCCTTGGCCGCTTCCCCCAACTGACTCGGTGCTTTTTTTCCTTCCCCTTCTCCCTCGCGTCCTGCCAAGTCCTTGGCCGATGATCCCCACCAGCCCAGCGATGTCTCAGGGCATCCCTCTCCCAAACTGGGTACGCCGCCAGGCATCGACGCGAGCTGCCGGGGATGAAACATCCCCTTCCCGGGAAGGTCCCCCTGTCCCAGATGGGAGCTGGAGCTGGGTGGAAGGGGATGAGCTGCAAGCGGAGCATCGTCCGGAAGGGGAACTGGTGGGTTGGGAGACGTGGTGCTGCGCTTACAAGCGGCACAGCCAGGAAAGCGGTGCTCTGCGTGGCCCCGCAGCCACCGAGGGAGGCGATTCCCACCCTGCGAAACCTCCCTCTTCGGATTCCCGTCCTCCCCTGGCCTCCCTCTCCACTGGGTAGTGATGGTCTCCAGAGACTGCAGCAGCTTCCTGAGCCACAGCATCCCCCTCCATCACCCCGACCCCTACGGCACCGGGCTGCCAGTGCCCTGCCGGGAGCGCACTTACTGGTCCCAGCTCAGCAGGATCCTACAGGGTGAAACGCCGGGTCCCGCCCCAGGGATGGGACAACCCTGGCCGACGGATGGATCCCATTGGAAAGCCCACGAACACACCCAGCAGAGAGTCCTCGGCGAGCCACACTCTGAGCAGGAACAACTTTAATGGGCACAAGTCTGGTGTGCGGGCGCGCTCATTAAACTTCTACACCATCCAAAAATAGACATTCAACAAAATAACAAAAATAGATTATTTCAGCTGCTGGAGGGTGTTGCGGGGGCAGAGTTATTCTGTCTTCACTGGGGAAGGACCCTCTCAGTGACCACCAGCAAGGGCTGAAGACGGGGCCTTTCCCACCCATCATCCCTGGCCTCGGGGCACGAGAGGGGATGTCCGGAGGCACTGGGGACCCTGTCCCTGCCCCTTCCACTTTCTACAGCCCCTGCTGCCTGGGCGAGCATCCCTCCCTCCTGCCTCAAGGATGCCAAGCCGAGGGATGCGCCGCTGCCCAGCAGGATGCGGTGGATGGGAAAATTGGGGAGGGGACCGGCAGAGGCGAGGGGCTCGGGGCGGCCGGCCCCGCTGCGGGTCCCTGGGCTCCTAGCAGCCCTACGAGGTGGGTGCAGTAGCAAAGCGGACGGCGTCAGTCCTTCCTGCGGCTGTCCTCCACATGGGGAGCCCCAGCACGGCACGGTGGGGCCATTGCGGGGCTCAGCCGAGGTGGCTCTGGCTACTGTTGGGCTGCAGTTTGACACTGTCGGAGCTGCTCTGCGAGTCAGGGGACTTTCTCGCCTGCAGCACCATGGTCCAGTACCAGAGGAAGATGAGGAAACCTGGGACAGGAGGGAGGAATCATAGAATCATTTAGGTTGGAAAAGACCTTTAAGATCATCAAGTCCAGCCATTAACCTAGCACTGCCAAGTCCACCACTAAGCCATGTCCCTTAGTGCCACGTCTACATGTCTTCTAAAGACCCCCAGGGATGGTGACTCAACCACTTCCCTGGGCAGCCTGTTCCAATGCTGGACAAGCCTTTCAGTGAAGAAATTTTTCCTAATATCCAATCTAAACCTCCCCTGGCGCAACTTGAGGCCGTTTCCTCTCGTCCTCTCGCTTGTTACTTGGGAGAAGAGACCAACACCCAAAGGGAAGGAAGGGTGGGTGAACCACCTCTAAGGACCAACAGCAGTCGAGAGCAAGCCAGCCAGCCTACCGGGGACAGCTCGTACCCCATCACCACCCCATCAATACCCCATGAAAGCCCCAGTGCCCTTTGGAGGAGCCCGGCATCCCAGGCTCACCTTGGAGGGAGTTGATGATGGTGAACATGTAGAGGGAGACGAGGCGGAAGACGCCAGAGGTGAAGGAGAAGAAGACCAGCACCCAGGGGATGCCCAGCAGGATGCTCAGCCCAAAGAGGGCTAGGACGTGCTTGAGCTTGTGGCCTTTCTTGTTCTGCCGGAGGATCTCCCGGATCATGGCCCCCAGCATGACCGAGTTAAAGAGGAACACCAGGCTGAACAAACCCAGGTTCACGACATTATGGATCAGGGGGCTCGTGATCCAGCATCTGGAGAGAGGAGAAAGGGCAGAGGGTTATGCTGTGTCATCCCACAGGGACATGAATTGGAGGGGTTGGGGGAAGCACGAAGGTGTGGTGCAAACCCAGCGCCCAGCTTAGTTAAACAGGGAGGGGGAATCCCCCACCACCACCCTGCACAAAGCCCCAGAAAACCCACAGGTGGGCTAAGGAAAGCCTGTAGGACACGATGAAGGTTTAGCCAGTTGGCTTTATCTAAGACCAGGGACCAGGCAACACACTTCCCATGACTTACATGGTTGCGTTGGTGGATTTGCCACCAACGGATTCATAGACGGGAATGGAGAAGGGGCCGTAGTTTGTCCAGCTAGCCATGAAGATCAGCATCACGCAGAAGAAAGGGAGTCCTGGGTGGCAAGAACAGAGTGAGGCGGCTGCCCTAGTCCCCAGCCCTCAGTCCTCCTGGAAGGATCTGTTGCCCCTTTCTGCCTGTATAGACTACAAACCAATGTCCTCCCTCCCAAGGGGGAACTGAGGATGGAGCATGCAACAAGGACACCTGGCGTAAGCCCCGGCCTGGGAGCAAGCTGTGCTGCATCGACCCCAGCTGGGGGTCTCCCAGGGCCGCGGAATTTTAGGCCATAAAAGATCATGAGATCTTCCTACCGCGGCTTCCTGCCCAAAGCATGGCAGAGATGCGTGGGTGCTTCCTGCATCAAACCCATGTCTCTGGGCTGCCCTGGATGTTTCTTTCAGAAAGAGAGGATCCCATTACTATTTAAAGACCCCAAGCAGTGGCTCTCACATGCCTCCCTTGCTGGGTGACCCACCCTTGCTCTAGCACCAGCTTCTGCTCTCAGCCACCAAGTCTCCTCCTCCACCGAGTCTCTCAACAGAGAGACCCCTCTGCTCTCAGACATCTGCTCCCCCACAGCTACGTCTCCATCCCCATCCAGGCACCACAGATGGTGGGAAAGACCTAGCGGGGTGCCCCTCCACCCCCATTGCCCATGCCCTCAGGGCATCTCTGCCTCCCCCATGCTCACCCCAGCCCACCAGGCAGAGCTTGAGGAGGAAGTGGTCATGGTAGGCATTGAAGACTTCGATCACAAGCCGGTAGAGGTTGTAGCCCTCAATGCCCATCCAGGTGAGGCAGCTCAGGAGGGAGAAGTGCAGAAACAGCCCCCCAGCTCTGCAGACTGCCTCGCTGCTGCTGGAAGCCAAGTGCTCGGAAATGAGGAAGGTGACGTCCAGGAGGAAGATGGCACCCAGCAGGTTCATGTGGATGTGCATGCTTGTGATCTGGTCTCGCTGCTTGCTTCTGGAGAAGCGAGGAGGGGGGACACCTCACCACCGTGCCTGGCCAGCATGCTTGGTGTCCTACAACACCCCACAGCTCCACGTGGGGCAACTCACCCTTGCCAGAAGAGCCAGGAGACCCTCTGGCTGAGAGCCTAACCCCACGGGTAGGACCACCCGTTACATGTGCAAATTCAGGTCCCTGCAGCTGACCCTGCATTTCAGGTCTAGGCCATGGGGGGTAGAGAGTGACATCATTTCAGCTCTGAATCATCCAGCGACATGACTCAGGAGAAGACACTCATGTTCTCCACCGGGCCCTTGAAAAGGTCTTTGCAGGCTTCTGCTTGCCGGATCCATAACAACAACCAAGCTGATTTTCCAAAATCATTGAAAACAGCCGGCGTTTTCAAGCACCCTGCGGGAGACCTGACCAAGGGTGTGGTTTCTGGAGAGCAGAACTCTGCTTTCTTCAAGCATGGCTCCTTCATCATGCTTCTAGCCAGGACACCAACTGTGTTTGGAGAGCTTGCTCCCACCCAGGTGTAGTGGCAATGGACAGGACACAGGCGGGGAGCGTGGGGTGATCTGTCAGACCATACCTGAAGTAGAGGAAGAAGATGGTGCAAATGGATGCCAAAGCTGAGATCAGGCAGCCGATGTAGGTTATGATACTCAGGTAATCCCTGTGTATGTAGGCGATCTCCGGGGAGGATACCTGAGGAGAAGGAGGAACGAGAGATGGTGAGGAAAAAGAGCCGGTGGGAATGATGTAGAGAGCTGCGGGAAGGCGCTACCCACCATCAGCACGGCAAAGTAGGTGAGGTGGTTGCATCTGCAGTCCGTCTGGCTGTCCCCTGTTGCTGTTGCACAACCATAGCTGTCCCAGCTCCCAGAGCTGGCTGCGCAAGAGAAAGGGAGAGTGTCTGGTGAGCAGCAGGAACATCTGCTTCGGGTTTGTGGATCTTCAGGGCAAGGTGTCCATGGCAGGGGGGAGGACAAAAGTGGGGGTCCCAGTTTGTCCCATGCCAAGCATACACACTCAGACAGCACCCTCAGCACCAGGACCCATCCCTAGGGGAGGGAGAAAGCTCTTAAATTAGATATGGAGGGGAAAACCTGAAATCAACCCCATGGGAAAGGTTTACAGAGCTGGAGCGAGGAAGGGAGGTGTGGAGCGACTTTTACTCCTACCAGCAGGTCTGTGGTACCCTGCAAAAGGAGCAAAGGCAGCGCCTGGCTTCACACCCAAGTGCAGGAGCACTCACCGGTGGTGTCCTCCTGCCAGAAGACGCACAGCGGGGTCACATTCCTCTGCAATGACAAAACCATGGGCCCTGATCAGGATGGAGCTGTGGATTTGTCGCCCGGACAGCACATTTGATAGGGAAGAACATGGGGCAGGAGGCGAGACGGTCTCAGGAGACAAACCATCCCGTATCATGGGAGCAGGCTCCAGGTGGAGACCATTCTCTTGGCAGCTTGTGGAGCAGACGCTTCCTCCCAGGTCCCCTTTCTCAAACAAGGGGTTCAGCTTTGAGCAGGCGCCTGATAGGGTCATGAATGAGCCAAGGGATTGTTAACTCAAAGTGTCCCCCAGCCCTGGAGACTCTGCTGGAGGCGACATATCTGCAAAGCAGCATCTCCTGGACAGGAGCAGGCAGTGCCACCACCAGTGCACACGGTGAAGCCGTGATCACGATACAGCCCCAGAAGACGTAGCAGACCCTGTACAGGCAGGCCAAGGGCACAGACCTGCTGGATTGTGACCACTTTCTAAGCTGGCAGGGCCTGAGCCCTCCTTGCCCCTCCATTCCTGGTGGGACCAGGTTCGATGAGGCTGTTTCCCCACCTACCGGCAGCTGGTCATGGAAGAAAGTGAGGACCACTGGATCGGAGAGGTTGGCCACCACTGTGTCCACCAGGGAGATGCCGATCACCTTGTCACCCAGGACGTGGCTGCTGTTTTCATCCTGTGGGAGAAGAGGAGGCGATGGCAGCATGGGAAGGATTGCTGCTGGGCATGAAGCAGGTGAGAGTCCCCAAGAAAGAGGTCCCATGCCTCTTTCCCCGTCAAGCTTCTAGCTCATCTCTGAAGCATCTTCTCCAAGCGAGCACCAGCACCCTGGTCTGGGTGGCATCCCTGCTGCCCTGTATCACCGGAGCCCCCGGCACGGTGGGGACACCCCACCATGCCACGTGTGTGGGCGTTACCTGGAACATGGTCTGGCTATTGATGTCCATGAGGAGCACCCTGTGCTCCACCACCTCCTCCCTCTCCTTTGCTGTCACGAACAGGCTGCTCGGCAGGTCCACTGCGAACCCATGGACCTCTCCACCCTCCTGCAAGGAGAGACTTGTCAGGAGAGAGGTTGGGAGAGGTGCTGTCGGACCAAGACCACCAGGGCAGGCTGCCCAGGACCCACCTCTCTTTGGGAAGCAAAGGCCAGGTGCTGAGGAGCCCAGGTGGGCTGGACCCTCAGGACGGTTGCGTGCACGGTGGCCTTCCCAAAGGTCTGGTTCTGCCCTTCAAGCTCCACCTTGGCCAGCGTCTTCTCCAGCTCCCCGAGTTTGCTGTCGGGGAAGGGGTGCAGTAAGCAGGATGCAGCAGGCACCGCACCGACAGCAGTGGGAACAGCATAAGCCAGGAACTCACCGCCGAAGCATCTGCTGCTCTGTGGTTCCCGCGGCCGGCACCGGGGGCTGGGCGATGAGGCTGTCCAAGGCAGTGAGCTGCTCCTCCACATCTTGCTCCCAGACGGGCATGCTCTCTGGAGAGGCTGACGGGCACACAAAAGGAAACGTCGTGAGATGCATGGACAGAGCGGGCTTCCCCGTGCCCCGAACCAACCGGGCACAGTCCTGGTGGGAGCAGAAAGCAGAGGGCTTCAAGGTGACCCCAAGCTCAGGGAGCTGATGGAGACCCCAACCCAGAGGGCTTCTCCTGCTGCCAGGAGCTCGGCTCCCACCAAGGCCATCGGGACCAGGCTGGCTGAGGCTAGCTAGGTGCCTAGCAGTGCAGACGGGACCCTTGGAGACCTCTGCAAAGGCCATGATTTCCCAGGATTTTAGGGGCAAAACACTTGAAAATCTCCATCTTCATCTTTTGGGAGCCTGGGTACCAGGGGCTGCCTCTGGGCTTCTTCAAGCAAACCTATGTCCCCTTCCATCACCCTTCAGCTGTGTCTTCACATCATCACGCTGTAGCACATACTGGGACACCACCAATGCTCTGCCGATGGCTAGGGAATGGGCTGGGGATGAAACGAACACTTTATTTCATTAAAATAACGTTGAATTGCCTTTACCGGGGAAGAAGTATTCAGATGCACTGTCAAGGGAGGTGTTCTTCCCACCCTTTGAGATGCAGGACACATTGAAGATGGAGGTGCTGGTTCGTTCAGTCTTCTGACTCTCCTTCCCCCGGGTGATGCTGCTGGACAGGTCCCCACCCAGGAGGAAGCTCTGCTTCCCATACACCAGCCTCAGGGTCCTGTTGGCCTTGAACCAGTAGAGGCAGAAGCGGTACCTGCCCAAAGCCGGGGGCAAGCTGTACTTGTAGTAAGAGTTTCTTCTGTTTGGCAAAAAGGGCCTTTTTACTATCAGCGCCTGGGCCGTGTTCTCGATGGTGATGGTGGCAGGGCCATGCTCATAGATGACGGAACTGTTCTGGGTCTGGTTTCGGTCACCGCAGAAGCAGAAGTCCTCTTCCCGGTGGCCACTGGCTCCCACACCTGCATTGCACAAGCAGACGGAGATGCCGGTTCAGCCGGAGGGGCGGCCACCCCCGGCAAACTCCCCACCCCCATGGCAGCCGCTGTGCGTGGCACACTGGGCTCTCTGCCCCAGACATCCCGACCCCGTCCTGGATGGGCTGCGTGATGTCGGCCACCTCCCTGACATCCCCATGGACATGCTGGGAGGGTTTGCCGGGGAGCCAAGGCTCCTGGGGCAGCAGGACTTCCCACATCTTGGTGCCACCCTCTCCCAGGTGTCACCACCTGCGTCGGCAGAGACGGACAGAGGAGCTCTCCATCTCCAGAAGGGATGGATGGAGACCATCTCCTTACTCTGGAAAAGACCCATCCTGCCCCGGACACCCCACCAGAGGCAGCCCATGAGATGTTTCACCTCTGTGGAAGCCACAGCTGCAAACACCCCTTGGTGCCTCCCAGCCAATGTTTTGGGGCTGCCAATTATGTCCAGCAGCCCAAACCTGGCCCACCGGCCCGGGGCAGGACATGGCTGAGGACAGCCTACCTTGGAGGGGGGAGAGAAGGAGCAGGAGGAGGACCTTCATCCCGGGCAGCTCTCTGCTTTGGCTTGGCCTCCGAGGAGAAAGCAGAGCCTGGAAGGGTACAAAGGAAAGGGGCCACGTGAGTATTTAGGTACCACCCATATCATGGGGTCAGGGGATGGAGAGCAAAGGCTGTGCCAGTGGGACACCGTCCGGTGTCACGGCCAGCTCCCCAGTGCCTCTGCCACCAGGAGGAGCCACGAGCACCGGGCATCCCGCCCGGCTGTGGGCTGGAAGGATGGGGAGGCCAGTAGCCGGGTCGCCGGGCTCTCAGCACAGGGAGGGTGCCCCACCGCCCCGGCACAGGCGTCAACCGCCAACGATTCAGCGCGGGAGGGGTCCCCTCTTCCGCTCACTGCTTCACATCTCAGTTTGGGCCTTGGCTTCTTATCGTGAGTGATAGAAACAGAAGGAAACAGTGGTTTCCTAATTCGCCAGCCCTAAAACTATTTTCTCAGGTGCTTTCAGCTCCTGCAGATTAGCCGAGGAGCCAGGAATGTTGCAAACCACTCCGTTATTTCAGCCCGGCAGAAACGGGCTCTCCCGGGCTCGCGCCGGCGATGCCGACACAGCAACTATGGCTGCCAAAACCCCTTCTGCCCCTTGTGACCAGCCGGGCAACGTCCTCCGCATCCCCTTTCCCCATCCCTTCATCCTGCACTCTGCTCCACCACCCTTTTCTTTGTCTTTATATGTGGTCAGGGCTCCTGTAACCTGCACCCAGGCCAGCACCAAGCACCCTAGGGTGCTGCCACACCCACGTGCCCCACTCAGCCACAGCCTTCGCACCCGCAGCCCTTCCCATCGCACTTTCCGCCTTCCCCACACCGTGAACTGCATCTCCGGTGCTGCTGGGGTGCACCGAGCTTCACCTCCTCCTCACACTGCTGTCAGCCCAGCAACGGGTCGAGGCTGGTGGGACCCATCCTGCCAGGGTCCAGCAACCAGCGAGAGCCACCCCAGGGTGGGACAGCATCGGCAGGAGCCGCCAGACCGGCCAGCAGAGCCAAACACTTTGCCAATGCCCAAAGCCAAGCCGGCATCTGGTTTGCCACTGCTGCATCCCACTCCTGTGCCGCTCTCAAAGCACCCTCCTTGAAATGCACTGAGTGGCCAAATTCTGTTTCGTGTGCCGCAAGCAGGTGCCAGGGCACCCACCAGCATAACCTGCAAAGGCTCATGAGCTCTCCCAGGCACCCAGCGGTCGTCAGGTGGGAAGGCTGGGGGGAAAACCACTTGCTTGAAAACTTGGCGTCCCCGTTAGCAGGTTTCTCCCACCAGCACGGGTTTCTCCTGGCGGTTTCTCCGGCCGGCACGGGTCCAGGGCACATCCTGCACCGGCACAGCCCGCTCACCGTCCCTCCCCGTCTGCTTCTTGCAGCAGTTTATCACTGGAAGACAGGGGCTTCGGGTAGTTAATTAACCTGCTGCCATGGGCATAATTGAGTGTGGCACTAACGAGGTTCCCCAATGTGGGTTGGGAGGGTATGGCACAGGCATGACTTGGCAGCAGTAGCTGGATGCGGATGGGGCTGGCATCCCGGTGCCTTGCCGCACACTTGGGAATCACACACGTGTATCCAAAAAGCACGGATCCGGGGTGGCAAAATGCCGGTGGCAATGGGAAACACCTGGATCGCTTAAAAGCAACGGAGCGGCACATGAATGCCAACCATGGCGTGATGGCACAGAGCCAGTTTGCCGGGAAAGCATCCCCTCCGGGTGGGGAATGCTGAATCCCAACAAGGCTTCAGCCCATCCCACTGCGCTGGCTCCGTTGGGATTCTATTGGGGCGGTCGGAGGACAGGATCAGCCCCTTTCAGCCGTTACTCAACCGGGACCAGAAATCCCTGTGGGGATGTGGGTGGGGGAGCTGGTATTTCCCCTCCAAGCCCTATATGGTCCCGCTCGCCCCGACGCCGATTGCAGTTTCCTGAGCCAAACAATAGCAAGAGAAAATCCCCCGAAAATGGTTTTGCAGTGGGTGAACAAGGTTCCCATCCATGCTGGCGATAAGCAGCGTCGGAGGGAGGCGGATGCACCGAGCCCACGCCGGGGCTGGATCCTGCTCCGTCATCTTCCCATCCCTGGGTGGCAGTGGGGACACGCGGCATCGCCGCCCCTGGGTACCCGTGGCGATGCCGTGCGTCCCCGCTGCCACCGGGGCATCTCCCCAGTGTCACCCATCTTCAAAGCCCCGCACTATCATGGTGACCAAGCAGAGACCCCCTTTGGCAGGATGGCTTTACCCGCTGCCCCAGCCAGAGCCTGGGGGCTGAGTTCCTCCAAGAACAATAACGCATAGAAAAACTCCTGGTTTGGCCCCAAAATCAGCCAGAAGATGTAAAAAGAGGTGGCAGGGACACCGCCGACGCTATGCAGTCTGGACCAGGCTCCCTCACCACCGGCACGGAGGGAGGCTCAGCCCTGGGCATTACATTGTATCCTCCCACTAAAAGAACATGCTGATCTCAGAAAGAAAAGCCAAGGAATAATATTGCGGCCTCTAAACCTGGAGGCAAATGGGAAAAAAAACTAAATCACAAAAAAAAAAAGCCTGGACTTTATTACCACCTTACTGCTCTCTGGGTGACTTGGCAGCAGGTATTTAAGCTTTCGGAGGTGGCACGTGGCTTTTGGACGTGACGTTTTTCCCGAGGAGGAGGGAAGATGCTCTGACGCCTCAAACAAACACCGGAAACGGGGAGATCCAGGGGCTTTTATCTCTGTTTTCCTTCCAGGTCCGTTAGAAAAATACGCCGATGCTCTGTTCCTCGAGATGCTAACGAGCCCACAGCTCATCACCCGCAGCCTGTTACCCAGGCAAGAACATGGGAACCGGATGGGGAAACTGAGGCACGGAGAGGCAATCCAGGACGGGCTCCCCAAGATGCAGAAGAGCTTT
Source organism: Aptenodytes patagonicus (assembly GCF_965638725.1). Lineage (NCBI taxonomy): Eukaryota > Metazoa > Chordata > Aves > Sphenisciformes > Spheniscidae > Aptenodytes > Aptenodytes patagonicus. The sequence goes on along the minus strand of NC_134959.1, from coordinate 24,453,548 downwards.
GCACATCCAGCCTCCATCGTAGGGACCGCAGACGATGTGCCCGGAGCTGGAGCTGCCCGAGGAGGCAGGTACCCCGGTGGGGACCCCCCCGCGGAGGGGATGCTCCAGCATCGGTCACCCGGGTGTTTCACAAAGTGCCCTTGTCCTTGGCCAGCGGCCCGTGCGCACACGGGCCAGCCCGCACGTTATTCACGGCATCGGCATGCGAGCCTTTCCCGTCACCGGTGGGCGGCAGGGTCCGACCCGGCGCGTTTGTGAATGCCCGAGGAGCTGAGCGGCAGCTGCACAATGCCGGCAGCCCGGCTGTGCCAAGCCTGTGTCGCAGGATCGGCTTTTCCTGGGCCGTGGGGTTGCACGCAACACCCAGCACCCGTGAGCTGAGTTTTGCCAACAGGACAAAACCAGACCCAATAAAGATTCCCACGGGAGCGGCACAGCTCCCTGCCAGATCCGTCCTTCACCAGCCGCTGGCAACCATCCCTTCCCAAGCAGGCGTGGGGAGAGCCGAGAGGAGGCTGGCACAGGCAGACCGCTGGTATCTGAGGCTCTCGAGATAGAGCTTTTGCTTAAAGCTGGATCGTAACGTTCAAAATTTTAAAAAAATCCATTTCCTAAAAACCACCACAGACAGAAATATCGCAGCAAACTAAATCAGCGCTTCCTCCAGCGCCTGGGCAACACGGCACCCGGCTCGGTGGCATGCAAAGCCTGTGGCTTCAGCAGGGGCTGCAAATGGTCGCAAAGGACCAGGTACACCTGCGGCAAATTCAGGGCTGCCATGAAACGGGAACAAAGCGGTGCAGGTTGTCCTCCCCGGCCCCCCACGCCACATCACCGGCCTCGGGGGGTACAGACAGCTGTCCTTACAGCACGCTCCCACTGCTCAGCCTTCTTCGGGAGAAACCCCTTGGCCTCCTCCTGTGGGTCAGCTTGTACCTTCCCTCCACCCAAACCACCCCCCTGGGTTTTAAATGGCTTCCAAAACACCCCGTCCCCTCCCAGGTCTTGTCTCCCTCTGCGTGAGCAAGGTCCCCATCGTCTGCCCGCACTGTGGGTGCCGGGGAAGGGAGGTACAGGGCAGTGCAGAGCAGCCCAAGGACCACCCCAAATTGGGCTCCCAGGCATTTGGGGTTTGGCATGGGAAGCAGCCAACCTGGAGCCCAGCAAGGGTGAACCTGATCCAGGCAGGCTTTCCCGGCTGCAGAAAAGCCAAGCACAGCCGGGGCGAAGGCTGCAGCACCCGAGGAGCCAGGTAAGAGGCCATGCCCACCACCCCCACCCCCCCCGGATCCCTGCCAAACCCCAGCTGTCAGTGAGCTGACGGGAAAGGAGTTGGGGGGTCAGAGCCCTCCTGAAAAACAAGCGCTGGCAGGCTGCCGCCCAGCTAGTACCACGCAGGCACTGGCACGCTGGGAGCCACCCGGCCCGCTGTCTGCAAACCCCGCAGCACTGCGTCCCTCCGACACCCACGGGTGCCAGTGCAAGGTGCAGGGACAGCCAGCCCCGGAGGTCCCCGTCCCAGCAGCATGCAGTTGCTTGCAAACCTGTTGCTCTGCGAATAGCAGCCCCCGGGTCGCAGGATTAAGAGCTGGACTGCAACCAAGTGTGCAGCATTTTTAGGCCTTGGCTTAATTTACGTGGGAGCTGCAAATCCAGTAAGGGGCACGGCAAAACCCACCATGGCTGCGGTCCTGGGCTTAAAGGATTTGCCCCCCCCACATCTCCGAAACACTCCTGGCTCCCCGCTGGCGGTGGAGCTTGGAGGGGGGTTACTGCAGCCCTCAGACTGTGAAATGAGTTTTGGCTGCCTTCCCTCCTCAACAGCCATTCGGACTTGCTGCCAGGAGGTTATTCCAGGAGACTTCATTTCAATTCTCCAGCTGGCCTCGCTGGGTTTTGCTGGTCCCTCTGGAGGGGTAGTTCAGGCAGCTTGCGGGCAGGGAGCACACAGAGCATCCCGCATCCCGCAGCGGCGTGCCAGGACCGGCAGCAGCAAGCTGAGATGTTGCAGGAGGAATCGCCCCAACAGGCATTTTAGGGGAGGGAGATCACCCTGTCGAGACACGCCGGCAGTCCCACGGGGATGCTGCGCCCTCCGTCAGGAGGGAGGAGGAGGAACGGGGCGCGCTGGTGGTTCTCCCAGGGTGGGAAGCGGTGGCCACACACAGGGCCCGGCCCGGCGGCGGGGGCTTCGTGGGGCTCAGCTGTGCCACTGGCAGCAGCCGGGAGCAGCTGGTCCTGGGCGGCTCATGGGGCTTTGTGGCTCCGCGGCCCAAGAGTTCAGCCTGGCTCCAGGGCAGGGGCGAGGGGCGGCGGGGCAGGCGAGGGTGAGCCCCATTTAGCAAGGGTGTTCACCAGACAACTCGCACCTTGGCCACGAGCGGAGACGCCTGGTCCCTGCCCAGACGGAGGCATCGCACCCACCGCTCGGGTGCAGGGAGGCAAAATGTCCCCGTACCTCCCGGAGCAGGGTGCATCCCAAAGCCCCCCATGGAACACCCTTTAGCTCCATCCAGACAGGCCGCTCCCTGCCCCGCCAGCCAACGGAGCACCCCAGGGTGCTGCCCAGTGGCGCCAGTCCCAGCGACGCAGAGCCCCGGTGACCTCCCAGTCCTGCTGGGCTGGCCCCAGGGGGTGACGGATGCCCACCCCACCCGCCCCCGCACCCAGTGGGCGCCTCCTGCCCCCGCCGCCTCCCCGCCCGCACCGAGGACCCCGCAACATCCCCGCCCAGTATCCCCAGTAAGGACGTGCCAGGCAGCGCCCCTTACCGTGGCCTTCGGGACCCCGAAAACAAGCACCGGACCCCTTCGCTCTTCCTCCCTCCCCCGCCCGGCTCAGCCGCTCCCCGCCGCCCCCGATACCTGTGCCCGGGTCGGCTGGGCGCGCTGCCTCGGCTCGGCTCGGCTCGGCTCGGCTGGGCTCGGCTGGGCTGGGCTCGGCTCGGCTCGGCTGGGCTCGGCTCGGCTCGACTGGGCTCGGCTCGGCTCGGCTCGGCTCGGCCCGGTCCGCCCCCGCTCGGCACCTTGCAGCCCAGCCCGGCTCGGCTCGGCTGGGCTCGGCGCGGTGCAGCAGGACAGACGGGCCCGCCCCGCCCCGTCCCCCCGGGCAGGCGGTGACTCAGCGGGGCGGGACCGGGACGGGTCGCGCCGCACCGACCCCTCCGAGACCCCCCGGGATCGCTGCGGGGGCCGCGGGGCCACCAACCCTCGGTCACGGCACCTGCTCGGCTCTGCCCAGCCCAGCCCGGCTCAGCTCGGCTCGGACTGGCTTTGCCTGAGAGCACCGGGCTGGGAGCACCGGACTGCATCACCCCGCCCGGCCGGGACCGGCACCGGCACGGGCACCGGCACCGGCACCGGCACCGGCACCGGGCTCGGGACCGGGATGGGCTGGGGGACCACGGCTGGGGACAGCCGGGAGCCGGGGGTGCCCCATCCCGCCGCCCTTCAGCTCCGGGCTGGCGGGCATCCAGAGGAGGGAAGGAGCTGGGCGGCTGCACGCCTGGCTGCAAATGGGATTAAAAAATAACAATTAATGGGAAAGCAGCCGGGACAGAGTGTCCATGTGAACCCTGTCCCGCTCCCTGCAGGAAACGAGGGAGGTGAGAAGCAGGGCAAGGAGCCCAGGCCCCGAACCAGGGGGAGCTGGGGAGGGGGTCCCCCATGCCCCCCATGGCACATCCCTGGAGGAGGTGGGCTGGGATGTGGGGTGCAGAGCCTGGATGCAATCCCCCGGCCAGGGCACACAGCTCCCACCACCCATCCTGGAGATGGGCGCGCTGTCCCTCGCCTTCGGGACCCCGTGGCGGTGGTGGGAGCTGAGGCTGGAAGTGTTGTGACAGCGATGGGCGCTGCGGGAGCAGACGAAGCCGCGGCCAAGCAGTGCCTGCATCCAGCCATGCCAGCCCTTTGTGTGCCCTGAAAAACAGCCAAGCGGGAGAAAGCCGGGGCTGCCGGGAGCCTGAGGGAGGAGGGCAGGTGGGGAGGGCTCCGGGAAGTGCCCTGGGTAAATAGTTGCTCTTGCAGATATTTTCAATGGCTTGAATGAGACTTTTCTTTCTGCTGGGGGAAGGGTTGAAACAACCTCCCTCTCCAGCAGGGAAGGCGATGGAGATAAAAGGCGGCCGCGGCACCGGAGGTGCCATCGCTGCACTGGGACCCCCGGAGCGAGGGACATCCCACACGCTCGCATCACCCCCCAGCTTGGTTTAATTTCCAGCTCCGAGCCCCGAATTTCCCCAGCTCCCATGGGAAGGGGCTCCCACGGGAAGCAGCTCACGCGGCCTCACGCGGCTGGACCGTGGCTAACACGGCCGCCTTTGAAGCCCAACCATCCCCACGCCACGGGGAGTGGGGCCGGCTCCAAAACGCACGCTCATGGCAGCTGGAGCCGCGGGAGCATCGCGGCGAGCCAAGCTTCCTGCTGTGGGTCATCCCGACCGGCTCCTTTGGGAAATGCTGTAAATCCGCCTCCCAGGAATAACGCTGCTAAACCCAGCAGCGGCTCCCGCAGGATCAGGCCCTCCTGGAGCAGGCGATCAGGTGCAGATCCCGTGTCCCAGTGAGGAAAGGACATTTTAGGCCATCTTTTTGCCGCTGTTTATGGAACAAAGAGCCTTTTGTCCGCACTTGACGTTATCAGGTGTTATTTTTAGGTCGATGTCGAGTCTGCACTTGTTGATGTTATCGGGATTATCTGTAAGTCGGCAGGCCTTGCTGCTGTCTTCAAAGACGCTGGCTGAGTGCGAGGAGGGAGGAAATCCTTGCGTTGTCCCTTGCAAGGGACATTTGCCCTTGGGCTCAGGCCAGCGGCACCCACTTGGCCTGATAAGGGTTTACTGCTCAAGCTGGGGAGTCCCTCAAAGCCCTAAAAGTTCCTGAAAACTCTCAAAGCTCCTAAGAACCCTAAAAGTTCCTCAAAACTGTAAAAGCTCCTAAAAGCCCTAAAAGGTCCTAAAAGCTCTAAAAATTCCTAAAAGCCCTAGAAGTTCCTAAAAGCCCCAAAAGATCCCAAAAGCTCCCCAAGGCCCCAGTGCTGGCGGCGGGCGCGCAGGAGCGTGCCAGGGGAGCGCGGCGGCGTGGCCATGGGACGGGCAGGCTCCGGCAGGCGGGGACACATCCCGCCAGGCTGCTGCCAGCCAAGGCGAGGCAAGTACGGGCAGAGGTGCCCCGGCGCCATCTGAAGCCGAGAGTGAGCCAGCGAGTACCAGTCCCGCTGCCAAGCGGTGACAGCCCCAGCCCAGGGTGCCGAGACCCCCCTAAAAGCCCCTTGGGAGATCATGGTGCTCCCAGGGGAGTTGCAACCGCGAGCGGGGCTCAGCCCAGCTCCGGTGGGCGGAGGAGGAGGGTGAGGAGGAGGGTGATGAAGCAGACGAGTGCTGGTGGGAGGGGATGCCTGGAGGTCCCCCATCCAAATCAGGTGAGCGATGCCAGGGCAGCCTTGGGAACCTCGGAGGATGGTGATCCCAGGGGAGCCCAAGGAAGCTCCGCAGCTGCCTTGGGCGGCTGTGGGTGCTCCTGCTCCCCCATACATCAAATATACATCAAATGGGGAGTGGGGTCCCCCCACCCCATGTCGGCGTTTCTCCATCAGGCAGCAATGATAACAGTGACTCACCAGGTGCCAGGGCTGTAAAACCCAACTGTAGAGAGAGCAATAAACCTGACTTATTTGGTTAGGCTCAGCTTTGCAAATAAACCCGCGATGATGTCAGGGAAGTCTGGGGGAAAATTGGTCCCCAGGGGTATCTGCACAAGCACTGGGTGAGAATGCTCCCGCGGGATGCAGGAACTGGGCTCATCTGCTCCCCAGCAGCCAAGTCCCAAAGTTGGATCCCAAAATAGAGCTGAGGTCTGCACACACACACACACACCAATTCCTAGATGGATTTAGTCTCTTCCCTGGCTGCTTGTTTCCCAAAATTTGGAGGATTTGCAATATTTCCCTCTGGGAAATAAAGAGCTTTCCCTCTGGGGCTAGGGCTGGGACTGGAGCCTGAAGGCACCGTGGTGACGCCAGGCCACCTTTCCTGGGGAAAAAAAGGATGGCACAACCCCCTCCGGCAGCCCGGCACCGGCCTCCTGCCTGATAAGGTGCAGAGGAAGGTAAACAGGATTATTTCTCCTTGGGGAGGTTAGCTGGGCCAGCTCCCCCTTCTCCTGCCCATGGTGCCCTGGGGCTGGGGCGAGGTGGCTCCGGCGCTGGGGGGCACTGGGGGTGGTGGGAGGTGGGAGCCCACCCTGCGCTCCCAGGGGACCTCAGGGAGTATTTTGACCCCACTCCTGGCACGGCGGGGTGGGAAAAGTGCCTTTTCTGCCCCCCGGTCACCAGCACAGGCTCAGCTCACCGGGGACCACCGTGCCCCATGGGTGCCATGTTCCCGCTGCCAGGAGGCAACCACCAAGCGATTGTTTTCCAAGCGCCACCGGATACCGGAACAAGGTTTATTCATGCGCCGGTGTTGGTGCGTACACAGGCACCGGCAGCTGGTGTGACTCATGCCGCAAGCCCCGAAATCTCGAGATGGGGAGGAAGGGGCACGTAAAGCGCACCCTGAGAGCAACCGGGGGGATGGAGCCGCCACAGCCAGGATGCGACTGTCCCATGGTGGTGCTCATGGGGGACAAGCCGGGTGCTTGGCACCTCACCAAACCCCCAGGCTTCTCATTTAATAGCTGAAGTCAGCCGCCAGAGCGGTGAGACATGCACAGCTCATCGCCACGCGGTGGGAGCGCGCCCGCGAGCCGGGGGCACGGCGGTGCCCGGCAGGCTGGAAGGCGGGGGCACATGGCCCCGGCGGGACGGGCTTTTGTCCTGGCCACCGGCGGGAGGGATGGAAACTCGGCAGCGCTGGCTGCCCTTTGTGCACAGAACAAAGAACAAGAGCCAGCGGCTTCCTTCGCTGCCCAGAACCAGGCCCCGGGAAGCAGCCAGAAAGGGAAACGCCGCTCGGCAGAGCGGCACGGGAAGGCAGAGACAGGCAGCATGTCACCCCGTGAGGCTGCTCGGTGATGCCTGGTCCCCTGCCACCAGACCAGAAATGGGCAACACCAGCAAATGGCACCTCGCTGGTGCACCCCGCAAGCTACAAGCATGGGGACGATGGGAACCCCGCTGCCACCACAGGCAGATTCACAGCCATGCCAGCATCACTGCAGTGCGATGCTGCTCTGCATCCCGGCAGGGAGAGCGAGATGCCCAGCTCCAAAATCTCAGGTACCAGGAAAGGCAAAACTGTGGGTGCAGTTCTGGGTTAAGCCTGGAGTACGGGGATGCACCGGGGGCTCAGGGCTGCCTCGCTGCCTCCAACTGATGGTTTTAGTCCCTGCAATTTGCCCTCGCTGTTTATTTCCCACAGGCTGGACTGCTTAAACCCCGATAAAGCGTTTAGTCGCATCGAAGAGCTCTGCTCAGGGTCTGCCTTCCTAGGCGAGAGCAGGAGGAAAGCCGAGCTATCAGTTCACTTACTCACTTCCCACCCTCTCCTCCGCCCCGGCATGTCCACCCAATGCCAAGCTGAAGCCCTGCTCTCCCGTTAGCCCGCCGACCCAGGGCTGCAGGTGGCCTCCGTCCCCGCGCTGGCTTTGGGGCCGGCAGGAGGGCTTTTGGTGGGGTGCTGTCATGGGTGAAAACCCGGGATCAGGGGGGTTTGGGGGTGCCACGACCTTACAGCCACGCTCGCCAGCCCACAGCCGTGCCGGCACCAAATGGGTCGGGGGGAATGTAGCTGGGGAGATCCCGCTTCTGCCTGTCTCATGTGAGATGAGCCGGTGGCAGCTCCCCGAGGGAGCTTGGATATCCCCTCCCAGCTGTCAGGGGGCTCCTGTGCACCGCTAACCGGCACCACTAACGGGCACTGCTAACCGGCACTGCTAACCGGCATCGCTAACCAGCACCACCGGAGGCCCGCGCCGCTGCCGACCAGCCCTGCCGTGTGCACAGTCCAGAGCTGGGACCATCTTCGAAATCCTCATGCCATCTAGTGGGACCTTCGCTAACGACAAGGCAGAGCGTGGCTGCTGGCTCTGCCTGCCGTGGGGCCGGGGGCGACGAGGTGGCAGCAGACGGCTGCGGGACCCCGGCCAGAGCTGCACCGCTCCTCTGGCGGCGGAGGAGACCTGCATCGGGAATTAAAGGCTGCTTTTAATGACAAGTGTCCACCTTCGGCAGAAGAAGTCAGTGTTGGTTACTAACTGCTGCAAGCTGGCAGGGCTGCCCTGGGCCGGCACGGGGGCAGCCGTGGTCCCCAGGGGAGCGCAGCTCCCGCGGGGCCCTGAGCCGCACCCCCCCAGCAGCAGGCAGCTCCCGCCTCCCAGAAATCTGGCTTTGCAGCCCAAATGCTTCCCCTGAAGAAACCCGCGGTGTCCATGGCACCAGCTGTCGAGCCCAGGGGATCCTGCCACGCCGCATCCTCGGGGAGCAACCTCCGAGCTCCCCTCGCAGCCCCTCACCCCGGCGTTGGGGCGTGTTATCTGGAGGTGTTGGTGACGGAGCCCTGCTTGCTCCGGCGGTGCACGGTGGCGTACCAGAGGCAGATGAAGAGACCTGTGGGTGGGTGGCAACGCGGTCACTGCCGTGGGTGCACCGAGCTCCTGTGAGGAGCAGGAAGGTGACGAGGACCCCGCTGCTCCCAACCCACAGGGTGCTCGTCCCCCAAACCCCCCCCAGTGCTCCCCACTGACCTTGCAGGGAGTTGAGGATGGTGAAGAGGTAGACCTGGGGGATGAGGAAGATGCCGAAGCGGAAGAAGGCCAGGCCCCAGGTCGTACCCAGCAGGCAGGTGAGCCCCAGCACCGTTGCCCAGTCCTTCCTCGCCTGCCCCTTCTGCCGCTGGATCCTCCGCAGTATCATCGCCACCCTCCCCAGCACCAGCATGTTGAAGAGCAGGATGAGGCCGGCATAGCAGAGGGTAGCGTAATGGGCCGGAGGGCTGGTGAGCCAGCACCTGGCGGAGGGGACTCTCTTGGGGACAAGGGCCAACACCCCCGAGAAGGAGCAGGGCACGGGAGGGGCATGGCAGCGGGTGCCCCCACGTGCAGCGAGATGGAGGCAGGCAGCCGGCAGAGCTGGGCTCACCAAAAAGTGGCACCCGCCAGAGCTATGGCTGGCTCCTGCTGGCCCCAGCCCTGAGTCAGCCCCGTGTGCCTGGGGTGCCTGGTGTGCCCAGGGTGCCCAGGGTGCCCCATGTGCCCAGGGTGCCTTGCACGTCCACGGTGCCTGGTGTGCCCAAGGCGCATGGTGTGCTCAGAGTGCCCAGGGTGCCTGGTGTGTCCAGGGTGCCTTGGCATGCCCAGGGTTCATGTTGTGCCTGGGGTCCATGCTGTGCCCGGGGTTTTCAGGGTGCATGCTGTGCCTGGGCTGCAATGCTGTGCCTGCAGTCCATGCTGTGCCTGGGGTGCCAGGGTGCCCGGGGTGCATGCTGTGCCCGGGGTCCATGCTGTGCCTGGGGTGCCTGGGGTGCATGGCACGCCAGGGGTGCCAGGGGTCTACAGGGTGCCCAGGATGCCCAGGGAGCTGGCAGCCCCCTTCACTCACATAGTTGCGTTCCTGTAGCCTTCAGAGGTGCTGATGGTGTGGTACCCATATGTATCTCCCTTGAAGACAAAAGCAGCCGCCACGGCCAGCGTGGGCAGACCTGTGGGCCCCAGGACAGGCTGTGTGCGGCTGTGCCGGGGCAGCCATGCCGTGGGCAGGCACGGGCAGGCAGGGCCGGGCGAGTGCCCACTCACCCCAAGCGAAGAGGCAGAGCTTGAGGAGGTAGTGCTGGATGTAGATGTTGTAGACCTTGACGAGGAGGAGGAGGAGGTGGAAGGCTTCAGCGGCCATCCACGCCAGGGCACAGAGAAGGCTGGCATGCAGCAGGGCGGCGGCGACCCGGCAGAGCCCCTCGGCGCCAGTGGCCAGCGGCGTGCTCAGCAGGAAGCTGCAGTTGAGCAGGAGCAGCGCGGCCAGGAGGTGCATGTGGATCCTGGTCGTGTTGTCCCTCAGCCGCTGCCTGCAAGAGGGGGGAGGGCAGGGGGTGCTGGTGGGTGCCCGCCGGATGGCACGGCACTGCATGGCACAGTGTGGCATGGCATGGTGAATCATGGCATGGCACGGCACGACATGGCATGGCACAGCCCAGCGTGGTATGCATGGCATGGCATGGCAGGGCACAGCACAGCCCAAGGTGGTATGCATGGCATGGCAGGGCAGGGCACGGCACAGCCCAATGTGGTATGCATGGCATGGCATGGCATGGCACAGCATGGCATGGCCCAAGATGGCATGCGTAGCATGGCATGGCACGGCATGGCACAGCTCGGCTCTACCTGGAGAAGCAGCAGAGCAGGAGGGTGCAGAGGGTGGCGGCAGCCGAGAGGGAGCAGCCGATGGTGCTGATGTGGGTGAGCGATGCCAGCTGGGCTGGGCTCAGGGTACCCGCCGGGAGCTGCCAGGAGCAGGGAGCGAGGGGGTGAGTCGGGGCAGGTCCGGTGGCAGCACCCGCCCGCTGGGAAAGTGGGGGGCCCTTGCAAAACCACCCCCCTGGCCACCCTCTCCTGCAGGACACCCCCCCTACAACCTGTACCCCCACACCCACCTACACCCACACCTCCAGGGAGGAGGAAGAAGGATGGAGGGAAGGAGAAAAGAGGAAGATGGAAGGAGGAAGATGGAAGGAGGGAAGGTGGAAGGAGGGAAGAAGGAAGCAGGAAGGAGGGAAATGGGGAAGGAGAAAGGAGGAAGAGGGAGCAAGGAAGAGGCAAGGAGGGAACAAGGGAAGGAGGAAGAGGGGAGGAGGAAAGAAGGAAGAAGGAGGGAGGGAAGGAAGGAGGAAGCAGAAAGGAGGGAAGGAGAAAGGAGCATGGGAGTAGGAGGAAGAAGGAAGGAAGGAAGGAGGAAGAAGGAAGGAGGGCTGTGGACCAGCAGGACGGCGAAGTAGGTGAGGTGGTTGCAGTGGCAGATAACGGTGCCCTCCCTGTGTGTGGTCTTGCAGCCCTTCCTGCTCCAGCTGCCTGCATTGCCCGCGCCTGCCAAAGAGCCGTCATCGGAGGGTGGCACAGTGGCCAGGGGATGGGGAGAATGAGGGGACGTTGAGCCCTGCCAGGGCTGCCCAGGAGGCAGACAGGCAATGCCTTCGGGGTGGCACCGAGCTGGCATTGCTCCCGTCCTGGCCGCGGCCACACTTACCGGCTCCGGGCTGCCAGAAGACGCAGGTGGCATTAGAGGTATCCTGGTGGAAAGGTGACAGAGGGGGAGAGCTGGGGATGCTCTCCGCTCCCCGGGGACCCCAGAAACCTTCTGGTCCCAATGCAAAGAGGGGACACTTTATCTTTCCCCAGCTCCAGGGGAAATGCTGGTGCTGGGGACCCCCCTGGCTCATGCCCGCAGTGGAGCCCTGCTCACCAGCACTCTGTCATGCCAGAACTGGATCTTCACGGGGCGGCTGAGCCCGGCCACATGCCCGCTCTGCAGGAAGGCTCCCAGCACGTAGTTGTTCAGCACGGAGCTGTTGTGGGCATCCTGCAAGAGTCAGGGTGCCTGTGGGGAGAGTCCCGGATCCCCAGGACATCCCGCCTGCCCCGAGCATCTCAGCAGGGGGTGGGTGATGGGGCAGGCATGCTGCTGGCTGAGGGTGCTCTGGGGGTCTGTGTGAGGACCTGTGGCTCACCTGGAAGATGCAGGAGTTGTGGATGTAGATGCAGACCAGCTTCTGCTCCACCCCCTGCGCCTGGACGCCCTCCACAAGCTCCGCCGGGAAGTTCATGGCGCGTCCGAGCCTCCTGCCACCACTCAGCTTCACATCCTGCGCCGGCGGGCAGGGGAGAGATGGGTTTGGTGGCCACATGCTCGGCTGGCTCGGGGTGGGGTCAGGGTGCTGCCCCGGCTGCCCCTCCTAGCACAGCCACCCCAGTTATCGGCGTGGTCTCGCAGCACCCCCCAGCCCCGGCAGCAGCTCCAGCTCTGCCACAGTGCCTGCAGACACGCAGATACGGTAGCCACTCCCGTCTCGACATCGGAGCCCTCCCAGCCCATTGCACACAGGAGGGCTGTGAGTGGGGGGGCCCATCACCCATGGGTGGGCACACCTGTCCCGCCAGCCCCGCCATGGGGCGAGCACGGGGCAAACGGCATCGCACCTGGACGCTTTCCCAGTGGGATTTCACACCTTGGTGGGCTCCCCCAGACAGTCTCTGCTCCCAGGTCCCAAGCCAGGGCTCCCAGCTGGCAGGCAGGTAGCCCTGCCTGCAAAACCTGCCTTGTCCTGCAGGAAGGGACCTCAGGCCGGAGCGGTTGGACCTCCCCGGCAGGGCAGCCCTGCGGCCGGGGGAAGTGCTTCAGTGCCGCTGCGCAACCCCCTTGCACCGGGACGGGGAAGTTGCCCTGTGCGCTCCCTGCCGTGGTTTCCTTCTCCCTTCCCACCGCAGGGAGGTGGGGGCCAGGGCTTCCCTTTTCATAAATCAGAAGAGCTTCAGAACAGAAATCCTGGCTCTCAGCTGCAGAACACCCCCTGGCTTTAGAAGCCCCTGGATTTATCCCAGCGACAGTGCTGGGGACCCGCAGCCCCAGCTGCCTGCAGCACCCCGGCAGAGCCGCATCTCAGGAGGCTTTGCTGGTGTAAAGCATCCTTGGAGGATGATGGAAACCCAGTGTGGGCAAGCGTAAGCCACCCCAGCATCCCCCGGCACCTCCCACTGGGGGTGGAGGGACAGAGGGGGCCAGGGGGGTACCGGCATCCCCTGGAAATAGCCCCAGCAGCGTTGGGGGGACCGACCATCCTGCTGCTGATGTTCAACCCTTTGAAGTGCTTGGCCATGAACTTGAACATGTAGGTCTCGATCATGCTGCCCGTGAAGTTGTATTTCTCGCAGCAGACCAGCTGCTTTTCCAGCCGGTTTAACCTGCACAGGGAGGGTGTTTGGGGCAGGGTGCAGCAGGATTCAGCCCCTGTGGGTCTGGGGGGATGTGGGGAGTCTGGGAGACAGCGGGGTGGGAGACAGCGCTCACCTCTCCCTGGCATGGAGGGCGCTGCTGCAACCCTGCTGCAGCTCCTTCTCCAGGATGTCCATGTCACTCTCCAGCTCCAGCTCTGACGGAGCCGTTTCGGGAGCTGAGCCTCGGCGTACGGCACCTTGCCTCACTCCCCATCCTGCCCCAGCCTGGGGAGCCCCAAACGGCCCCAAAAGCACCCAGCCCAACACCAGGATGGGAGAGGGAGACCTCCTTACCTTGAGCCCACAGGACAGAGGTGGTGAGGCAGAGGACGAGGGCAATAAACAGTGGGGTGGGCACTGCCATGGTCCTCCTCTGCAAAAGGCACCCGGGATCTGGGCAGCTCCCCGGAGCCCCCACCCACGTCCCCCAGAACCTCAGCCCTCTCCCACACGCCGGGTGCAGGACAAGGATGGGGTCCTGGTGGCTTCCCCCCACCCCCAGCAGCCAAGCCCCACCGAAGCCATTGCGGCAGCAAAGCCCCAGCCCAGAAGCACCAAGCGGCTGCACTGGCAGCGGACACAAGTGGAGGGTGAGGAGGAGGGTGTTTGCCGCAGCAATCAGGGTGCAGGATGCCCTTCGCATCCATTTTACCATTAAGGTTGTAAAACCGCGGGGGCAAGGCTTCTGCTTCCCCCCCCCCAACAACCGGGACTCGGACCTCACTTGCCATCCCAGCCCATGGTTGCAAATCCCCGGCAAGCAGCCTGCAAGCCAGAAGGGTCGCCAGCATGCTCTACTGTGGTGCTGGGGCTTGCCGGCAGCGGCCCAGCGACGAGCTGGGGAGGAGGAAGCATCCCCGATGCAGGGCGGGGGGAAGGCGGCTGGCAGCAAGATTTGCATCCGTTGCAACACCGCACCCAGTGCCGCTCACAGCAACGCCCGCTGCGGTAACACCGCCAGCACCAAAAGCAGCCAGGGAGAGAGAGGCTGCGAGTCCAGCAGTGCCGGGGTGCAACCCCAATGCACATATGGTTTTTACTGTGGATGCAGCGATGGGATTGATGCTTCGAGGCGCTGAGGCTGGCGATGGCCCGTGCAGCTGGAGCCTCCTGGGGCAGGAGCAGCAGCGCAGTGGGCAGTGCACTGGGCAGCTGCCTGCACGGGCTGCCCTCTGACCCCCAGCGAGGGACAGCCACCGCATCCCCTTTAGGACGATTTGCAATAAATAACGCTTTTACTTCTCACCGACGTAACCCTCAGAACCCTGGGGCACCCGATGCGGGTGCTGGCCCCGACCTCCCCTGCCACCCAGCGCAGCCCGGCAATGCCAAATGCCATCCCCGCCACCGCCAAGTGGGAGAGGGCATTGTTGCCTTGCCGAGCCCTCCAGAAATGGCAGGGCGCAGATATCGTTTCAGATGGGTTTTGCCTTCGTGGGGAGCAGCTTGGCACCCTGGCGAGCCCCCAGCACCGTGCCCGTCCCCCACATCCCCCCCTTGCTCCAGCAAAGCCCCTACCTTGGGCACGGGGCAGCTCTTGGTGTCAGCACCACCACGGTTGCGTCGGCTGCTCCGGCTCTGCCTGTGCGACTGTTGGGGCAGCAGAAAAGGAAGTGTTCATATGCAGATGAGCAGATTAAATCAATTTAATTTTTACATTTCCTTTTGCTTACTCTTTTTTGCAGCCCAGTGAGGGACCGCAGCGGGGGGGGGAGCATCCCCGGCACCGCCAAACCCCAGGGACACGGCAGACGGCTGGATTTGTCATGGCCCAAAGACAACCTGCTCCCCGGGCATGTCTGATATAATTAACCTTCTGCTTCTAATGAGCTTCTCCCCGCCACTGGCTCACCGGCAACCCCTGCTCTCCCGTGCTGAAAAGCCTGGCCGGCTGCTGCGGCAGCACCGGCACCACGGCGGTGGCACTGGGGCAGGAGCTGGGCTCCAAGCAGAGCATCGACACAGCACAGTTTGGTAAGTGTGGGACGTCAAGCCAGCGGGGCAGAAGGCCGTCATGGCTGAGCAGGGATCTGCTGCTAGGACTCAGGTGGAAAAGGAAAGCATACGGACACCGGGAGCAAGGACAGGCAACACGGGAGGACTACGGAGGTGCTCTTCACCACTGTAGGGAGAAAATTCGTGCAGCCAAAGCTCGATTAGCATTCAGGCTGGCCAGCACTGTGAAGGACAACAAAAAGGGCTTTTTTAAATGTGTTAATAGCGAAAGGAGGATCGGAGATAACATTGGTCTGTTGCTTGATGAGGTCGGTCACCTCACAAATAGGGACATAGACAAAGTGGAGATGTTTAATGCCGCCTTCACCTCTGTCGTCAACACTGATGATGGGCCCTGGGACCACCGGAGTCCTGTGTTGGAAGACCATGACTGAGGGGATGAGATAAACTCCCAGCTGACCCTGAACGTGTTCAAGACTTGCTGCTCCAGCTGGATGCGCATAAGGCTATGGGGCCTGATGGGATTCATCCCAGGGTACTGAAAGAGCTGGCCGATGTCATCACGGGACCTCTCTCCGTTATTTTTCAACGGTCTTGGGAGTCTGGAGAGGTCCCAGTTGACTGGAAGCTGGCAAATGTTGTCCCCATTTTCAAGCAGGGTAAGAAGGAAGACCCTGGTAATTACAGACCTGTCAGTCTCACTTCAGTGCTGGTAAAATGATGGAGAAGGTAATTCTGGGAGTTACTGAAAAGCACTTGAGAGACACTGCAGTCATTGGCCATAGCCAGCACGGGTTCACGAGGGGAAAGGCCCGCTTAACCAACTTAATTGCCTTTTACGACAAGGTCACCCATCTAGTTGACCAAGGGAAGCCAGTAATGTGGTGGGTTTGGATTTTAGCAAAGCTTTTGATACTGTCTCTCACACTATCCTTCTGGACAAAATGTCCAGCACACAGCTAGACAAGTCCATCATACGTTGGGTGAGCAATTGGCTGACGGGTTGGGCTCAAAGAGTTGCAAAGGGTCACATCAGGCTGGTGGCCAGTCAGCAGTGGGGTTCCCCAGGGCTCAATTTTAGGGCCAGTGCTCTTTAATGTTTTTATAAATGATCTGGAAGCAGGAATCGAATGTGCATTAAGTAAGTTTGCTGACGATACTAAACTAGGAGGAGCTGTGGACTCCCTCGAGGGTAGAGAGGCCTTACAGAGAGATCTGGGCAGACTAGAGAGCTGGGCAACCACCGACCATATGACATTTAACAAGAGCAAGTGCCGGATTCTCCACCTGGGACGGGGTAGTCCTGGTTACACATACAGACTGGGGGACGAGAGGCTGGAGAGCCGCCCCGCGGAAAGAGACCTGGGGGTTTGGGTTGATGGCAAGTTGAATATGAGTCAACAGTGTGCCCTGGCAGCCAAAGGGGCCAACCCTGTCCTGGGGTGCATCAAGCACAGCATTGCTAGCCGGTCGAGGGAGGTGATTGTTCCGCTCTACACTGCAGTGGTGCAGCCCCACCTCGAGTACCGTGTGCAGTTTTGGGCGCCTCAATACAAGAAGGACATCAAACTATTCGAGTGTGTCCGGAGGAGGGCGACCAAGACGGTGAAGGGTCTCGAGGGCAAGACTTACGAGGGGCGGCTGAGGTCACTTGGCTTGTTCAGCTTGGAGAAGAGAAGGCTGAGGGGGGACCTCATCACTGACAGGTGACCTCATCGCTGAGGGCTGACCTCATCGCTGAGGGGGAACCTCATCGCAGGCTACACCTTCCTCAAGGTGGGCAGCGGAGGGGGGGGTGCTGGTCTCCTCTCTCTGGTGACCAGCGATAGGACATGAGGAAATGGAATGAAGCTGCGCCAGGTGAAGTTCAGATTGGACATTAGGAAAAGGTTCTTCACTGAGTGGGGGTCGGTCACTGGAACAGGCTCCCCAGGGAAGTGGTCACGGCACCAAGCCTGTCAGAGTTCAAGGAGCGTCTCTTAGCCATACGGTTTAGTTTTAGGTAGTCCTGCGAGGAGCGGGGAGCTGGACTTGATGATCCTCATGGGTCCATTCCAACTCAAGATATTCTGTGATTCCATGATACTACAGTTTGATGCTACTGCCGGGACAGAGCCAGCATCCTCCACAACGCGCCCAGCCGTGACAGCACAGCTCCCCAGAGATGCCAGCCAGCCCAGCCAAAGGAAAAAAGGTCTTTTTTTTTTTTTCCCCCAAAATGGTTAGTTTTGCCCCAAAAGGCTTCGCCTTGTGCTCCAGAGGCTGCTGGGTCCAGCAGCAGGGACGTGGCCACGTGCAGAGGCGGAGGGAGGGGGGACAGCTCAGCTACACCGGTGCCCGCCACGGGGCAGCAATGCTGCTCTGTGCTTGCCCAGTGCCTGCAGCCCCTCATGCAACAAGTCTCCAGGTCTCAGCTCACAGCACAGGGCAACAACCTGCCTCCGTCTGACCCACCCCGAAGATGGGAGCCCTTTGGGGACAGATTTAAGGGGGTCTGCTGGGCATGGCCAGGCATCCTAGGTCAGGCTGGAAATCCAGAGCTGGAGGAGGAGGAGGGTGCCAGGAGGATGGTCCATGGACCACAGAGATGGGTCACTGTCCACGTCCTTAGGTGACATGCCCTGGGCGAAGGAGGTTTGATTTTTGCAAGGGCAAAAACCCACAGATCCCAGGATGCTGCAATGCATCCTTGAACCTGCTGGTGTCACCGAGATGCTCACATCCAAGCAAACAGTGAAGACACACTTGGAAAAAACTCTGCCGGCTTTCTAAGCCCGGTTTTAATGCCGGGAGTGGGTTAAAACCCCAACCCGCCAGCATGCACCAGCAGCTCTGGCCAAACCGCCTGCAAAATCACTTTACCGGCTGCAAGCGAAGCCGACGGTTCGGGCTTCCCCAGCGCAAAACGCAGGGATAAGGGTGTGGGAGAGCAAAGCATCCCCCGCCTCCAGCTTTTTGAGGTTGTTTCCAGTGGAAAAATACTGGGCTTGGAGAGAACATGCACGGGCATCTGCAGTTTTGCTTTGATTTATTTTTCCCTGCTTTGCTTGATGCTGGGGGAGAAAAGGGTGTCGGTGTCCTGTGGCATCGTTTCCCCATCCCGTGGGAAACAAATCCTCTTGGCCGTTTGTATTTCCTAATTTTTTGGCTGAAAAGCATCCAGCAAAGGGAAGAATATTGGGGGGAAAATGGTGTTTTGGGGCTTTGCTGCTTGGCTGGGAGCAGGACGGCGCCAGCACTGGGATGTGCGGGGATGCAGGGGCAGTGCTTATGTGGCCATCCGGGACCCGCTCACTCGTGGGGACCCTTGGGTGGGGATGTCCTGTCGTTGTGTCGTGTCCCCCCCCGGGTCCCCTCCCAAGCCCCAGCTTCCAACTCATGGATTTGGAGCAGAGTGATGCCAATCCTGCGGGAGCAGCCAGAGCCACAGGGAAGAAGGGTCAGGCCTGCTCCGGCAGCCGGCACCGGCCCCCCCGGCACTGCAGCCACGGCGCCAGCGGCTCCAGGAGCACTCAAACCCTGAAGAGGCCCAGGCTGGAAAGAAGCCGGGGGCCAAGCTGAAGTCTGGCAGCTGCAGCCCCATGTGCATCACACTTGTGCGCCGGCACGCTTGTGTGCAACTGCTCATGCAAATGTGTGTGAGCATGCCAACGTGTGAGCATGCGTCTGTGCAAGCCTCTCTATCCACCACACTCGTGTGCGAACACCCACAAGCTAGCATGCTCCTGTGCATGTCTGCAAGCATGCACGAGCAACGACGACCGTGTGCAAACAGCAGCATGCAACCCCTCACGTGCAAACCCTTGCGTGCAACACATATGTATGCAGGGATGCCCATGTGCAAATACCCACGCGCCAGCAGGCACAAATGCCTCACGCTTTGTGGGTGAACATGCCCACGTGTGAGCATGCGCCTGTGCAAGCCCCTCTGTGCACCATGCTCGTGCGCAAACACCCACAAGCAAGCATGCTCCGGTGCATGTCTGCAAGCGCCCATGAGCAACCGCAACCACTTGCAAACAGCAGCGTGCAACCTCTCACGTGCAAACACTCGCATGCAACACGCTTGTGCGCAAGCACGCCTGTGTGCAAACACTTGCGACACGTGTGTGTGCAGGCATCACTGTGCACGCACTCCTTGGTGCAGACACTCGTGTGCAATCCACCTGCACGTAAAAACGCCTGCAGAAACACCCGCGAGCAAGCTCCCCCGTGGGCAAACACCCACCCGCACGCGTGTGCAAGCATGCCAGCGTGCAGCCACGTGCAACACGTGTGTGCATCGCTGTCCACGGCCTCCCACGTGCAAACACCCGCGCGAAGCCTCCGCGAGCATAACCCGCTTGGAAACCCACGCGGGCAAGCACGCGCCCACGAGCAAACCTCCCCCCGTCCCCCCGCGTGCCAAAAGCAGCGTGGAAGCCCCCACGCAGGCAGGACACGCACCCGCAGCCACGGGCTGGGCTCCGGCAGCGGGACCGGCCCCCCCCGGGCGCGGGCGGGGGGCGGGAGCGGCGGGGGGAGGAGGAGGAGGAGGAGGGGGAGGAGGAGGAGACTCGGCCGGCAGCGCCCCGGCCCGCGCGGGCTGCCCGCACCGCCGCGCCGACACCGGTGAGGGAGCGGGGCGGGCCGGGCCCGCGGGCGGGCGGGACGCGGCACCGGCGCGACGGGAAACTTGCGGGAAACTTTGGAGGGGGGGGGGGGGGGGAGCAGCCGCGCCGGGACGGGGCGGGACGGGCCGAGCCGGGCGGTACCGGGCCGGGTCGGGCGGTGCCGGGTCGGGCCGGGCCGAGCCGAGCCGTGGCCGGGCGGGACCGGCCGTACCGGGCCGGGCGGGACGGGGCGGGGCGGGGCGGGCGCGGAGGAATGCGGCGGCTCCCGCGGGCCGGGGCGCGTCACCGCCGGCGGCGGAGCGGCAGCGCCCGCGGCCAATGGGGAGCCGAGGGGGGCGGGCGGTTCCGCCCCCGCCGGGAGCCCGGGACGGCCGGCGGGGGCCGCGCGCCGGAGGCGGGGGGGGGGCAGGGGGGCGCGCGCGCCCCGCGACGCTCGTGGGGTGCCGCGATCCACGCGCGCTCCCGCGGGCGCTGCGCGGGTGCCGGTGCTCCACGCGTGCTCTCCGTGGGTGTTCCAGGGCGTGCCCGTGATCCAGGCACGCACGCCGTGGGTGTTGCACGGGTGCCGGTGCTCCACGTGTGCTCCCCGTGGGTGTTTCAGGGGTGTCCGCGATCCATGCGTGCTCGCCGTGGGTGCTGCGTGGGTGCCTGGGCTCCATGCATGTTCCCCGTGGGTGCTGCGTGGGTGCCGATGCTCCACGTGTGCTCCCGCGGGCGCTGCACGGGTGCCAGTGCTCCTGGGGGCACTGCAGGGATGCTGGTGCTCCCATGGGCATCGCGTGGGTGCCTGCACTCCCGCAGGTGTTGCACGGGTGCCCGTGCCCCATGCCTGCTCCCATGGGCTCTGCACGGGTGCCCACGCTCCCGTGGGCATTGCACGGGTGCCGGTGCTCCCGTGGGCGCTGCACAGCAGCTGGGGCTCTGCCGGTGCCGGATCCTGCCAGGACCCGGATTTCCTCCCCGGGGCAGCAGCCCATGCAGGCAGCAGGAGAGCGCAGGCCAGGGCTCGCCTCTGAGTTTTACCAAAACTTCACCGTTTTCAGCAAATATAATCAGAGAAATTAATTTTTAGCCCTGTGCAAAGCACATAATCGCCATCGGCCGATGTTCCCGCTGCTCTGGCACCGGCTCTCACAGCCTGGCTGGATTTGGCGGCGGGTCCGGGCTGCACCGTCCCGAAAACCTGCCGGGAGGCTGCGGGCTGGCCGCGGCCGGACTCTGTACTTATCCCATTAGGGCGCGCAGCAGCCTCCCATTAAGGTTTCCTGGGGCGGTTTACCCGCCTGGCCGAGCCGGGATGTGAGGTCCTTGCCGGGACGTAGGTGGTCAGTGCCGGCCCTTTGTTGCCGCATCACTGGAGAGGGCATCCGGCCGCCTCGGCACACATCTGCACGCATCCTGCCGCCACGCAGGTTCCGCAGCTCTGGCTCTTCTTCCGGAGCCGTTCCTGCCTCGCTGGCGCCGGATCCGGGCTTTAACCCTCGCCGGAGTTGTCGGGGTGCAGCCGGGTCCCCCCGCCACAGCACCAGGGATGGTCTTGGAGGCCTGCAGATGATGTCATCCAGATGACCTCATGTGGATGACGTTATCTGGATGACATGTAGACATTGTTGCCTCCAGTGCGCTGGCAGAGGTGCCCCAGGCCAGGCTGGTGCCTGCTACAGTGCCAGGCTGGGACAGGGTGCCAGTGGCTGGGCACTGGGCTGCGGTCCTCACTGGGGACCTCGCCGGGGTCTTCCCTGGGGACCCTGCTGGGGCCGTCAACAGGGACCTCGCCGGGGTCCTCACTGGGGACCTTGCCAGGGTCCTTGCTGGGGACCTCACTGGGGTCTTCGCTGGGGACCTGGCTGGGGCCATCACTTGGCTCCTTGCTGCAGTCATCACCAAGGACGTCACTGGGGTTCATCATTACGGACCTGGCTGGGGACATCGCCAGAGTCCTCGCCAGGGACCTGAGCAGGGTCCATGCCAGGGACCTCATGGCTCAGTGTGCCGGCCCCAAAACCAGGGGCCGTGCCCCTTCCCTCTGGGCCCCTCCAGCCACCTCCTGCAGCCCCCCGGAATCCCTTGACCCTTCTCTCTCCTGCAGGTCCCCAGGTGGAGGCGCTGCCCCGACAGTGACGGCCATGCCCTAGGGGAGACCTGCCATGAGCCAAAGCGGGGCCTCGCGCCTGGCCGGCTCCCCGCCGCTGCCGGGGGGCTCGCTGCTGGCCCTGCTGGCCCCCGAGCCCTCCCCGTCCCCCCCCAGCGGGACACCCTCGCCCGGCCCCCCCCCGGCATTGCTGGAAGGGGACTGGGAAGGGCGGGAGGAGCTGCGGCTGCGGGAGCTGGAGGAGGCGCGGGCGCGGGCGGCCCAGATGGAGAAGACGATGCGATGGTGGTCGGACTGCACGGCCAACTGGCGGGAGAAATGGAGCAAGGTGCGGGCCGAGCGCAACCGGGCCCGCGAGGAGGTGCGGCAGCTGCGGCATCGCCTGGAGGCCCTCACCAAGGAGCTGGCCGGCCTGCGCCGCGACCGGCCGGAGGAGCGCCCACCACCCGCCCGCCCGCCGGCACGGCTTCACGGCCGGCCCAGCGCCGGCAGCCCACCCGACGCCGACGGGGCGGAGGGAGAGGCCGACCCTGAGCATGAGCCTGTGCGGGATGTGGGGGCCGAGGCACCCCAAAAAGCCAAGGTGAGGGTGGGGGGGCTGCCCAGGTTGGGCAGGGCTGGCGGGGTGCCGTGGGGGGGCTCCTCACCCCCAGCAGCTGCCCGCCTGCACCCTGAAACCACCACTGCCTGCAGGTGCCCACGGGGTCACTCCCTGCCCCCCAAAGGCGGGCAGCGTGGGGGAGCAGACCCCTCTCGGAGCAGCATGGGGGGGTCAGTCCCCTCAGAGCAGCATGGAGGGGATGGACCCCTGTCGGAGCAGTGTCGTGGGGTCAGACCTGTCTTGGAGCAACATGGGGAGGCCATTCCCTTCTTGGAGCAATATTTTGGGCTTAGACCCCTCTCGGAGCAGCATGATGGAGTCAGACGCCTCTCAGAGTCGTGTCACGGGGTCAGACCCCTCTTGGAGCAGGATTTTGGGCTCAGACCCTTCTCAGAGCAGCGTGGGGGGGACAGGCCCCTCTCAAAGCAGCCTCGGGGGTCAGACCTCTTGGAGCAGCGTGGTGGGGTCAGACCCCTCTCAGAGCAGTGTCATGGGGGGGTCCAGGACCCCCATAGCCCCATGCAGTGGGATCACCTTGGCTCCGGCTCTGGTCCCTTTCTCAGGGCTTTCCCTTTGGAGGCATTAGGCAAAAGCCGGTGTGCTGGTACAGGGGACAGTGGCTTCGGCAGTGCCGGTGGCATCTCCCAGCAACGTCTCGAATGCCAGGGTGTCCGTACAGGCTTCTGGCAGAGGTCTGTGCTTTAGGGAGAAGGAGGAGGAAGGAGGGGACACCGGAACCACCCCAGGGATGCTCCCAGCTCTTCCGGCCATCCCCTCTCTGCTGCCATCAGCTCTGTCACGGTGCAGAAGTCACTGCTCGGGGTGCCGCGCCATGCTGGTTCAGTCCACCTGACGGCACGGCTGCTGAGTGGCAAATCTGAGCCTAATCTGAGCATCCCCCGCGGGCTCCCCGCTTGGTCCCCGGGGACGTCCCATCCCCAGAAAACCCCTGCAGCTCATTTACCGCGCGCTTTGCAGAGCCTGGTAGATCACCCGCGTGGCGGTTGCGGCGAGGTCGGTGTAATAAATCGGTATTACCTCATCCCAAATTTCCAGCGAGGCGGGGAGCCGGCAGCAGAGCGTGGTGGTATATGGGAGCTCCCCTCGGGGGACGGGTCCCTCTCCACCAGTCTCGGGGGGGTCCCTGGGGACTGGAGGGAGGGATGCTGCTGGGTTTGGCTGGAGGGATGCTCTTGGTTATGGGGTGAAGGCTGGGTGCTGTAGGGGGTGGGAAGCCAGGGCTGCCCCCTCACCCACGGGTGACTCCCTGTCCCCTGTGCTGGGCCACCCATGGCGCCACAGGAGCTGGAGCTGATGGAGAACATCTTGACGAGCAAGCAGGACGAGAGCTGGGAGCAGCGGGGCCCCCGGGCCTCCTTCACCCGCCAGGAACGGAGCCGCCTGCTCTGGGAGGATGTCAGCGTCATGGAGGAGGATGCCACCAAAGTCACCGCCCTGAAGCTGAGGCTGGATGAGTCCCAAAAAGTGCTGCTCAAGGAGCGGGAGTGAGTGCTCAGGGCGTCATCCTCGTGGGGTGCCAGCCGAGCCCAGCCCAGTCCCCACTGGGATGGGACGTCCCATGGGGTCCTGCCGGCTGTCACCAGCGTTGCCTCTCCCCAGGGACAAGCTGGCGCTCAGCAAGAGCATTGAGAAGCTGGAGGGCGAGCTCAGCCAGTGGAAGATCAAGTACGAGGAGCTCAACAAGAGCAAGCAGGAGGTGATGAAGCAGGTGAGCGAGGTGCCTGGGGATCAGGGGTGCCCCGGGGGGGTGGCCTGTGCCCTGGGGGGTGGCGTGCCCTGATGGTTGGACATGGTGACCTACAGCCACCTCCCCAACTCCAGGGTGCTCATTAAGGGTCCTAATTAGTGCTATAGAGCCAGTTGGTCCGTCCACAGAGGTTGGGTGGATGGGTGCAGGCAGGGCTTGGGTGGTGCAAGGTGGGTGCTCGCTGCCCGCCTTGGGTGCTGTGTCCCCCCCACAGCTCAACATCCTGAAGGAGATCCACCAGGACGAGCTGGGGCGCATCTCTGAGGACCTGGAGGACGAGCTGGGTGCTCGCTCCAGCATGGACAAGAAGCTGGCTGAGCTGCGCGCAGAGGTAAGGCCGAACCCCAATGCGGGGGGCGAAGGGAGTGGTGAGGGGGGTCCCCACTGCCCCCCGGCCACCCCATGTCCCTGTCCCAGATGGAGCGGCTGCAGGCGGAGAATGCGGCCGAGTGGGGCCGGCGGGAGCGGCTGGAGACAGAGAAGCTCAACCTGGAGCGGGAGAACAAGAAGCTGCGGGCGCAGATCGAGGACCTGGAGGAGGTGCTGGCTCGCAAGCGGCGCCAGACGGCCAGCGCCCTGGACACCGACCTCAAAACCATCCAGGCCGAGCTCTTCGAGAAGAACAAGGTGCCATGGGGGTGGTCCTGTCCCCCACCACCCCTTCCCTGGGTGACCCTGTCACTTCAGCGGTGGCTCAGCATCCCCCAGGACCTCCTCAAGCCCAAACTCTGCCACCACCCTTCATGTAGGGGATGGTGGTCACCCTGTCCTTCCTCCATCAGCTCCTCCATCATGGGGTGAGGTGGTGGGAGAGGTCCCTGGGGAGGGAGAAGGGGGCACCCAACAGTGGGGGTGGCTCTCACCCGCTCAGTCCCCCACCCCATGCCCACCGCAGGAGCTGGCCGACCTGAAGCACATCCACACCAAGCTGAAGAAGCAGTACCAGGAGAAGATGGCTGAGCTGGCCCATGCCAACCGCCGCGTGGAGCAGCACGAGGGCGAGGTGAAGAAGCTGCGCCTGAGGGTGGAGGAGCTGAAGAAGGAGCTGGCCCAAGCCGAGGACGAGGTGGGGAAGCTTGTGCTGGTGGAGGGGGTCAGGGTGGGCAGCTCCGCTCCCTCTGCGGCTGCTGACAGCCCTGCCCCATCCCATCCCATCCCATCCCATGCCGCAGCTGGATGAGGCCCACAACCAGACGCGGAAGCTGCAGCGGTCGCTGGATGAGCAGACGGAGCAGAGTGAGAGCTTCCAGGTGCAGCTGGAGCATCTGCAGTCCCGGTGAGTGGGGGACTGGGGTGGGCCATGGTGGGGACCAGCAAGGACCCAAGGGTGGGATGACGTTCTCCTTGCCACCATCCCTCAACCGGCATCTCCCTGGTTGAACCCCGGGCTAAGCGGGGCCAAAGCGCCTCCAACATCCTTGGAGGGTGTGCAGCCATCCTTGGAGCAGCCTTCACCCCGCTGAAAGCTGGATGGCATTCACCTTCCAGTTAAACCGGCACAAGGCTGCCCACAGACCAGTACAGCCCAGTTTCACGCCGCTTGGGGTTTGACCCGCTGGTACCCAGGGCCAGGGCAGGCTCCGAGCATCCCATGCCGGTTTGGGGAGGAGGGAGGTGGGTTTTATTGCCCTTAAAAACTTTCCCTGGCCTCGCCTCGCCTCTCC
Source organism: Aptenodytes patagonicus (assembly GCF_965638725.1). Taxonomy (NCBI): domain Eukaryota; kingdom Metazoa; phylum Chordata; class Aves; order Sphenisciformes; family Spheniscidae; genus Aptenodytes; species Aptenodytes patagonicus. The sequence goes on along the minus strand of NC_134959.1, from coordinate 24,427,937 downwards.
AGCAGTAAAGAGCTGAAATGGCCTTGAGAGATCGATGCCGCGTCTCCGGGAGGCACTGGGGGGGTTGTGTTTATAATCTTCCTTTATTTTATTGGGACATCTTCATTAAATCATGGAGGAATAATGGAGGCTTCGTCTTCCCCCTCTCCAGCCTCCCCGTGCACTCATCCTTAAATAATTCATGCTTTCCAGTAAAACGCAGCAAACTGGTCGGATCTGACCAGGTCCTGGGCCTTCTGATTTCAAGTTTGCTTTATAAATTTATGTTGATGAATTTTCACGCGAGGGCGAGTGAGGAGCTAAAACCACCACAGGCTTCTGGGAATGGGGACTCTTGGGGTTTTTTTGGGTGATCCCAGTTTTAGGGGGACGACTCCTCCCTGCTCTGCACTCTCGGCTGGGTCCGAGATGCCCGGCGTGGCAGTGTCTGGCCCCGGAGGGTTTTAGCTTGTGCCTCGCTTGTGCCGAGCATCATCTGGGACTCCCCAGCCCCGCGCCAGAGGGTCGGCCCCGGGATGGGGGGGCTGATCCTGCACCCAGAGCTTGGTGGGAGCTGCAGAAATGGAGTCACACCAGAGTGCAGCCATGCTGTAGGGGTGCGGGGGGATGGGCTAGGCTTTGGCATCCCCCCGGGGCTGCGCCCTGCCACCCCCCCCCCCAGCAGCTCTCCCTTGGCAGGTTGCGGCGGCAGCAGAGCACCCCGCTTTTTGGCAAGATGCGCAGCACCCGCTTTGGCCCCGACGACACCGGGGACGGCACCAGCGACCCCGATGAGGATGAGGACCTGCAGATCCAGGTGCCCTAGAGCCCAGGGCCAGGTGCCACCGCCGCGGGGATATCCCATGGCGGTCCTCTGCCCACAAGTGCCTGTCACCGTGGGGCCCGGCCATGCAGTGACCCTCATGTAGATGGGGAAACTGAGGCACGGAGCGGTGGGGCGGAATTTGCCCGGGGATGCTCCAAGCCCGCTGCCTCTTGGACAGTATTTGATGCCCCTCGGCCACCGGCCTTTCCTGGGACACGGATGTGGCCACCAAAGCCAGCATCACTGAGCAGCCCAGGAGGAGGAAGCGCAGGGCAGAGAGGGACACCAAGCCCTGCGGCCAGCCACACGCTCCTGCCCACATTTTTATATATATGTTATATATATGTATGTATTTGTATATGATTTTTTTATTATAAATACAGAGCCCAGAGGGGCCCAGGCTCTGGTGGTGGCTTGGGCCGCTGCTCTGTCCTCATGCAGGAGCAAGGATGGAGGGGACGGCAGGGGGACAGCATCGGGGAGACACGGTGTTTCTCTGCAAGCCGCATGCGGGGCTGGATGTGTGGCTGCTGGCGTCATCCCGCTGCCATCGCTGTCCCCACGCCTGGGGACGAGCCCGGCTCATGGGTAAAGCCCGTCCCCGTGCCCGTGAAGTGAGAAGCGGGGGCTGCGGAGCGGCTCATGGCCATAGAGGTGCCTGCGTCTGCAGGGCTGTGGCCGGGCAGGCAGAGGTGCGCACCTGTGGGTGCTCACCCGTGGGTGCAGGGTGCTCTCCCTGGGGAGGTGCAGGGGTGCTCACCTATGGGTGCTGGGTTGCTCACCCGTGGGTGCAGGGTGCTTGCCCTGGGGAGGTGCAGGGATGCTCACCCATGGGCGCTGGGCTGCTCACCCGTGGGTGCAGGGTGCTCGCCCTGCGGAGGTGCAGGGGTGTTCACCTATGGGTGCTGGGCTGCTCACCTGTGGGTGCAGGGTGCTCGCCCTGTGGAGGTGCAGGGGTGTTCACCTATGGGTGCTGGGCTGCTCACCTGTGGGTGCAGGGTGCTCGCCCTGTGGAGGTGCAGGGGTGTTCACCTATGGGTGCTGGGCTGCTCACCTGTGGGTGCAGGGTGCTCGCCCTGTGGAGGTGCAGGGGTGTTCACCTATGGGTGCTGGGCTGCTCACCTGTGGGTGCAGGGTGCTCTCCCTGGGGAGGTGCAGGGGTGCTCACCTATGGGTGCTGGGTTGCTCACCCGTGGGTGCAGGGTGCTTGCCCTGGGGAGGTGCAGGGATGCTCACCCATGGGCGCTGGGCTGCTCACCCGTGGGTGCAGGGTGCTCGCCCTGTGGAGGTGCAGGGGTGCTCACCTATGGGTGCTGGGTTGCTCACCCGTGGGTGCAGGGTGCTTGCCCTGGGGAGGTGCAGGGATGCTCACCCATGGGCGCTGGGCTGCTCACCCGTGGGTGCAGGGTGCTCGCCCTGGGGAGGTGCAGGGGTGCTCACCCATGGGTGCTGGGTTGCTCACCCGTGGGTGCAGGGTGCTCGCCCTGTGGAGGTGCAGGGGTGTTCACCTATGGGTGCTGGGCTGCTCACCTGTGGGTGCAGGGTGCTCTCCCTGGGGAGGTGCAGGGGTGTTCACCTATGGGTGCTGGGCTGCTCACCTGTGGGTGCAGGGTGCTCGCCCTGCGGAGGTGCAGGGGTGTTCACCTATGGGTGCTGGGCTGCTCACCTGTGGGTGCAGGGTGCTCGCCCTGTGGAGGTGCAGGGGTGTTCACCTATGGGTGCTGGGCTGCTCACCTGTGGGTGCAGGGTGCTCGCCCTGGGGAGGTGCAGGGGTGCTCACCCATGGGCGCTGGGCTGCTCACCCGTGGGTGCAGGGTGCTCGCCCTGCGGAGGTGCAGGGGTGTTCACCCATGGGTGCAGGGTGCTCACCCGTGGGTGGAGGTTGCTCACCCTGTGGAGGTGCAGGGGTGTTCACCTATGGGTGCTGACCCCCCCAGCCCAGGCCCCTGCAGCCCAGCCCCTGCGGCCAGCCCACAGAGCGGGGCCTCGTGGGGCTTTGGAGGAGCTCAGACACAACCTTATTAAAAATTAATATTTCAGTGAGCTAATCCCCTCGCTCTGCCTTTTAATTGATTGGCTAAAAGCACGGCTCTTTGCTGCTCGCGTTGTTTTTTTTAATGCCCTTTTATTTGCAGCAATTACTCATTTTTTTATGGCCCAACAAAGGAGGCTGTGGGGGTGGAGGTGCCTGCAGGCGGTTTCGGTGGGGGCCCCGAAAAGCAGAGTTTTAAGGGGCACAGAAGGGGGAACAGGGACGAGGAGACGTCTGCCTGAGCCTAGGGACAGCCTGGGACAGCAGCTCGGCGGGAGGCTGCTGCCGCCTTCAGTCGCCGCGGGGCGTTCACTCTGAAGCCTAATGATATGCAGGCAGGAAGCCTCTTCCAGGGCGGCCGGTTGTGGCTCTGGCTGGGCTGGGCCGGGCGAGGCCGGGCCCGGAGGGACGGAGGAGGCAGCCCGGGGTGGTGGTGGTGGGGGGAACCGGGACCGGGGGCGGAGCCTGGAGGGGCGTGGTCGGGGCGGGCGGGGCCGCGCGGCTCCAGGGCTCGCAGCGACTGGGAGCCAGACGCCGGAGCTGCCCGAGCCGCCGGGACCGCCGCCTGCCGCGGGGGGACCGGGTAAGGCCGGGGGGGGAGGACACGGTGGGGGACCGGCTGCGGGTGGGGGGGGCGGGGTGACACAGGACGGGGCTTGGCCGAGGTCCGGGGTGACAAGTGTCGGGGGGGCCCGGCCGGGGGGTGACAGCGCGGGGAGGGACGATGCCGGTGGGAGCAGCGGAGACCTGGGGTGATGGAGAGGTCAGGGGTGGCCGGGTTTGGGGGTGTCTGAGGTGACAGATCGGTGGGTGGGCTGGGTCGGAGGGGGGGCAGGAGGTGCCCCCCCAGCATCTCTGAATTCCCTTGGGGGTGCTCATGTACATGGGGTGGGGGTGATGGGGTGGGAAGCAGGGGGGTGTTCCCTTCAGAGGCGAGCGCTGGCCCCGTCCCTTTCGGGACAGCGGAGGGTCCCTAGGGTGCTGCCCCAGCTCCCATCACCCCCGCTCCCCGGTCCCAATGGGCCACGGGCCACCCCGGAGCAGATCCCGGTGCTGCAGGACCGGGCGCGGTGTCCCAGGCAGCGGGGCCAACCTGGCTCTTGGTGGGGGGGGGGGGACGACGACACAAAAGCCATCCCGGTGGCACCCGGACAGGCCGTGGCGGTGGTTGCGGTGGCTGGAGGGGGATGCTGGGGCGCAGTCGCTGCGGGATGGCCCCTCTGGGCTGTCCCTGATGGGATGGATGGGGCCGGATCCCCCCGGACGGTGGGGCTTTGGGGACCGGGGCGTCACCGGCATGGAGCAGTCTGGCTCCTAAGGATCCCTGGGGATGGCCCCGTCCCGTTTCCTAGGTTACTGCCTTCTATAGGGGATTTTTCCAGCTGGGAAAGGAACCTGGTCCCCTCCTGGTCCCGCCAGGACCAGGGCTGGACCCCCAGCCCCGGGCGGCGGGACCAGGAGGGGACCAGGCTGAGCAATGCCGAGCTCGCGGCAGGGCTGGAGGGAGGCTGACTTGTGCCAGGGCATGCGAGGTTGGGAGCCGGGGTCCCTTTGGCACCCGGTGCCACAGCCAAAACAACCCACGGTAGAGCTGGCCTGGCCAGGCAGGAGGTCGTTAACACTGAACCCTACTGATGCCCAGTGGCCAGGGCCATGTTGCTGCCCAAGCGAGCAGCCCGGGAGAAGGAGGGGCAGTGCGAGAGGTGACGGAGACCCGTGGGCGAGGTCCAGCGTGGGTGCTCCCTGGGACACATGTTGGGGCTGCTGCAGGGGGGGACCACTTGTGCGTACTCGCCCGGCACTGCTGCGCTGGCAGGGGTTAATGCCGGACTGTTCCACTTGGATGGTTCAGGCAGCGAAGGGAGGAGGAGGAGGAGGAGGAGGAGGAGGAGGAGGAGGAGGAGGAGGAGGAGGAGGAGGAGGAGGAAGAAGAAGATGTCACCCGTCGATCTGTCATTTCTCTTTTCCAGCCAGGATGGGAGACGCCGCTAGCACCAAGCTGGGCCGGCAGTGAGGCAGGGGGGGGTACGGAGGAAGAGGATGGAGAGGGGGGGGCGAAGGTGAAGGCAGCCCCCCCCTCCCAAAATATTCCCCACCCCATTGGGCCATCGCCATGGCGACGAATTTTAACGACATCATCAAGCAAGGCTACGTGAGGATGAAGAGCAAGAAGCTGGGTGTAAGTGGGGGGTCTCGGGGAAGGGGGGGGTGGGGGGGGACCCCCTGTGGATTTGGGGGGGTCGGTTGCCGCGAGAGATGACGTGGCTGGGTTCCCACGCCACGTCACCTCTCACGGCAACCGGGTCCCCTGGTTTTGCGTTGAATAAGTGGCATTTTGGGAGCTGGGGGGGGTGGGGGGGGCCAGGGGCAGGCCACTTGTTGGTACCCAAATCATCCAGCAGTCCCAGGGGCCCGGATCCTGCACCGGCCGGATCCTGCACCAGGTGGCACCCACTCACCGGACACGGGTCACTGTGGGGATTTGGGGGGTGTCCCTGAGCCCCCGTGCCTCAGTTTCCCTGAGGAAACCCTCCACACCCAGTTTTGGCACTGGGGATGACCCACGCTGAGGGGGGGGGGCTGCTGGGTGCAAATTAAGGGGGTGCTGGAGTGCAGCACCCATAGGTGGGGGGTCAGGGGAGTTGGTTGCTCGCCTCCATTGCTCGGAGCCGGCAGCAACGAGCATGCTGGGTAATTTCACGCTAATTAGGGAGAACAAAGAGGGAGCGAGCTTGAGGAGGGGGGGACATGCTTGGGGACGATGGTCCCGCTATGGGACTGGGAGATGCCAGGATGGGGGTCCCCTTGGGAGCCTTGCTCATGTTCGTTAATTAAGCTCTCTAATTAGCATTGACGGGGGTGGGAGGGGGATGATGGCAGCCCCGGGATATCCCCGTCCCCAGCACCCCCTCCTGTCCCCAGGCCAGCAGGGTCAGGAGGACCGGGCAGGGGTCCTGGGGAAGGGGATGGGGACGTGGGGACAGGGTGGGGACGGGGACCCCCACCTGCACCACGGCAGCCGCCGGCGCTCTCTGTCCGGCAGATCTACCGACGGTGCTGGCTGGTCTTCCGGAAATCCTCCAGCAAAGGGCCCCAGCGCCTGGAGAAATACCCGGATGAGAAGTCGGCGTGCCTGCGCGGGTGCCCCAAGGTGAGGGGGTGCGGTGGAGGGGTGCTGGGGTGCTGCCCGCTGCTTGGGGCCCCATGCTGGAGTGGGTCCCTCCTCGCCTAAACTTGCTGAGCTGGAGCTGGGTGGCTGTCGCCCCGTGCACTCTGGTGAGGGATGCAGCTGGGTCTGGGTGCAGCCGGGGTCTGGGTGCAGCAGGGGCCAGGGTCTGGGTGCAGCAGGGGCCAGGGTCGGGGTGCAGCGGCAGCCGGGGTCTGGGTGCAGCAGGGGACAGGGTCGGGGTGCAGCGGCAGCCGGGGTCTGGGTGCAGCAGTAGCCCGGGTCTGGGTGCAGCAGGGGCCAGGGTCTGGGTGCAGTGGTGGCCAGGGTCTGGGTGCAGCGGTAGCCAGGTTTGGGTGCAGCAGGGGCCAGGGTCTGGGTGCAGCAGGGGACAGGGTCTGGGTGCAGCAGCAGCCGGGGTCTGGGTGCAGCAGTAGCCCGGGTCTGGGTGCAGCAGGGGCCAGGGTCTGGGTGCAGTGGTGGCCAGGGTCTGGGTGCAGCGGTAGCCAGGGTCTGGGTGCAGCGGTAGCCAGGTTTGGGTGCAGCAGGGGACAGGGTCTGGGTGCAGCGGTAGCCAGGGTCTGGGTGCAGCGGTAGCCAGGTTTGGGTGCAGCAGGGGCCAGGGTCTGGGTGCAGCGGGGGCCAGGGTCTGGGTGCAGCAGGGGACAGGGTCTGGGTGTAGCGGTGGCCAGGTTTGAGTGCAGCAGGGGACAGGGTCTGGGTGCAGCAGCTGGGGTTTGGGTGCAGCAGGGGCTGGGGGCTGGGTGCAGCAGCAGCTGGGGTCTGGGTGCCGCTGGACTCTGGGTGCAAGTGGCGGCCAGGCTCTGGGTGCAGCAGCCAGGCTCTGGGTGCAGCAGCAGCTGGGGTCTGGGTGCAGTGGGGCTGGGTTTGGGTACAGCCCTCAGTGCCCCCCCCCCCACCTCCTCCGCAGGTCACCGAGATCAGCAACGTCAAGTGCATCACCCGGCTGCCCAAGGAGACCAAGAGACAGGCCGTGGCCATCGTTTTCACCGATGACTCTGCCCGGACCTTCACCTGCGATTCGGGTATGGGGCAGCGCCCAGGGGAGCCATGCTGGGGGTGCCGGTGGGCCACCCTGGTTTGGTCGGGGTCACCCAGCGGCTGCCGTGGTGCCTTGCAGAGCTGGAGGCAGAGGACTGGTACAAGACGCTGTCGGTGGAGTGCCTGGGCGCCCGCCTGAATGACATCAGCCTGGGGGAGCCCGACCTGCTGGCGCCCGGCGTGCAGTGCGAGCAGACGGGTGAGTGCGTGGCAGTAGGACGCTCGCTCGGGGCTCGGCCTCGCTACGCCCCCCTGAATTATTTTATTTTCTATTTTTTTCCCTTCTCCAGACCGGTTCAACGTGTTTCTCCTCCCCTGCCCCAACCTGGACGTTTACGGCGAGTGCAAGCTGCAGATCACCCATGAAAACATCTACCTCTGGGACACGCACAACCCCCGGGTGAAGCTGGTCTCCTGGCCCCTCTGCTCCCTGCGCCGCTACGGGCGCGACGCCACCCGCTTCACCTTCGAGGCCGGAAGGTGAGACGTCACCCTCGCTGGGATGGGGGCCACCACTGGGTGCCTTCCTCCTGCTGGGCGCACCGGGAGGTGGCACTGCTTGCCATCACCCCAGGACAGGCCTAACGCCAGGGTGATGGCCACAGCCCACATAGGGTGCCCTGCAGCCGGGGAGGTTTGGGGCTGGAGCTGGTCCCAGCTCAGCACCATGGAGGGGACATGGGGATGGCACTTAAAGCATGGGAAGGTGGGCCAGCTGCCACCTGGGGAGGCTATTTTTTATCATCCCTCGGCTTGGGGACCCCAGTGACGCCCCGTGCCCCGTCCCTGCAGGATGTGCGACGCGGGGGAAGGTCTTTACACCTTCCAGACGCAGGAAGGCGAGCAGATCTACCAGCGCGTGCACAGCGCCACGTTGGCCATCGCCGAGCAGCACAAGAGGGTCCTGCTGGAGATGGAGAAGAACGTCAGGGTGAGCTCCAGCCCACCCTGGGGACATGGCTGGGGGGGGCTCAGGGGACCCCGTGTCACCCCTTCTCATCCTCCGCAGCTGCTGAACAAGGGCACTGAGCACTTCTCCTACCCTTGCACCCCCACCACCATGCTGCCCCGCAGCGCCTACTGGCACCACATCACCGGCTCCCAGAACATGGCCGAGTCCTCCAGCTATGCCGGTGAGCGTCCCCGTCCCCCACTGAGGAGCCGCTGCTCCTCTGGCCCCCGGGCCGGCCCCTCCTGCACGAGCCCACCCTCTGCTTCGTCCCCAGGGGAGGCATACGCAGGCGCCCAGGCCGGCTCGGACACCGACCTCCTCAACAGGTTCATCTTGCTGAAGCCAAAGTCCTCCAAAAGTGACAAGCCCGAAAGCAGGGAGCCCACATCGTCCCCGTGAGCCCGCGGGGGTTGGACCGTGGCGGCGGTCCCCGTTTTCTTCCCCAAGGGGTGGCAAGGATGCGGGCAGCTGCCCCTCCGAGTCCCCAGGGAGACCGAACTGGGGCATCCTCCACGCCAAGACCTTGGGGGAGCAGTCGCTGGCTCGCGCCCTGGCCGGACGTTACGGGAGGTGACGGCTGGTTCAGCCTCGACTGACTTGAAATATATATTGAATATCCGTATTATAAGAGATTTTTCCTTTTCACATGAACGCAAACTTCGTGGCTGCCGAAGAGCCCTCGGGCAGAGGTGCTCAGAGGTTTTTGACTCTTGGGGATCCAGCTGGGAGGTGGAGGGGGGGGGGGGGTGTCAAGAAATTCGGTGTGTTTTCTGAGGGGAGCGGGGAGGCTGGAGCATCACCCTGCCGCGGGGATGGAGCAGCACTGGAGGATGCGGCTGTGACAGGCTGAAGGTGCGGGGCACCAGCATCTCGTCCCCTCCCCATGAAGAGCGGGGTGCTCTTGGGGACACCCCAGCACCCCTGAGCTGATTTTTGCACTTCTCAAAGCTATTTAAAACACTCGCTGTAGAACTGAGATGTCTCAGGAGAAACTGGGTTTCCTTCCAGGGGGTCGGCTGGGGTGAGCGGCCAGGCAGCGCCAACCCCCCCCCCCAGCTTTCCCGGGCTGCCCCCACCCCAGCACCCCTCGCTCCTCCAGCCGCAGCCGCCCCCCCCCCCCCCCAGCCGTGCCCCTGGTTTATCTGCTGGTGGGCAACCCGGGGACCGGTTTTGGCCAGTAGCATGTGTCCCTTGAGGGGCAGCTTTGTGGATATAAAAAGTCCCTGGGCAGAGAAGCCCATGCCGATGGGGAAGAGCTGCGTTTCTCTGTGCACCCCCATTCCCATCATCCTCACTCCCTCCTCGTCCGCCAGTGCGGCCGGGTGAAAGCCCTCGCCGTGGGGGGGGGGGGGGAGCTGGGCTTCACGTACTGAACTCTAAAGCAATTGATTTTTTCTAGTTCTCCTATTTATTGACCTCCTTTAGAAGGGCTATCTTTTTATTGCCGTGCAAACTTTGGTGTTTCTTTGGAGTCTTCTTTCAGTCTGGGTTGGGTGGTTGGTGGTTTTATTTCCGCCCTTAAAGCTCCAGGTCCGTGCTTTGGGGACGGGGAGTGTTGTGATGTGGGAACCTGTGGTCTGTAAATACTGTGTCTTGGGTTTGTGTAGCTTGTGGCTGAGGCTGGGGAGCTGCTGGGGGGACAGCAGGATGGGGAAGGGCTGCTCCCTGCTCCCTGCAGCACGGCCAGGTGCAGAGGGGCTCATCGGCACCCCAGCACCACCCGGTAGCACATCCTTCCCTGGGTGAGAGGTGTAACCCACCCTATTTTCCTGGCTACACACCTCATCTGGAAAAGATTTAATATTTGTTACCAAAAAATGTTTGGATTTTCTTTTTTTTTAAAGGAGTTGCTCAATGAATAAACAACCCTTGTCCACCCTTCCTGTTTGTCTGTTCCATCCAAACACGCTCGGGAAGTGCAAGTGGGAGTAGTGCCTGCCAGAGAGAAAAATGCTGATGGGGGGAGATTTCCTAATGCTCCCGGCAGCGTGCTTGGCTCAAAGCTTTGCTCTGCCTCCAGCCACGGCCAGGACATTTCAAGTGAAGCCCTAAAACCACTGGGGAGGGGAGAAGGGTGGAGCGAATTCCACACTCCATCAAACAACCCCGAGTGAAACAGGATGCCAGCACCCCACTGTCACCCCTCACCTCCAGTCGCCCGCGGCTCCGGGGATGTGCCAGGGCACTGGTGGCTCCAAATCCCCAGGTGAAGGAGTTTCAAGCCGCTCCATCTCCTAGCCCTTCCAGAATTGTGCCAGTTCGGTTATCCATGCCATGACTGTCTGGTGGAGCGCTGGCCTCAAGGCGAGACAGCCGTGCCAGCCGTGACAGTGCTCCCTCCAGGGATGGGGACAGCTCTTGGGGAGCCGTGCCGCAGCCGGCTGTGCCATGGCAAGGACAGTAAAGCAGCAGCCCGGCTGCAGTGGCTCTTCCCTGGAGGGGAAGGCAACGCTGACTCAGGCTGCTCTCTCCGGCTCAGCGTGAGCACCCGTCCCGGCTCCCCAAGCCGTTCCCATGCTCCACGTCCACGCTGGGACGAACGCAGTGGCACACACGCCTTCCCCTTCCTCCCAGCCGCCACGGTAAGGAAGAGGCAGATCTCTCCAGGAAAGTGTCACCGAGAAGCTCATCCCAAGTCCTTCCGGGCACTGACAGAGGGGAGGAGAAAGGGTGACCCGGGCAACTGCTGGAGTCCTTCAGCCGCTGGCATGGTGGTCACGGTTTGGGACCTGCACCAAGCTCCAGCCCAGCACACAACCCACCTTGGGGCTGTGGGCACATTGGAAGCTGTGAGCCAGGGGTTATTAATGACAGACTCCCCGCCATCCCAGCTCCTAACATAAAGATTATATAGCACATGGGTAGAGTCTGCTCCAAAGGAGTCTTGAAATACAGCTAAGCCTGCCTGGGCCATCTGGGCTCCCCTGCAGCACTGCCTTCTGCAGCATCTCGCTCACCAGCCCAGCTTCAAACATCTGCTTTAAATGTAGCACTGGATCGGTAAATAACGGGCTACCTGCTGGAGGGGGTTCTGGTCTCCTCAGGAGATAATGTCAAGAGCAGCAATCAGCAGTAGAGAGCAACGCTCCATCCAAGGCAGATCTCATTAAGTTAATGTCTATTGGAGAGAAGTAAATGATGTGACATCTCCTCCTGCAGCCCCGGACGAGTTTTCAGGGATGACAGAACACGGGGGGTAAGGCTTTATTCAGCACAGTAAGGAACGGACATGCAAATAAGGTAGGGTTGTGTAACCGAGGTACATGCTTCCCGATCCCAAACGCCACGTGGCCAGAATCCAAAACTCTGGCCTAAAACTCTGGGATCACTTAAAGGCAAAGCCTGTCCCAGCAAAGACGCTCATCGATTCCCTTCCTGCTTTACTCTACCCATCACAATGGCTTTCCCTGGGAACGGGGGCCAAGGAAGAGGTGTCACTGACCAGCAGAGCTGGGCCAGGAAAGGCAGAGGGAGATGGGGAGGCAAGAGCCTCGGTCCAGAGCGCTGGAACCTTCTGCATCACTCACGCCTGAGCACTCTCTTGCAAGGGGCCACCTCAGTTTATAGTGAGGACGTCACTCTGAATCTCATGGCTCAGCTGGGTCTGGAGGTCGCTCAGTTTCTTCTTCAGGCCAGACAGCGCAGAGAGAACGATGGTCTCCGGGCGCAGAGAACCACAGGACTCGACATTGTAATAAAACCTGAGGTTACAAGTCAGGGGGATAAGTCACCATCTGCTCCGCGAGGAGGTACAAAACCAGAGAGCGCCTGCAGAGCAGTTCCAGCCCATCCTGACCCACCACAGGGAGATCTGCTGGGAATCCCAACCATCAGCATCATTCACCTCCCAACCGGGCAACAGCCAGCGCCGCCCCTCTACAACCGTCACACCAACACTTGTGACTCCACAGGCTGCAAGAGCACTTTTGAGATTTCCCTCCATTCAGCACTGTGACCTGTGAGCAAGCACAGAGCCCTGTGCCAGGGAGTTAAGACTGGCTGCAGGCACTTCTGTAGTGCAAATAACCCGGGAGAGGGGGTACCACCAGCAATCAGAGCATGAGAGACCCACACGGGTGAATAAATATCCTAAGCCATTTTCCCCCGCAGGCCTCACACTTCACCGAGTGCTGCACTGCCCTACTTGATAACACGAACTCAGCAGAGCCGTCTAGTATCTCCCAGAGGGGAAAACCTGCCAGGCCTGGGCATATCACCAGTGAACTCCAACTTCTGCCCTGCTTTTCAGGGAACACCAGCTTCCTGGGCTGGTAAACTTCGGCACAGAGTAGATACTCTTGTATTCGCGAAAGCTGATGAGATGCACCCAGCTGGTCCCCCCATTTTCCAGCTGCGGCAGCGCATTCAGCTTCCTACCTCTCTGGCTTCCCGTTGGGGTCATAGGGAGCCTGAGCGTCCTCCTCGTCAATCTCCGAGTACTCACTCTTGGGCCTGCAATCAAAGAGCAGGAAAGGTTAGCACGGAGCCCACGCTCTAGCCTGGCCCCTCGGCGCCCAGGCACCCTGCGGCACTGTTTGGCCCCGGAGAGCGAGCACCGGGGATCACGTCCAGCAGGCAAAGGAGCAGTCATCAAACACCAAGTCACAGAAAAAAGCTCGGTCCCACGTTGCCCTTTCTAGCTCATTAATGCCACAGAATCACCCAGCAGTGCTGGAGGAAGAGGATCAGCCCCGCTCTGCCCGAGCTCAGCAAGCCCTGTGCGGGGTACTGTGGCTCCATCCACCCGCACAATCTGGCAGGTGCTTACAGCGAAGGGATGCCGATGCCTGAAGGGACTGTGTTTATGGAGCCCGGACGCTGTTCATGGAGCAATGGACCTCGTGTTATCTTCTCTTTCTATTATTTCACTGGGCCAGGAAAACACCAGAGCACTCCAGCACTCAGCCTGTGCAGCACAGCTGGGATGGGAAGGCCCGACTGGCTTGTGCCCAGCAGGAAACAATCTCCTGTACTTCAGACACCAGCTGCATCAGTGAGCCCCGTCCTGATGTCCTGCACCTCCACTCCTCTACACGCATCACTACCAAAATCACTGCAATACCCCTGCATCAGCCAGGCCAACACATCTTTCTACCCGTTGCATCCCTTGGCTTATAGGGCATCATACCAGAGAGACTGGAAGCACTTAATCCATGCAAGAAAACCCAAAGCCTTGAACTGTCTGAGAAGCCAGCACAGAAAATCCCATGCCCACCAAGGTCTCCTGCTGGCCTTCCTCTGCCCCAGCGATGTCGAGAAAGGCTGATCCTAGCACCCTATCATCAGCTGCCTGAAAAAACCCTGCACTTCCCAAACAAATCCTCTGTCTGCAACAAACCACTGAGAGACATAAAGCGTTAATGGAGCTGGGTCTTCACATTACTTGCAAAATCACCCATGTCCAAAAACAGGGGAGAGGTTTCCACCACCACGACAGCTGCTTTGAGAGTCCAGCTGCATGCCAGTGCTCTGCCAACAGCCTCAAAAGAGCAACTAGCATGTAAAACCAAACCGAAAATAACAGCTAGCCTTGGATAGCAGAGGCCTTTGTCTCTGTATTGTCTTCACGGGGAAATCAGATGAACTTGGAAAGACAGACGTATCATCAGGGAACAGGCAGCTCCGATGGCAATCTTTCTTTGGGATTTTTCCAGCTTTTACATATACTTTGTCAAGAACTTCTCAAAAACTGTTTCCAGTTACCCAGCTGCTTGTATAACACGCCAGGTTCCTGAAGACACAGCCGACTGCCACCGAACAAAAGAGTCCACATTAGCAGCTGCCTTGGGCCGCGCAGCCAGGGAAGCACCTCGCTGCTGAGGTACATGTGCTCCACCACGCACCTGGGGCTGTTCTCTGCGACACCAACATCTCCAAAAGCCCTAACTCTCCTAAATTCACACTGTGACATTCCCCATCCAAAAAGAAGGCAAACCCAATGATACCTCGGCCTGCCTGGCATCTGTCTGTCCAACTCAAAGCAGTATTCCAAGTCTGTCACTTCATCAGTGTCAAAGACTTTCTCTCTAGCGTTACAGAAATTAAAGCAGAGAATTTTTACAGCACCAAAATGAAGCCTAAAATTATTTCAAATCCCGATTTGAAATTCCACATCACAGAGACATTCTTGCTTCTCAAGCACCCAATCTATCACTCAATCAGCTAAACTTCGGGGCAATTTACCTGCCACAAATCATTTGGAAACTTCAAAACTATCCAGTTCCACCCCCAAAACTGCTGGTGACAAAGGACAGGCTGGCACATCAATTCTTGGACATGCTCCTGACCACAAAACTGCCGAGCAGCATCCTCCTCGGCTCTGCACCACCTCACCACAACCAGCCTCTCATGGACTTTGCCCCCACCCCGACAGCCTGGTCTGTAGCTGGCAGTTCCCAAAGTCCAGCTTCAGTCCACATGTACAGACCATCAACGCTAAGGAAAATGCCCATTTCCAGATTTCCAGCACTACCAGCCAGCCTGGTTCCTACTGCAGATCCCAGAGCACTGCCCTGACGAAGTGCTGAAGGAGCCGAACGCCTGGCACGTCCCGTTCTCACCCAGACTGACTGAACCAGACCCGCAAACGTGCCCTACAGAGCCCATCAAAGCCAAGCGGGGTTTGCTCCTTCCATCCGTAAAACAGGGCTGGGATGGCTGCGGGCAGATCCCAGCCCATTTCATGCATGTTATGGATTCACCTGCAACTCCACCCTTGGCGACAAAAGGCTTCTCAAGTGCAAACCTAGCCGCACAGGATCTCCGTGACAGCTCCCGAGTAGAAAGCCCCTGGCAGTCCGGCTGAGGGGTGAAATCTAGGCTAACTGCACCTCCGGGAAGCTCGCTTACCGATAGCTAACTTAGCAAGGGACAGCGTAAGGCCACGCTCTGCAATGGGTCCGAGCGCCCAGGCTCGAAGCGGATAGTGTGGAGGTACAACAGCCCACTACCTGCCTGCTACTGCTTGCAGCCATTTGCAGAGTCAAATTTGGCAGCGCCGGGCCTGGCGGTGACAGGAGGAAAACCCGCTGAGCCCCTTCTGTCGCTCAGCCTCCTCTCCAGCTGCAGCTCTGCTCGGGCTTTTGTTCCCGCTTGCTCAGTCCTGGCTTCTGCAGTCCCTGCACCAAACCCTGCTCCTGTACTGAGGTCTTCCCGACCTTGAGTGCAGCTCTGGCTGCTGCCCTGCTGTTACGGCAGCATATCCACCGCCCCCTCTAGCCCCTGCTCTCAGCCTGCCTTGGCTAAAGCACCTGGCTCCTCGCTCTGCCGCTGGCTCCAGCGTGCTCAATGACAGGATGTCTGCTAGGTGGTCACTGGGCTGCAGAGCCAGGAGCAGCTCAGGTATCTACTCATGGAAAACTGCTGCTAGGTAAAGTCCTTGCCCTGACCAAAGCAGGGCAGCAGCTTTCCAAAAGCGAAATCATGTCACTTTTAGATGAGACGCAGCATGCTACTGGTGCAGAATGACATGTCAGAGCAGAGGAAAGGGCCAGAGAGGAAAACTCCGCTGCCAGAGCTCACACTCCAGGAGTGAGGAGGCGTGTGGGTGAAATCAGGGCCACACACTGGGCATCATCAAACAAACAGGGCTGCAAAATCAGCCTTGCAACCCAACCTTCCGCTCTTTGCTCTCATAGCGACCTCTTCCACCTCGCGTGGATCTATTCCTTCTTCAGACCTTACCCCGAGCTACAGACCACTTGTGTAGGGAAGAAGAAACAGGAACACGTCGTGGGAAAGAACATGAAAGCAAGCAGGGTAAAACAGCAGTGACAGTACGTGAGGAAAGGACAAGAGGTGGCCACAGATCAGTCCACCTTGCATGCAGCTGCAAGTAAGCGACTGGCTTTGGTACCCAAACACAGGGGCAGAGTCTGTGCAAGGGGAAGCAACAGGCATGATCACTTATTGACCCAAATTATCCCCAAGGCTGAAATGTAGGTGCCTGCTGGAAAACCTTTTCCAGTCCCTCCAGACAGACATTAGGACATACCACTCCTCCGGTTTGGGGTATACGGTGTGCCTCAGCGCGTTGTCCGGGTCGTACTCGAAGGCTACGCCTGCCGTGGGGTTCCACTTGGCGTGCTCCTTGCCAAAGCCCTTCTTGGCATAGGCTCGCAGTCTCAGCTCCTGGCCCTTCCGCAGCTTCACAATGAGGATGTCTGCGGAAAAGCACATGCCCGTTTGAGAAGGGTGCAGAGGAGAAATGAGCGTGCAGATCACACGAGGGTGAAAGCAGGAATTTTTAGCGCCCAGGAAGATGTCACCAGAAGCCAGGGCTTGCTTGGATTCTTAGAGGGGCTCATCTGTGTCCCCAGAGCAGCTGGGAAACATCTTGCTGAGTAAAAAGGAGTTGCACATATGCCCAGAGGCACAGCTCAGGCCCCCAGGCAACAGCAGACAGCAAAGCATTTTGCATCTTTGCTGTCTCTAAGCTCTCACAAGGAGAGAGAGGAGCACCCTCTGACACAGGACTTAGTTCTGGGGATAACCTTTAAGTGGCATTAAGACAAAATGCTAACCCCACTGATGCAGTGATGCCGGTGTCTCTCAACTGCCAGCTTCACAGCTGCCTTACAGTTACACAGCTAGTAAAGGAAGAATGAGTTCAAAGAGCCTGAAAGAAAAATTCATTCCCTCCTCCAGTTCCTACTCCCAGTGAAATGCCGCTTACCGTCCTGCTCCACATAGTCGTTGGGGTCGTTGTCTCTGCTCCGAGATGTTACCTGCAGAAGGAGAACAAAAGCGAATTAATGGCAAGATCAACTTTTCTCCCCACATCCAATAGCAGTTGCCTACAAAAATTACAGACTGCAGAGAGCTGCTCTACAGTGACTTACAGCAACAAATCCAGCCCACCCTATTTAACAGAAATCGGGGCAATTCAGGCAGCTGCAGCTAGGTACGCGACATCCCACTCCACCGGCCTGCTCGCCTCCCGAGCCGCTCTCCCCCACAGCACAGCCCAGTCCAGTGCTGCTGCGTGGTTCTGCGATGCAGCCCACAGTCACTCCCACGACTGCTGGCAGGTGACACACAGCACTGACAGCACCTCAGCCGAAGCAAGCAAGAAACAGCAGGCTACAGCTAGGCTTTAACCAGGCAGACACTGTCACCAGCTACCAGAAGCAGCCCCCAGGTTGTGGCGACATCCGGATGCGGCCTCAATAGCATTTTAAAACATTCTCCATTAAGTCCCTTTGCATCTGTTCTGCTTTGGCTCTGCCAACCCTCCCCAAGGCGACTGGGCAAGAGCCGTTTGGCCCGGGCTCCTCACACCTTGCTGCGCTAGAGAGCCAAGAACCAGAAAACCAGAGGCCTCTGGGTTGCTGCCAAGCCTTCGAAGAGGCTGACCTTGCCCGAGCCCCGGCAGCAAGCGGGCAGGAGAACGCAGTGACACGGCAGCAGGACACAAGCACACACGTGCCGAGCGTTCGAGGCGAGGTGGAGGGGCTACACTAAAGCCTCCCAAGAGTTTGAGATGAGGGATGCCGGATGAGGCTTTAACAAGGCCATACTGCTTTGACACGCCATCAGACAGCAAGTGAAGGACAACAAGCAAAGAAGAGGAGGGCATTGGCACACACTGCTGTTTCTGCAGATACTCCTGCTTTGCTCTCCCACTGCGTTTTAAGTGGGGCTTTAGGCAACGTGAAAGGTGCTCGAAGGCCTTGTGTTGTCCACATCCCGTGTGTTTGCTACCCTGGCCTCAACAGGAACGTAGAGCGGGGACTCGCCAACAAGCAGAGGGATCGCACTGACCGGTATGACCCGGGGGTTGTTGGGGATGAGATCGCGGGATGTGACGTGACGAGTCTGGTCTTCATTGCACCGGACATCAAGGGTGAACTCCACAGAGCACTCCGGACAGAACTCATCGCACGTGCAGTCCTGCGACAGACACGGGTCAAGACCTTTACGCCAAACCTCTCCCAGCAAGAAATTAGTAGCACTTCTCACCAGATCAGACACCCACCACCATCAAAATAAGCACCCACGACATTTTGCTTGACTCACCCTGGAATATTGCATCTTATCCACAATGTCATCACTGGTGAGCGGGATGAGACCTGCGGGAAGAAGGAAATCGGGGAAATGTCTGAGTGAGACCACGGGAGCACCGACCCTCCTGCCGAGACGGGCAGAGGAACAGCAGCCTCCTGACAAGGGTGCTTCAGCGTCTCCGGACTGATTCTGCTCACGACCGCTGCCTTGCTGCATGTCTTCGTCTTCCTCCCCATGCCCGGCACTCACCCAGCCTGTGTGCAATGAATTCATCATGGAGCACGGAGGAGTTGGCGTCTATCTGGACCCAGTCGATGGCTGCAGAGGGGAAAAAAAAGTCACAAGCTGAGAAATATTTCTGTGGGGAAAAGCCGAGCAGTTCGCCAGGGCGCAGGAAACGTTACAGAGACTACAGAGAAGCTGAGACGGCATCTGGTAATACATAGTACTGGCTAAACACGGGTAAGGTGAGCTGAAGGCAGCTTGGAGGGGAAAACGGAGGGGAAGCGATGAGAGCAGCGGGGACGGCAGCCCAAGGACCGCGACCGCAGGCGAGCGCAAGGCGGTACCTATGATGGGCACTTCTGCGATGAACACTCTTCGAATGGAATTTGCCACCCTGAGGGAGAGAAACACCCGTGTTCAGGCGTGAGGGAGCGTGGAGCTCCGCGACGCACCGGCCTGCCCGCGGGGACGCCGGCCGCCGGCCGAGGCCCGGACTTTGCCTCGGAGGCCCTGACCGGGCCCGCGCCAGGGGTGCGCGCCCGAGGCCCGGGCGATCCCCGCGGCCCGGCCCGCTTCCCACCCCCCCCCCCCCGGCCGGCCGCCCGCACGCCCGGCACCCGCGGGGAGGCAGGGCCTGCGGGGGCCGCCCCCGAGCTCCGCCAGCGGGGCCGACGGCGGCCTGGTTCGTCCCCGGGCCCGCCCCGCCGGCCCGGCCCCGCGGCGGCGCTCACGCCAGGTCCGTGTTCTCGATGATGAACTTGACGTTCTCGTCCGTCAGCTCGGTGATGCGCACCGTGGGCTGGTTGGCGTACGGCATGGCCGCCCCGCCGCCGCGCCGCTCCCGGCCCGCCGCCGCCCGCCCCCGCGCCCGCCCCCTGGCGGCGGCCGCCGCCTCCCGGAGGACCCGCCCGGTGAGGGCCCGCCCCGCTCCCCCCCGCTCCGCCGGCGGTGCTCCCCCGAAAAGAGTCCGTGCCAGGCTGGGGTGCGGTTTTATTGGTGCCGGGGAAGGGTCGGGCGCGGCCCGGTCTCGCTCCCGCGCCGTCGCCGTCGCCCGCGGCTCCCTCCTCACCGGCGCTGGTTCAGGCCCGCCAGGTTCTTGATCTGCGGGGCAGAGGGAGAAGGGGGTTAAGCGCCGGTGCCCCGGGGGGGGGGGGGGGAAGGCCGCGCTCCCCGAGGCACTAAAGGCCTCTGCCCAGCCCTGGAGGTTTTGGCGCTGCCGGGCAGCAAGTCTTGCTCCAGAAGAGGCCGCGGGAGCAGGGGTGAAGAGGGGAGGAGGCCTGTGTGCTTGGGAGCCGGGGGGGGCGAAGGGCACCATTTGTGGTCAGAGGACGGGGGTGAATGCAAAAGGGGTGGAGAAAGATGGCCCTAGATCCAGCCACAGGCATCCCTCTGAGCTGAACCTGCTCTCTAGGTCAGCAGGTTTCAGCTCGGTTTTATTCCTGTGGCCAGGCAGACCCCGACAGCGAACTTGAGCCTTTGAGGCGTTCGGCTTGCCCGTCCGTTTCGCAGAGAGCTGGAGAGCTCAGCACACCTGTATGGTGGTACACTCAGCACACCTGTACAGCGGTACACTCAGCACACCTGTATGGCGGTACACTCAGCACACCTGTACGGCACCCTTGGACCTGGGAGGTCCGGACTGGTTGCCCCTAATAGTTAACGCACTGGGATGATTTTTCCCTAAAACCAGCTGGCTGCAACCCTCCCCCCTTCAGAAGCAGCCTAGTTCCTCCCGTTTATCTGCGCAGGGGATCTGCGGCACGGACAGACTGAAGATCCGGTAATAGGAGCCATCTCGGGCCCGAGCTGCCGGGATGCAATCTGCAGGAGAGCATCGCGCTGACGTACAAGAGCGCAAACAGAGCACGGGGATTTCTCTAGTGGAGGATCCTTTTGGCGTAAGCAGAGAGAGGCTGAGAAATGCTAAAGATGGGAAGCGACTCCACCATAACTGCAGGGGGAAGGAGGTGGGAGAAATTCTTGGGAACTGCTTCATACAGTAAAAATTATTTCCAGTTTATGTTCCAGCCTGTTTGTCTTGTACCGGTGCAAGGAAAACGTATTTCTGGTAACAAGGAAATCACTTCGCTGCTAAATGCAATGGGAGTTCTCCAAAAACATAATCAGAGAGAGGCCCTGAAGCCCTTCAAAAACCATTCCTGGGTACACAAAAGATTGTTTCCTATCCCAGAGGAAGTGCAGCTCCCCCTGCATGGACACAAAGCAGCCCAGGATGCTACCACGAAGTGAATGAATTCTTGGAAGGACACTGCAGCCAACTGAAACAGCTCGAGGAAGTCACCCCGCGGTGGCTCAGGGACAGGTGCCACCTCCCACGCGTCCATGGGGGCACGGACCTTCCGTCAAGATCTCCGGCGCAGGGACTGGTAGCGGAGGAGATCTCGTGACAAGCGACGAGAACGGCTGTATTTATTCCGATCGCCTGTCTCTCACCCCTAAAGCTCACCCTGCAGCTTCAGACTTAATTTTTTTACGCTCTCTTACAAGTTCTTTCACCACAAAACAGTGAACTAACCCCAAACTACCCGGAAAATCATCCTTGCATGTAGTTAAGTTATGAAAGACAATTCTTTTTCACGCTGTCCTCTAGATTTGGGAGGAAAGACATGCTGACATTCAGCATGGAAGGGAAGAGAAACAATTCTGCCCTTACAGCCCTGCTGGTTTCGGCATTACTTACAGTAACTGCAGCTCCCATCAGGCCCTGGACAAGTGCTTCTCCGGTTGACTGTACCTAGGAGACACAGGGAGAACATGACCTTTTGCTTTCTTCTGGAGTCACACTTGTGGCCACCCAAACGCAGAGAGGTAACGCACAACAAACATGTATTTGCTGCAGAAAGGTACTGACAGAAGCCAAGCGCTGCAGACAAACGATAGCCAGAGAGGAGAAACACGGAAGAGATTTCCTGGGAATGTATGTCTCCTAACCATCGGGCCAGTCTGACGGAGAGGGCGCCTGCATGTCATTTTACTGGAAAATACCTAAGCGTTTACTGATGTCGAGCCGACAGCATTTATGCCATCACCCGCCAGTACACGGTGGTCCCTCAGCAGACGCGTGGTCTGCACGATCGAAAAGCCAGGTCTGTCCGCATATGTATTTGGGGAGGAGGGGGACGCTGCACGTACGCCTTGCTCGTAACGTTACCTGGTTAGCTGTATTGCCCATGTTCATGGCATCAGCCACTCTGTTTTCCAGGAAGCGCCAAGTGTCCTCGAAGTCAGGGGATGAATCCTGCATCATCACCAGTTCGCTGGTGTTGTAGATGCCAGTGAGCACAGCCCGGCGAGTGTACCAGTTAAACTGCAGGGGCACGAAAGGAGAGAGAGGGAGAAAGGTGTGACCTGAATGCAGATCAAGAACGCAGCTCACGAAAGCAGACCCGAGAGCGGCAAAGGAAAATAGCATACCGACAGCACATTCCTTCCCCACTTAAACTGTATAACTTGTCTCTGTGATGCAGTGGGCCCCCAGCCAACACCGACATCTGACAGCACAGCTGCTCCCGTGGCACCAGACAGAGGTCACAAGCGCGGTGTGTGAAACTGCTGAGCAAAATCCCCACCACCTGCTCCTGGTTGCAAGCAGGCACCTGCAGCAGGCAGCAAGGAATCCTCCCTTGCCCAGCTAGCCTGCCTGCACGGTGCAAGAGTTCATCTTTGCTTTACAGACCGCTAGCAGGCAATGCAAAGCTCTGATTCTAGATCTGGTTAGATGAGAAACGGCTGCATTTAGTATTGAACTTGAGCTGCAGTTCGCTCCAGATACAAGCACGAAGAAAGGGAACGGAGGACAGAACTGTGCAAGACAGCACACAGAGACACACCTTTCCCAAATCCTATCACTGAAATACCAGTGCTGCCTGCTGAATCACTAAGTGCATCAGTACGCTGCAGGCAGCAGTGCTGTAGGATGCGTTACAACAGTAGGTTACACAGTGCAAAGGTGCACAAATAACTCAAACTCTTCAGTTTTTCCAGTTGCACTTGCACCACTGGCAGACGAAATACATAAACATTTTTAAAAACGAGTCTTCCACTTCATTTGCTGCTACTGCAGTGACTAAACTATTTGAGTACCTGGAAAAAAATACTGGTTGTTCCATTCACAATTACAAAGCAACAGAGAAATGAAAACACTGGCCTTGATTTTTAAAACAACAGTTGGCTCGAAAGCTCTACTGTCTGCACCACGACCTGCAAACTTTGACAAGGGGAGAAACGAGGGATGTTGCCGCTTGCAGCCGGATCTCTCAGGTGCCCGAGACCAAACTGTTTCTGTTGATTCTCCTCCTGCTCCGAAAAAAACACCTGCAGGGGTCTCTGAGGCATGGGTGTACTCTACCTAGCTCCTGGTGTTGTGAAGAGGGCTCCGCTGCCAGTGACGTTAAACCCCTTCACTGGGAAGGAGAGAGGGGGCTCAGCATCACAGCTTCCCGAGAAAACTCTTGTAACCGGTCAGAAGGTGCAAACAAAAGACAAACTTCAGAACCTCTCCTACTCTGTGCGTCGGTGAGGAGACTTTAGGAACAGCTCAGTGCAGACACTGACTCCGACGTGTTGATTTGACTTTCATAACCCGCAAGGGACTTGCAGTTCCTGATGCAATCGCAGTCTTTCAGTTCTCTTCTGGTTTATTCCTTTCATTTTTCTGTCATCTCATTTATTTTTCACTGCAGTAGCTTCTCTTTTATACTCAGATAAAAGAAGCTTATTAAAGTAGTTTGTTAAAATGGTTCATTTAGCTTTTCCCACCTCTCCCTACATCTATATGAATTAAAGTAATTTATTAATTGCTTTAATCAAGGTTATAATTTTCTTTTATTTCCTGCCAGAAAGATGAAAGCTTTAATAAGCTACTGGTATTTTTAGGTAGGTTCTTTAAAGGTTTTCAAGTCAAATCTGTAAATGCTACTGCTGGTGGAAGAGACAGCTGCTTCGACAGAGACACTGCTCGCTCACTGAATACTGGATCAACTTCTTAGTCTCAAAATCTCAACAATTTTGTCTGTGTCTTCAAAAAAAGAAAGAGTACTTAAAAGAGTCTAGGAAAGTAGGTCCTTTTAATTTGCACTAATCCCATTGGCGCTAATTTGCATTTAGTCCCATTGGCTCCTAAGTCTCTTCGGAAATTAGACTATCGCTTATAAAGACCCTTGGGTGCTTCGGAAAATGTCTTCCTCATTCAACAAAAGGATCATTTCAAGAGAGACGTGGCCCGACGCCTACTTCAACCCGTCATTTTGCTGAAGTGCCGAGGGACAGAACCAGCCGGTCTGCGAAGCACAAAGACTTACGTCTGTGGACTGGTCTCCAGCATAGTGCCATATATCATCAATCATGCTGGTGAGGAGGTTGAGGCTGGAAGGGATGTTATGTGGGAGCAACAGGATGCTCAGAGCCTGCGAAGGAAACACACAGATAAACGGGAGAGTCGAAGAGAGAAGGACATAGCCTTAAAGCAGACCAACGATGCTCTGCTCTGTTATCTTTTCCCTGTTGCTGTTGACTTGGCTCCAGCTCCCAGTGACAAGTCCTCCCAGATCTTTTCAGCTAGCACCGGTCTTTCCAAGCGGCAGGATTTGCGGGGAATGTACAGTGTGGCAGCCAAGCTCAGGCCTCGGGCTGTACTGGAGCCCAAAGCTCCCCGCTCAGCTCAAACGCCACTGTGCTGTCTCTCCCGAGCTGCCTCTCCAGGCAGGGACACACAGCACAGGCTGAGCTGACTCACACTTGTGCTGTGCCCCTACAGGCAGGGAGTCAAATCTCTCATTTCTCTGAATTTGACTTTGAACTCAAAGCAGCTACGGAGGGCAGAACAGCCAGCCATAATGGCCCTACTGGGATCCTGCAGCCTTTGAGCGTAGTAACACAATGCCGGAAGAGTCACAAACCACCCGGATCCTTCACAAGACAAGTCATGCTAATCTGGAGCAAAAACACGAATCCTGTCTTCTCTCTCTGCAAGGAGCGCTGGATTCAGCCGCCCAGAGGCCAGCAGTGACTCTGGACAACAGAGGCTGACTTTGCAGCAATCTTTGCAGCCCAAGGTTGGGAACTCTTTGCTTGTTACTGAAGCCACTATTCAATTCCCTTCTCACCCTGGGAAGAAAGGCTTGAGACTTAAATCTGAATTTTGAAGCACGGAGCCCTCTCAGTTCACAGATCTATCCTCAGGTTGCCAAGGGTTTGTCATTCGCACGCTAGGCAGGCAGTTTCTTGCAACAAAGCAGTAGTTCTGCGTTTCCAGGCATCAGATGATACCGGTGCAACCAGAACAATGCTGCAAGGAGCCCGACTTGCAGCGACACTGCAAATAGGACTGAGCAGAGACACAGCTTATCCCCTGGGGATCCCAGATGGGTGGAGTGAACGACGGAGAGGTTTGCCTTTCCAGAACTGCAGGAAATAGTTGTTCTAAGGACACCTTTAACTGCCTTCTTCCAAGGGTGCTCTCTTCTTGAAGGGTATGAATCATCTGAAACCAGCGAGGGTTTCATTTACAACCTTGAACTACTCCAGTGGAGAGACTACGCTGAAGGCCACAGAGCGTTTAAAATACACACAAAAAAAGAGACAATCCTGATATTCATTTTATACCTGGGGCCATTTCTCAATATATGGAATCAGCATCCTCAGTCTGGCTTCCACAGCATCTCTCAGGAATTGATCTGTAGGCTTCTTCCTGAGTGAGGAAAACAAAATGCAAATATGAAGAACATCCAAGTTAAACTCAATTCTGAACTTGAAAGATCGATCTCTTGCCTGCCTCAGCAATAGATACACAAAGTATTATGTATTCTTCATGCCTCTGGTCCAACTCTGTATCTGGGAAGGTGGTTTTATTTGGGTAAATTACATTTTTTCCTTAAAGTATTTGTATCCCAGGTGGCCTCTCTGTCTATCCAGTCCCCAAAGCCCGCCAAGGAAGATGTCTTTTCATACCCGGTACTCACTCTGCTTCGCCCAGCTGCACTAATTTTTGTTCCTGCTCCAGCAGCTCTGACAGCTTGGTGTTGCACTGAGACACAAAGTGCAGGATCAGCTCGCTGCCATCACTGTGAAACATCCCTGCGGCAGCAACAGAGAGACCCAGGGTCTGTAGGGAAGAAGGGAGAAGCACAGACTGGGTCATACACTGCTAAGCAGGATCCAGCTAGAAAATACGTTGTATTTATTTTGTGAACGAAGTTATATGAATTTAAACAAAGCAACGCTGCATTAAAAGGCTCTTTCTGTACATGTGTTTCTCTCTTTAGGATCACTACTCTACGTCATGCCTTAGTTTAACTCTGACAGGGTTATCCTGGAGCAGCTGGGATGCATTCCTGCCCGGTACCATTTGCTGACTAGGGTGCATCGCCCAAGAGTATGTGGGGGAAGCATGCAGGCCTGGCTGTCTTTGGACTTCAGCTCCATCCAGTTTTCAACTGGTTCTTTGCTTCTCTCCCCACATACCTTGGCTCCCTCTGCAATGGCTTCTGCAGTCCAGCCATGTTCAGGCACAAACTCCAGCGCTGCTGTGAGGATTCGATGCTGCAGCTGCTCCTCGCTCTCATAGTCCTCAGACTCCTGGCCGCCCTGGCCAGTGTAACTATGAGAAGGTATTGTTACAGTGAGGGGAACGTCACCACCAAACATCAGCAACCTGGACTCTGCCACTCGCTCGCTGCCACCGCTGCGTGCAGGCACGCTTTGAGATCTGCTTACTTAGTTTAAATCTCACCTCCTCCTGTAAAATCCTTCCCTGTCCAGAAAAAGGATTCTTAACGAACCTCTGCCATGAGAGGAGAAGAGAAAAATAAGGGAGGGTTCAGTCTAGGTGCCTACCTGGAGACCAATCAGCCTCAGCTTCCCCTCCTTTAAAAAAAAGCTAAACTATAAGCTTTTCCAATGGGAGCCTTATAGTTATAGGCACATGGACAACATATTGTCCGTATTTTGTGTAGATTTACACAAAAATCCAGAAGCGAAGGCTTGCGCTTTGCAGACCAGAGAGGTTCCCTCTTGAAAGCAAGTCCCATCCTGTCTCCACAGCAGACAGTGGAATTTGCACTGTCACAGCAAACCAGCTCTCCAGCTGCTGCAGTCTGAGGCTCCATTAACTCTGGATCTCGTTGTCTCCGAGTTTCAGATGCAAGTTTCAGGAAAGCAAAGCCTTCTGATCCCGCTGTCGGCAGGACAGCGCTAGAAATAGCTAGTGAGTTACCTGGGGCGAGGGCCCTGAGGTTCCTCTTCAGGCTGGTGATCGGTCGGATGTGAATCGAACTGCTGCTGAGAGGAAGACGCCAACGGCTCCTTCTTCTGCTCATCGGAGACCCTCCTCAGCACAGCCGAGGCCTGGAGAGGACGCTGTGGTGGGGAGAGCTGGCACCTGACCACTAAAAGAGAAACCAAAAGAGTCAGATGTCTCTTTCCAACAAGAGGAAGCACAGAAAATTAAGGTGAAGAAGAGAGTTGTGGTAAACACAGCTGGAAAGAACAGAAATTTGTAGAGACGGTCTTTTTTTTTTTTTACACTTCCGAGAAGCGCCCCTCTCAGCTGAGCTCACATTTACTTGATGAAAATAAAGTGAAAATGTTTTGCGAGGAAAAGAACCACACATATGGCACGTATTGCAAATAGAAAGGAGTTTCCCGCTCTTGCACTGGAAACCAGGTGCACCAACATGCGCTCAGTCCCCTGCAGCACGCCCTCTCTCCTTTTCGGTCCCTGATGAAGGAGAGGAGTTAGAGGGAGGCGCCAACCCCTGAGCTCGGGGCAAGAGGCGAGTAACACTCCTGAGAGCGAGCGGTCTTAACAGATACAACACGCCGATCACGACGCGTGTTTCTCAGATGACTCAAAGGCAACGCAGCTGCCAATTACGGCTACTCCGTGAGAACTTTTAATTTGACTGCAGTGAGGTTTGGGGTTTGTTTTTTTTTAATAAGCCGGGGTTGCATGGCCCACGCTTTAAAAAAAAAAACAACCCACCACCAAACCCAACCCCCCTCCGGTTCCCTCGCGCGCCGCGTGGGGCAGCTTCAGGGCCGGGAGGTGCGAGGGGCAGGCCGGGCGCCAGGCCCGCTGAAGGGGCCTCCTCACACCAGGCCCCGCACGGCCTCCTTCAACCCAGGCGCTGCGCTCCCCAGAGAGACCCTCGCGGGCCAGGCTGCGCCCCTCCGACCTCCCAGCCCGCCCGCAGCCCCCGCCGTCAGGCAGGCCCCGACCCGGCCCCGGGGCCCGGAACTCGGCCTGGGACCGGGACCGGGACCGGGACCGGGCCTCGGAGCGGCCCCGCGCCGCCCCCTAGCGGCGTCCCGCCTCTGCCCTTCACCTCACCTTCCCCCGCCCCGCCCCGCCCGCCACGGCCACGGCCACGGCCACGGGCACGAGCACGCCCCCGCTCCCCCCAGCCGCGCCCCCCGCCCCCTCACCCGCGCGGCCCCGCCACAGCCGCCAGCCCGCCCGCCGCAGGCTGCCCGCCGCCGCCGCCGCCGCCATCTTGGAAGCGGGCAGAGGGCGATGACGTCGCGGGGGCGGGACGCGACGGTGACGGCGTCAGACCGAGACGAAGCGAGCGGAGCTGAGGCGAGGCCGGGCCGGAGGTGAGCGGGGCCGGGCCGGGGGCGCCTCTCCTCGGCGGCGGGGGGCGGCAGGGGGCGAGGGGCGCCTCCCGCGTTGGCCGATACTCTCCTTTTTTCCCTTAAAAAGGCTCTCCCGAGGCCTCGTCTGAGGCGGCCGCCGCGGGGGGGGGCGGAATTCCTGTGTGAAATTCCTTCACCTCTCTTGTTCCTCGTCCCTCTAACCCGTTCCCGGCCCTGCGGTTTAGAGGTTTATTCCGCCTTTCTGTACGAGGGGACGCATTTAAAATACTCACCCGCCGTAGGGCCGGCGAGGTCGCTGCCCGCAGCCTTGGGTTGCGTCCGGGGCCGCTGGGGGCTGCCGGCTGCGCATCGCACGGTACGGAGCGCGCGGGAGGCTTTACTGTAAGGTTTTGACGCGCTGTATGCGGTAGCTTTTTAATCTGTTGAAGCTGGAAACCTCCGGTATTGTTTAAAGCCCCTTTCTTGCTCTGGGCAGTCCTGTTCCTCGAGGACTGTTAAACGTGTGTGACATTAAGATAAGGTCCCCTCCCTGCCCGCAGCCCGGTGTCTACCCCGGGCCCAGCCCTTGGGCCTCCTCCCTGGCACGGCACGAAGCAGCCTGATCCCGAGTCCTCCTCGGCGTGACATGACAGGAGAGCGCCTGCTGGCTGTCTTCACCGAGCCCTGGCCAGGCAAGCGCCCGGGTGGTTGAGCAAGCCAGGTCATTGCAGTCTAGAGCTGGAGTTATTTAAAAGGGAGATGGCTGGCACGCCAAATCTTTCATTTTAAATTCCACCTTCTGCTGGAAAACTGAGAGGGAGAAAAATCTCTCTCCCATCGTCCCATCGAGAACTCGACTGTGCGTGCTTTGATGGTAGCTCCTAGCCTTTACGCTGACTGAAGGCAGACGTAATGTCATGTCTTTGAGGACTACGGTAGCTTCCTACTTTCTTCAGATTCCATCCCAAGGGATTGATGCAGGCTGGTGTTGCTGTTGATGTAGTTTGGGCTCTGACTGATCTTGAAAGGTCACAGCCTGCTGTTCTGAGAGGAAGGTGTGACTTTGGACTTATTTTTTTTCCACGTTAGCCTAACAGCTTACGTATCTTTTGAGGTTTTCAGCCTTCTTCCTGGGAAAGGTGACTTTTTAATGGGGTTAATAAATGTGTTTACTCGTGTTGCCATCTGTTGTAGTTGCTTAGCTTGTGTTGCGTATTCATTCAAGGCCAACGCAAGACGCTATAATCTGTAGCGTACATCCAAGATCTTCCACTCATTACCTAGTTGGCATTGTGGGCTGGTTAGCACTAATTCCTACCAGAGTAGCTCAGACAAGGCGCAGAGTTGTCCCGTTCTGAACCTGTCTGCAGTTTCCAGGAGGGAGGGGTCCACGGCACACAGAGCCAGAGGAACAGCGGGTCAAAATCCACTCCACACCTGACTGCAGGCCACTGAGTTAAATTTGGTACAGCATATCCGTAAGCTATGCTTCCATGACAACATGGTGGCAGTAAGGCATTACCCAGCATGCGCAGTGTAATGATAGAAATCATTTTTAATAAGGTAAAGACCTTGCTTACAACAGGCTCTCCCAAAGCAAGTGCGTGGCTTGTAGCTAATTGAAGACACACTGGGCAAACAGTGTGCTCACCGCTGCTCTCTGTTCTCTGTGGTCGTGTTAAATTAGAAGGAAAATAGGTTTGCATTGGGTGAGTAGAGTGAAAGAGGCTAGGTAATTTGTTTCAGTAGCCAGTGCTGCTATGAGTACAGGTGATGACATGACACTATTGTGACACTTCTATAGTGCAGATTTTCTTCGGACTCTGTCAGGAATGCAATCTCTTATAAAATATTAGTGCAGACGGGTTTCTCAAAACTGTCACTTAACTGTACATTCTGTTCCCCTCCTCCCTCCGTGTCATTGCTCACCCAGCGCCACCAATGACAAGAGTTGAAAGAACCTCAATCTGGAATGCTGGAAATGCCAAAAGTTACTTTCCTCACCCCCCACCCCCCCACCCCACCCCAGTCTTTCTCATGTACTGTGGAAGCAAACTCCGCTAGGTCATGTCCTGAGTAGGAGAGACAAGGCAGTGTTTAATGTCAAATAGTTGTCACTAGTCTGGAAATCCAGAAATCCTGTGTATGTCTCTATTCAAATCTTTAAGGAAAGCGGGTAAGTTTGTGTTTCGGTGGTTTTTTGTTTTGTTTTTTTTTAAGCATGGCTTGCAGTCTCCCTGCAAAACTAGTCTCTGAACCAGAGAGAAACTGAATTATGCCCTTAAGTGTAGCTATTTCTTAATGTCATGTTAACACTCAGCTTGGGGGAACTCTGTGCTGCCTGTCAGGTAGCACTGAACCCCTACCTGTTCCTCTCTCTGCTGCTGTCAGGTTTGCTGCTGCTGCGGAAATGGGGGAGTACGGAGTTGTGCCAGGCCAGCGCGTGGCCATCGTCTGGGACAGCTCCTCGCCGGTTCAAGCCCTGAAGGATTTGGTGGCTAAAATTCAGGCGCTGGTGGGAGCTGATAATCGTGTCTCTGTGGAAAACATTAACCAGCTGTCTCAGTGTAAGAATGAGCTTAATTTTTCACTGTTTCGTTTAAAGGGAGAGGGTGCTTCTGTTGTGTGAGCTGACATCTTCCCTGGTTTGTAAGTCAGCATTCAGAACAACAATAGCACCTACTGCTAACTCTTACCACTGGCAGTAGAGCAAAGAAAGTGATATGCCCTGGTCGTGCTTCCTATGACTGGTGTCTTTAATCAGTTATTGCTGTTGTACACAAGCATGAGAGATGAGGAGGGGAGGAGGAACTGATGTATTAAGCAAAGCTCTGTGTGTCTTATGTGTAAAATTGTACCATCTTCCTCTTTCTTTTCAGCGGCTCACAGGGAGTCCAGTTTTGATGTAATTCTCTCTGGCATGGTACCAGGCAGTACAGCGCAGCACAGCGCGGAGGTACTAGCAGAACTAGCTCGGATACTTAAGCCGGGGGGCCGTGTCCTCCTGAAAGAACTGGTGATTACAGAATCAGGTGAGAGAATCTGCATCAGCCTTGCTTTCATGGCAGCATAGCAATTCTTGTGAGGATTAGGCTGAAATGGAAAGGACAGGAACCCTGACTGACATTCAGAGATTTTCATTCTCCTGACACAGTAACCTGAATAGCAAGGTTTTTACGCTGTGTTTTAGCTGGTAGCCATCAGAGGTGTTTGCAGCCACTCTCCTTCTATCAAAAGTGCTGGATAGACTTGTTCCTAAACTACGTTGAAAAGCTCAGTGGACACTGATGATCTCCTAGGGCGTGTAATGTTAAATAGTTGCAGATGTTGTGTTTCTGAGGAGCTTCTGAAGTGGTTTTAAAAACAGGTGACGAATGCCAAGAGAAGCTGTTCCCAGAAGCCAGCTGAGAAATAGTTATCCAGAAAAGGTAGAACTGTTTGGACTAAGTTTTAAGAGTAAAGCCAGAGTACCTGCCATGGGACAGCTGGAGGAACGCGCAAGGAGGTTGTCGTGGTTTAACCTCAGTCGGCAACTGAGCCCCACCCAGCCGCTCACTCCCCCTCCCCCCCCCCCGGGATGGGGGAGAGAATCGGAAGAGTGAAAGTGAGAAAACTCATGGGTTGAGATAAAAACAGTTCAATAATTGAAATTAGAATAAAATCCTAATAATAATAATAATACACAAAGCAAGTGATGCACAATGCAGTTGCTCACCACCCGCCGACCGATGCCCAGCCAGTCCCCGAGCAGCGGCCCCCCCGGCCAGCTTTCCCCCAGTTTATGTACTGAGCATGACGTCCCATGGTATGGAATGTCCCTCTGGCCAGTTTGGCTGTGCCCCCTCCCAGCTTCTTGTGCACCCCCAGCCTTCTCAGTCGGTAGAGCATGGGAAGCTGAAAAGTCCTTGACTGGTGCAAGCATTACCTAGCAACAACTAAAACATCGGTGTGTTATCAACATTATTCTCATGCTAAATCCAAAACACAGCACTGTACCAGCTACTAGGAAGGAAATTAACCCTATCCCAGCCGAAACCAGGACAGAGGTGAACACAAGATTATTCCTCTGTCTTATACTTGACCTGCATTCGAACCTTGCTGGCATAGGGAGCTGGTTCAGGATGGAAGTGGGAAATAATATGCCACCTGCTAAGAACAGAAGCGTCTATGTTGACGGTGTTTCTGTTGGCACAATCTACAGTGCTGCGAATGGTGATGTAAGTGGCAGCAGAAATGCCCTCTTCAGGTTGGGAAGACTTGCCAATGCTTTGAAGCTGGCAGTGGCTCTGTGGTGCAAGTGATACCTTAGGGGCAGGGGGGAACACTTCTGGGACAGAACAAACATGCAAAGTCTGGAGTAGATGAGGTTTCCTTTTTCCAAGGTCACATCTAACAGGCTGGAATTTGGTGGACTTGTAATAAAGTGCAAGTGGGACTAGCGAGAGAGCGTGAATGGATTCTGTTCAGCACAATCCTGTGCCCAAGTGAAGAAGCCTGTAATGAGTTTTTGATTAAACAGTGATTGTAATAGCTTTTGCCTGCGAGAACAAGGCTCTTGAATGTTATGTTTCTGAATGTAATGTTCATTTAGGAGTCCACGTTTTGAAAACTTCATGAGTTGTTCACTTTAATATGTGAAAATGTTTTGGGGGATTTTGTTGTTTGGGTTTTTGGGGTGGTTTTTTTTTTCCTTTTTCTGGTGGGTGTAAATTGGGTTGAGGAAGGTTTTGGCATACATAGAAAAGATTTGGAGCTGGGATGGCTTCGTGACCCCAGGCTGTTATTCTAATGAACAAGCTGCTTACGCTCTTGGTTTGTTCCCGCTGTCAGCTAGAAAGGGCCCAATTTTAAAGCAGAGGTTTGGCTTGAGTACCTCCTTCTGAAGCTCTTGCTCTTCCAGGTTTCTCGGTGACCTCTATTCTTGTTTTTCCCCCCTCCTACTTCC
The DNA here is from genome assembly GCF_965638725.1 of Aptenodytes patagonicus. Lineage (NCBI taxonomy): Eukaryota > Metazoa > Chordata > Aves > Sphenisciformes > Spheniscidae > Aptenodytes > Aptenodytes patagonicus. The sequence goes on along the minus strand of NC_134959.1, from coordinate 24,395,151 downwards.
TGCTTTTGTGTCTTCCAGGAAACAACAGCAGGATCAAGACAGCAGCCAAACTCTTCACAGCTCTGACTCTCTCTGGGTTGGTGGAAGTGAAGGAGGTACGTATGTACTAACCGCTTCCAGCAACTCCCTTGTGCAGTTACCTTGAAACGTAGATGGTGATTCCTGGGGACTTGCTGGGTGACAAGGTGTTTAGCTACCCTGGTTTACTGTAAACGTGCATGGACGCTGCCTGCCACAAACTTTAGTTACTGCAAAGGTAGTGTTTTTCTTTAGGATTGAAAATGCCGATTGTCTGTGTTCACTGGAATGCTGGACTGGGTGCTGAAATAAGGGGTTCTGCATGAGGTTAACCTAAAATTGTACATTGCAGCTGCAAAAGGAAGCGTTGACCCCGAAGGAGGCCCAGTCGGTCCGAGAACATCTGGGTTACCAAGGCAATGACCTTCTCACTGTTCAGATAGAAGGCAGGAAGCCCAATTTTGAAGTGGGTTCCTCAAGTCAGCTCAAACTTTCCTTTGCCAAGAAAGCTGGTCCTTCAGGTAAGGAGTGGTGCGCGATGTCTGGATTCCCTGCCTCTCAGGTGACAAGCATCCCTTGGAATAGGGAGACAGCTCCGGGGTAGGGAGTACTATGGTAAAAACCTGTGAAGTGGGGCTTTCCAAAGTCGTTTGAACTCTTTTTGTTGGGAGTTGATGGGGCAAAGGCTGGAGTAACTACTATTTCTTCCTTTGTTTTGGCTCCAGGAAAACCCTCTGTGGACCCAGCGACTGCCAAGCTGTGGACACTCTCTGCCAATGATATGAATGATGAAGAGATGGTATCTGGTCTTGTTTGTGAGGCTTTGCTGTTGTTCCTTTTCTCTCCTCTTCTTTCCTATTCTAAATAATTTCGGTCATGCCTCTCGGGAAGCTTTACAACTTAAGAGGTAGAAAAGCATCCCCAGGGCAAAATACCTCATCTACTATGTGAGGTCTTAAGAGCCCAGAGGTGTGGTGAAGGCGGAGGGGAGATGTGGATAAGAGGGCGCAGCTGCAGCACTTTAATGCTGGTGCTACAGATAGCACCATTTCTTTGAACATAACACAGCGATGTCATTCCCTACTGACAAATCGGTCTTCTGTGTGTTATCTTCCATGGTACGTTTTCAGGATCTTTTGGACTCTGATGAGCTGTTGGATTCAGAGGATTTGAAAAAGCCAGATCCATCGTCCCTCAGAGCTCCATCCTGCAAAGAAATGGGCAAAAAGAAAGCCTGCAAGAACTGGTCAGTGCTGGGATTAGCATGTCGGTGAACCTTTTAACTGTAACATTAAACCCTTAGAGTTGGATGGATTTTAAAAAGGTTGTAGACACTTTGCTGTTCTTCAGAGCATAGTTCTCTTGGTTCATGTCCTTTCTTATGTTAATTATTTGAATGTAAATCCAAATACAATGAGAATTGACTAGCCACACCAAAACTTCTACAAATTACCACACTGATATGATCAACGGTCTTCTTGAAGGTGGCTACACAGTTTGCCCAGCCTTGACTAAAACCCTGGTTTCTCAGATTTCAAGGAGAAATAGCACACATAGCAAGTGCTGTAGAGACATTTCCCACTCAGTTTAAACTTGCGGAGCGTGTTTCAACACTTGTTATACAAACCACTTTGAAGAACAAAGTGAAGAGCATGAGAGGCCCGGAGTCAGCTGTGTTGTGTGACAGAGCAAGGGCTGTTGCCTGTGAATAGGGCTGAAACAAGTGTTGGCGACTCACAGCCTTTAAGCAGAAAGGTGCAGGTGACTTCTTTATTTTTCTACAGCACATGTGGCCTGGCTGAAGAGCTGGAACAGGAGAAGAAGAGCTCACAGCCCAAATCCGCCTGTGGAAACGTAAATAGTCATTTTTGTTTCTATACTGTGATTTGCAGTACGTGATTTGTGTCTAAGAACTGTGTTCTCTAGTGACTGCTCTCTAAGCTGGCTTACTGCTTCCAAACACAGCTTGTGCAGCTTCTGCAGAGCTTCAGCCTGTTGCCCTGTGCCCACGTGCTCTGTACCGGTGCGTGCTGTCTCTTCCAGCGCAAGCGCCGCCCCTGTAGGAGTCAGAGTGAACAGCGAACCTTTACCTCCCTGCTCATGCGCTAACCAGTGATCTGCTCGGGGAAGACCACCTTATGGGAGCGCAGGGGGACCTGGTGGTGGTTAGGGGGCTGCCCAAGCCCAGCATGCAGCCGTGCCCGAGCACACCGGCTGGGGTGGAAACTCGCTTCTTCCATGTGAGCACAGTGCCCTGCACAGCTCTGCTAACCACGCTAGCCAGGCACGTGTTGAGAGGGTGTAGAAGGGAAGCGGTTTCTGTGCTGATACGTGCTGAGCAGCATGTCATCTCTTAAGCTGGAAAAAACGTATCACAGGGGGAGAGAACTGAGAGTTGCCCCTGATTACAGAAGGCGCTTTTCTTTCTCTTGCCAGTGCTACCTGGGGGACGCGTTCCGCTGTGCCAGCTGCCCTTACCTGGGGATGCCCGCCTTCAAGCCTGGGGAAAAGATTCTTCTGAAAGAGAACCAGCTGCATGATGCCTAACAAAGACGTCTCTGGATGTCCTGCAAAGGACTCCTCTGCTTCTCCGTCAGTCTGAGGTTCTTCCTGCAGTCCTCCTCATCCTCTCAAACTCATGTTCTCTGGCCAATACCCCTTGTGGGGATGGACAATGTGGGCACTGACACTGCTGTGAGCTCATCACTTGTAATCAGCCTTGGGCTACCTGGTAATCTTTGGTGACAAGTGGTCTCGTATGTATTAGACTTCATGTTATCTCTTGTTTTAGCTGGCTTGACTTGATACTGGGATGCTGGCTGTCACAGCATGTCCCACCAGCAGAGGGAAGTCGAATCGAGTGTCGGGGGGGGGGGGTGGGGGGGAGTGTGTGTCTGTGTGTGTGTCTGTGTGTGTGTGTGTGTGTGTGTGTGTGTGTCAGGACCGGTACTTCCCCATGCCCTTGTACTGCTCTAATTTGCCTTGATTTTTCCCGATGAATCAGCAGCTCTGGCTTAGTTCTCAGGGTGACACTGGGCTCCTGCTGTCTTTGAAATCTGAACCTGCAGTTCCTTATCACGTGAAGGTGGCTCAGCAGCTCCTGTTGCAAGTCAGGAGCAGTGAGTACACTTAGGAGTATTCACTTACGCTGCTAAGAGTACGCTCCTTGGTAAAGTCTGGCAGGCATGATGAATTTCCAAGTGTTTTGGGAGCCTGCCAATGATATCCCCTGCCCCCACCTATTTCCATCAAAATGAAAAGATTCGGTCCCACTGGGAAAACTCCTGCCCTTAAGGCAGGCAGCAGATTAAACAAGATCTGTCTTGTCCTCCCACACCTTTCTGTCCAACGTGAACTGATAAACTGATAACACAATCTGAGACCGTCGCCTCTCTTGGTGGTTACCAAGTGAGTTACCTGCAGTGTCCAATCAGTTAGAACATAGCAATAACTTTATTTCTAGATGATCTGTGGTCACCATCTGCTCCACTCCGCAGGATACTGACTACTCTTTATTTATTTGCATAATTACTGCTAGTGAAGCATCCACGCAGATGTGGGATGAGGGAGCTGTTCATGTTCTGTGCCAGGCTTGCTTCTCACCTAGGGAGGGAGAGGAAGAAAACCCAAAGCCAGTGTCTCAACGGGGATTGCTTTGTTTGGAGCTCTTGCTCTACAGGGTGTGACTGCTTCTTGTTGTGCTACCTGAGTTACACACTCAACTCATGGAGGGAGCTGGGATGAAAGGCTGTTCTGTTCTTGAAATAAAAGTGACCAATAGTAAAGCGTTTGTTTTAAGACAGGTATTAGTGGTGTTCTAAGTGCGTCTCTCCTTTTACTCAGCCTCTCAGTGACTCCTGGAACTGTTTGAATGTTGGGTTGCATCTTGGAGTTCTCCATAAATTGTTCCACTGAAAACATGACTTGAATACGTGATGCCCACTGGAAAGAACAGAATCAAGCTGCCTAGATTAACTTTTTTATTCGGTCTAGATTTCAGAAAGAGGCTTTCTCCTGGTTGAGTAAAGAGAAGGCTTGCAGGGAAAGAAGGGAGGGAGTCCTCGAGGTGTGCGAAGCACCCTGTGTGGATCAGGGGGCAGGTGCTGCGGTGTGAGCTGTGTAGTACTTGGTACTTACCTGAGAGCGAGAGGGGAATATGACGGACTGGTGGCAATGGAGACCCCTGAGAGCTTGTATGTAGAGGGACAGCTGCCCTCCACTGAGAGCACGGCTTTCCCAGACCCCTTCCTCACCCTCCTACCGAGTCCCTGCCTCTGTCATCAGCGAGAACAACTCCCAAGGAGACAGAAATCTTGTGATAAACCTCCTGTCTGACACACCTGTTAGCACTCCCATCTTGTGATCTAAAGAAATGGTTAAAAGCCTCTGCACACCTATGACCTTTGGGGATTTTATTGCCTTTTTTCAGCCTCACTGGTAGCGGAAGATCAGATCTCTGCATGTCTGAATGTGAAAAGTTCCTGATAAAGGCAGCCCTTAACCTGAACTCTGCTTTCCTTTCAGGAGTAAGAAAGATAAGCCAGGGAGGAGGTAGCGGCAGAAGCTTTTGTTTCACAGTGATTCACTGAACTGGAATTTAAACAAGCTGGAAGCACTTTCAGATACTGCTGAGTTCAGTTAATGGTGGTTAAGGCTGTGTAATCTTGTTCTCTTTAAATAGTGTTACCCGCTCTTGCTGTGCGAGAGGGCCTCAAAGGGTGACAGTTTGGCAGCGGAGCATCAGCTGGGTGGGAATATGCTCCTATCAGGCTGGTTTTGAGGAGTATTTATCCTTTTAGCCCCCTTCCCTTGTCTGCTACAGCCTCCAGCCACCCTGCCTGCCCTCCCCTCCTCCTTCCACCCCTAGTCCTTATGCCTGGCCACCCACCCTGCACCTGGGAGGGCGGCACTTGTCCCTGGGGGTGAGCAAGCTGAGGCTGTGCCGAGAATAGAATAGAACATCTCAGTTGGAAGGGACCTACAGCGATCATCTGGTCCAACTGCCTGACCGCTTCAGGGCTGACCAAAAGTTAAAGCATGTCGTTAAGGGCATTGTTCAAATGCCTCTTAAACACTGACAGGCTTGGGGCATCGACCACCTCTCCAGGAAGCCTGTTCCAGGGCTTGAACACCCTCCCGGTAAAGAAATGCTTCCCAATGTCCAGTCTAAACCTCCCCTGGTGCAGCTTTGAACCATTCCCAGGCGTCCTGTCACTGGATCCCAGGGAGAAGAGATCAGCACCTCCCTCCCTTGCAGCTGGGGTGGTGGGAAGGGGGCTAAAAGGACAAACTGAAGGAGGATTAACTGAACTCAGCAGACACAGTTCAGGTCCTGATGTGCTGTTGAGCCAGCTCTGCGACAGGGCAATTCTACAGGGGTCTCCAGCGGACGCTTTAAATGTGCCCTGCAGCAAAGTCACTGTAACTTCAGCCATTTTCAGTGAAGCTTCTGTGATTTTTCTCCCAGTAGCTGACCTGTTCCCGTGTTCCACTGAACTCCTTGCTCCAGGCAGCTGAAGCCACCCTCTCTCCGAGTGACACAGGTTGGACACGCAGCGCCAGGTACAGCCCATGGGGAGTGCAGGACTGACCTGCACGCTCGCACCTCAAACGAGGCTCCTGAGAGCAGAAAGGACTAAAAATCACAGTGCTCTGTGGCTCAGAGCGAGCTCCGCAGCCACGTGTGCGCTGGAATGGGGCCTCTGAGCACCTGCTGCCTTAGGCCAGATCCCTGAGACCTTACTGGATCTGGCCATCGCCTGTCTTCCATCGTTCCAGTTGTGGACTTGCTCCTATGACTCCTACCACGCACTTTTTCTTGTGAGATCTTTTACTCTTTGCGTGATGGTTTTGAAGCATCGTTCAGGTGGTTTTATTTCTTTTGGGGGATTGCATCATCCATCACCATCTGAAAGTGTCACCTCTCCACTGCTGCCTCAGGGAGTGTTTTATGGCACTGCAGGCAAACAGGGCGTGCAAGGACTGGGCACTGCAAAGACGAGCGTGTGCTCGTCCCCTTCTTGGTGGCTGTAAGTCACATCCCTCTTCCCTCGCTGGCTTGTTGTTCCTCATCCTCCCCGTTGTTCCTCATCCTCCCCGTTGTTCCTCATCCTCCCCGTTGTTCCTCCTCCAAGCCAGGGGCTGGGGCAGCCTTAGGGATCTCACCCACGTCAGGACGAGATTTGGGGCTGTGACATCTAGACAAGAGGGGCCAAGGGCGCGGGATTCAGTCTAGGACTGTCGCCATAGGAATTCTCTCACCTCACCTCTTCCTACTTCCACTTGTGCAGCACAAAGAAGACAGATGTGGGGTTTATTCCCAGCTGCAGAAGTGCAGAAAGCCGTCCAATGCGGTGAATGCAGGTCCTGAGCGCAACTGGGTTGTAAGCAGGAGGAGTTACAGGGGACCGGGAGAGGCCCTGGTGCAGGGGGGATGGATGTGCCTCTCCTACCCAGTTTGCTCTGGACAGGCTGTTTCCCATCTCCAGCCATGTCCAAGGGGTTTTTTTGCCAGCTTTTCTGCTCCACTGCCTCCCTCCAGCGGCTGTGCCTGCTCAGGATCGCCTGGTCCTCATCCCGCCAGCTCTGTGGACCCCAGCACGCAGCAAAGCCCTGTGCCATCCGCTTCTCCTCCCAGCCCCACTGGAACCGGTCCTGGTGAGCGTCGTCTTGGGGATATAGAAATAGTCTAATTTACAAAAAGGGGGGATTAAAATAATCAGGGAGGCTCCTCCAACCCTCCCCAGCAATAAAACTGAAACAGAGTGAATTGCCCCAGTTTTCCAGGGGGCTGCGAGATGCAGCCCTTTGTGCTGCAGGCCAAGCGCCAGGCCAAGCGCTGCGTCACAGAGCTGAGCATCCGTTCCTCTTGACAGACAAGATCAGCAGCATTTTTCGCCCTTCTCCTCCTGCTTCTCTTAGCGTCCTTCGGATGTCCCTTTTTACCCTGGAGCCTGTTCAGGAGATGCTTTATGGAGCCGTTCATGGAGAAACACCCCAGTGCATCTACCCCTGCCTCTGTACTCACACCCCAGGATGTCCCCTTGCACGGCTTCGACCTGGGGAGGCACGAAGAGCTGTGGAGTTCAGCACTGGCTCCATGTGCACGCCTGCTTTCCTCCCCTTGAATTAGAGCAGCTGCTTTTCCTCCTGCTGGGAAAAGCATGGCTGCGTTGGTGGCCTTCAGAGTTGGTGCAAAGACCAGGAAGCTTTTCTCTGCATCTTTGCAGCTTGCTTTACATGCGCTACTTTTCTCTTAAATAAATGCGATGCCTGCTGGTAACCTTCCTTGCTGGAGAAATTGGGTCTCCTGGGTGAGAAGGAGATGCTCTGTGGGACAGGGAGGGACGTGTGCCCTCTGCAGAGCAGGGAATAAACCTCTCCTTGTGCCTGGCCCGGACATCTCTGAGAGCTTCAGAGGTGTTAAAGTCCAGTGAACTTGCCAGCAGAAATACAATTAATCACCCAACTGCTCTTTTTCCTCAGCCTGAGCCATTTTTCTCCAGTGTCTTCCCCTTCTTCTGACTCTTCTGGTCTCTCTTCTCCTTCTGTTTCTCTGTTCCAGTTCCTTCCACCTCTCTGTTTCTGTTCTTCTTTCTCTAATTCTCTTCTGTTTTCTCTCTTCTCTTTGCTGGCTTCTCTCTTTCACACCATCTGAGTATACAACAGTCCTCCCCACTGCCACCCTCACCCATCCCCATCCTTTCCCGTTCCTCCTCTTCTGCTCCTTGGCTTGTTTTTTCTTTTTCCCTTTGCTCTTTCTGGGTTTTCTCACTGTGACCCGGATCACGTCCCTGTTCTTTCCCACATGGATTCCTGCTGCTTTTCCACCAGGCAGGGAGCGTGGTGGAGGCCAAGCCTCTCCTGTGTGCTCTGGCACGGCTGCAGCTTTGCTCAAGACCTTTTGCTCTCCTGTGCCCTTTCTGCAGGAGGTTCAGCTGAGGACCATGTAGGAACCGGGCTGGCAGTGACTGCGGCACTGAGGACTTGTCCACCAGCACCCAAAAGCACCATCACAGCGGGCATGAAGCTTGGGGACCACATCAGGCAGCAGCTCCCGGGGAGCTGCAGAGACCTCCCCAGCTGCACCCCCCGGTACACCTCTTCTCCAGAGGTTGAGTGGCTCCTCCGCGCTCTCCCCAGGTGCCTACTGCTATGATTCTGCCCTAAAAAAAAAACAAACTGGGAGAAGCAGCACTTTTACTTCTGTTTCTCCACCTGACTCAGGCTTCCTCCGCACAGTGAGCAGAGCTTGCAGGGCAGTGAGGACGCCCTCCATGCTCCTGGCACGGAAACCCATCGTGGTTGTCTCGCCCACCTGCCTTGAGCACACGTAGGGACAATAGGGACCTCCGTCCATACAGAGGTGGCACGTACACGTTTGGGGCAAGGAGGGCATTGCATTTATTACCGCTCTATCTTCACACACTTGCTTAACCGCTTGTGATAGCATCTTTCTGAGAACTGAAATTCGGAGGCTCAGCTCTGGCCATAGCCGCTTCACCTTTTTAAAAATAGCCGATGGACAAAGATGCTGCCCCCACCCTTCCTGCCTGCACTTGCAAAAGCCCCCAAGATCTGGAGAGATTGTCTCAGCTCGTTCCTTAAGCAGCCCTGGCGGCGTTTCTTCACCTCTTGCTCACTCCTGTAACTGCTCCAAGGCTATTTCACCGCTTCTTTCCTGGTTCCTTGTTATCCCAGATCCGATCTCCGCTAACCTTGGGCGTAAGGGAGGATGCAAAAGCAGCACTACGAAAGTCCCAGCTTTCTCCACCTCACTGGTTAATGACTCTTTCTTGGTTAAATAACAAGCCAAACTTTTCTTTTTCCTTCCTCCTCTTTTTAAGGCAGTTAAGCAAATGCAGAGCCTTTCACAGCCCGCATTAGTCTTAACTCATTTTGTACCTTAGCTTTCCCATTTTGCCTCTGCAGTTTAGTGATCATGTCATTCTGCTCAAGTCCTTTGTGTTTTTCCTTTCCTCGTGGCCTTTTTTGACCAGTGGGATGCTGAAGAACTTCTCTGCAGCTGTATTTGCCTCTGAAGCTTCCCCTCTTGCCTCTGCAAAGGATAACCATCTGCCAAGGCTTTTAATACAAGTCTTAGGTGTCCTGCTCAGCTCTTCTTGGAGTCACAAGCAGTCCTTCTTAGTTGAAGTCAGGTTTTTTTAAATGCTTTTCTCCTTAAAATAGTAACTTTGGTCATTTCATGCTGTAGGAACATGAGAAGGGCTGTGCTGGGCCAGCCCAAGGGCCGCCCAGCCTGGCTATATAGAATCATAGAATTGTTTAGGTTGGAAAAGACCCTTAAGATCATCAAGTCCATCCGTTAACCCAGCACTGCCAAGTCCACCACTAAACCATGTCCCCGAGTACCACATCTCCACGTCTTTTCAATACCCCCAGGGATGGTGACTCAACCACTTCCCTGCGCAGCCTGTTCCAATGCTTGACAGGCCTTTTGGTAAAGAAATTTTTCCTCACATCCAATCTAACCCTCCCCTGGCACAACTTGAGGCCATTTCCCTCTCGTCCTATCGCTTGTTACTTGGGAGAAGAGACCGACCCCCACCTCGCTACAACCTCCTTTCAGGTGGTTGTAGAGAGCGATGAGGTCTCCCCTCAGCCTCCTCTTCTCCAGGCTGAACAACCCCAGTTCCCTCAGCCGCTCCTCATCAGACTTGTTCTCCAGACCCCTGACCAGCCTCGTTGCCCTTCTCTGGACACGCTCCAGCACCTCGACGTCCTTCTTGGAGTGAGGGGCCCAAAACTGAACACAGTATTCGAGGTGCGGCCTCACCAGCGCCGAGTACAGGGGCACGATCCCTTCCCTACTCCTGCTGGCCACACCATTTCTGATACAGGCCAGGATGCCATTGGCCTTCTTGGCCGCCTGGGCACACTGCCGGCTCATGTTCAGCCAGCTGTCAACAAAAAGGTGGCCAGCAGACCCCCTGCTGATCCCTTGTTGGACTTCTGCCCCACCCCAGCCTCTCTGGCTGCCCCAGTGCCACATCAGGAGGGTGTGGGATGGCCACCCTCGCGTCCCACCCAAACACAAGCGATGGGTCTCCTTGTCGCGAGGATGGGGTGAGAGCCGTGGCTGAGCAGTGTCTGCTCTAAGCCAAATCCCATGGACCTCTGGGCATGTAGGTTGGAAACAGCCCCCCAAGGAGCGACAGGCAGTGAGATGTTCTGGAGACCCTCCATCTCACTTCCTTTCTGCGGCCAGGGGGAGACCTGGCACATCTCCTTCAGTTCCTCCTCCAGCTCCTTCAGAAGCTGCTGCTGAAGTTTTGGCTGCATTTCATACCTGCCAGTTTAACTTACGCCTTCCCTTTCCAAGCTGGGGCACCCCTAGGGATCCTCCTCCATCTGCTCCTCCTCCTCCATGGTTGCAGGTACCCAGGAGGAGGCTGGTGAGGATGTCCTGCAGTTTGGTGGAGCCTGGTTCTGCTCTGCATCCCTGGGCAGCATCCCCCAGCAACCTTGATGCCTCTATGAGCCTCCCCGGTTCAGCACTTTGACCCTCACATCCCACCCCCTTTTCCACTGGTTGCTCCCCCCAAATATTGGGGTTTTTTTTCCCCAATTTTTCCCTTTCTGTAGCCCTTGTCTGTGTCTTCCTGGCTGCACGTGACCTGAGCTCTGCCCCCAGGACACAGGGAGCTCCACTGCCACCACTTTGGGGATGTCTCCCACGGGTAGCTGCTCTGAAACTGGACTGAGCGGGGAAACCAGAAAGTCTCCAGGGCTTGGTGACTATTCCTGCTGGACTTCACTGGGTCTCCATCAGGAGTAGAGAACTGGAAACACTGAGGGTGAAAACATCCCTTTTTATTTCCTTTTTTTTTTTTCCCCCAAATTACAGGAAAGCTCTACATGCATGAGGACACCCATCCACTCCCACCATGAAGCAGATCCACGCAGATCACTGCAGCAGCACTTGCATTGCACCTCTGCGAAGCAAACGATGCCTTTCCACCCTTGCTTCTTGTGTTTCAAGCGAGTGAACCAGAGCAAGGTCAACCCACGTCACAGCAGGTGCCTGCTCCGGAGAAAATCCAGACAATTGCTCCAGGACCTTTTCAGCACCGAGAGGAGCTTCTCATGGCCACCCCACCCAGCATTTCTAGCACCAAGGGGACACCAAGTGCTTCCTGGACCATGGTGGCCACGCGGTGCACGGTGACATCACTGAAACATGGAGCAAGTTGCTAGAGGAACCCATCAGTGACCGGAGACTGTGAAAGGAGTTGCCGAGGCTTGCCAGTGCTTGGGGCTGCAGGAAGGCAAGGGGAAAACCAGCTGGAAGAGCCCTGTCCTCACCGCGAGAGATGGCTTCTTCCAGGGGAGCATAAAGCACAGTGGTGCAGTCATTTGGGGGTAAATAGGTGGCTTTGGTCGCCAAGATTGCACTTCCGTACAAGCTAACGCCTAGTTTTCGGGGATGATGACCTCGACAGGTGTACAACAAGCTGCTCATCCCTCCCTTCTCCCTCATTTGCCCTCTCCCTCTGGGGAGACATCCACCCCTGCATTGGCAGCACCAGCATCCCCGCTGCTCTGCTTTTGTTGCAACGCTTTGATCTCGGTGTAAACGACATCGGAGGAGGTGGGGTTTGTCCCCTTCTTTTCAAACTTCAGGTTGACGTAGGTCAGGTCCTCAGTCCCTGTCACCGGAGATGCCTACAGGGGAGAGAGCAATGAGTAGAGCCCTGGCTTTCCCTTCTGCATCTCCCCTGCTAGTATTTTTCCACTGGCACAACCATTTGCACTGCCCAAGCATTATCCAGCTTGCTCAGAGGTGCCACCTATTCAGAAGCTTGTAAGCCCCTATTTAATAGGAATTAATAAGTGTTTAGGACCACATTTTCAGAAAGCAAAGCTGATTTTACTCTGAAATCCTTTAAATGGGTACTCAACAACCAGTGCTGCTTTTTACAGGGACAAGGAAACGATACGTGCGAAGCCCTCCCTGGCTTACCGTGCTGAGCTGATTCCCCTCCGCCACTTGCCTGCTTGTGAGCTTTCCTGAAAAAGGAAACATAGTTTAAATAGTAGTTAAAATAATGATAACGATCATTATTTTAAATGAAGAAAACATCTGCATTGGTCCTGCTTTTGTTGCAGGAGAGGATGGGGCTCTGCGGTTAGCTGGCTCTGAAGATGGCCGGGGGGCAGGAGGGTTTGGCAAGGATTTAAAAGCCCTTGGAGGGGCTGGAGAAGAGCTCTGAGCTGGACACTTCTGGAAATGTGGTGATGTGCAAGACCTGTTTCACTTGCACCACGGCTTGTGCCATAACTGGGTTCTCACCAGCAACTGGCCAGAGGGAAGGGAGGGGGTGAACCTTCTCCCCACCCTGGGACAGCTTGTCCAGGAGGACAGACTGTGCAGGGAACACCGAGTGAGCAGGAGCAGTAGGGTATTGAAGATGGACATCTCCCAAGCCTGGGCTTGTCCAGACCAGCAGGTGAGGAGGAGGTGCCGACCAGCTCCCACAGGAGACGGAGGCTCAGCGCAGGCTCAGTCTTACCTTTTCTGTTCCTTCTGCACTGCCACAGCAGAAGGCAAATTATCGGCATGTAAAGAAGCGTCCCGACTGCTAAGCCGAAGATGACACACGGGAGGAAGCTGAGTCCTGCACACACAACCATCACAGAGGCACTCATGAGCTGCCATCCCACCCTGCAGGGACGCACGCTGCCATTGCCCCTTTCGGGGGGGGGGGGGGGGGGGGGGTGGTTCTTTTCCAAACTTGGGCTTCCAGACCCTGAACCACCCGCAGCCCCCACAGCCCCAGGGTGCTGACAAAATCATGTGGGGAACAGTCTCCAAAAACTCATCCGAACTCAGCCAGGGGGGTAGTCGGACCATCAGAGCGCCTTCCCAGCGTCACAGCTTCTGATCCACTGGTGCCTACCCCTGTTGGCCAGCAGCTCCCACCCACTCATGGGAAAACATCAGGATGTGTTTCCCCCCTTGCTGCTCCTCTTTCTCCCTGAGGATGCCTCCTGCCCCCCACGCTTGCAGCCACGGGGCTGTGGGGACTCACCTGTCCAGGTCTCCTTCTCGGTGACATTGGTCTGAGGTGCCCCAGGGCCACAGCCTGGAAGACAGAAACACAAGTGAGAGACTGCCCAGAGGCAGAGGACACCCTGCTCCCTGCTCTGCTTTGGGGCAGGGACCTGGATCCCACAGCCCCGGCTCTCACGCTCCTGCCACCGCAGCTCCAGCCACCTCAGCATTCGGCTGACGTGCCGCAGCTGGAGGATGTGGCGCGTCCTATTTCAAGGACCCGATGGCCAAGCAGCTCTGTGGTGGGATGCATCTGCCAAAAGGGCTGTGCTGGGTTGGCTCCTCCAGTGCCCGGGATGCTTTTGGGGGAAACGGTGCACGGGGGTACCGGGGGGACCGTTCATGATAGCATCCTTCTCTGCCCACTCATCACCCCCATGAAAATGGGAGCAGTGCCACTTACTGGAAACTGTCCCTTGCATGCCGTTTCCAGTGTCTGTCAAGTTTATTCTTGTCTCGAACACCATACACACACAGATTCTTGTGTGGGCTGAACACACGCTGGGGCTGGTGACCTTGATACAGTTTTCTCCCAGAGTCGTGGTGTTGGTTTGATTCCCCACCTCCAGACCTGCAGGTTTGTACCACTTCACAGGTACCATGAGATTCTCCAGACAAATCCTGAACCTGCACTCCACAGGGATGACTGACTCTTCTGGGTGGCTGACTGTCCCTGGAGGAAACAAAAATATAAGTGATAAGTGAAATATAAGTCATATATATGACCTTGCAGGGGTCATATCCCACTGGCACATGTCGCTCATGAAAGACACGGTGAAGTAACTGTCCTTTCCTCCAGCAGCTGATGCCCTTTTCCGAATCCGGCTGTTCCTCAACAGTGAACGTTGAAATGTTGCACGTTGATTAGTGCCACCCAACGCTGTGCAGCGCACAAGCATTTCTCTGTCTCAGAAATGATTGAAAATGGGAGGATCGGGGGGAAGGACACCTCCTCCTCCTCCTGCAACCTTGGCAGAAGGGTCTTCTGGCACCAGAGCAGGACGTGCTACCGAGGCCACAGGCTCAGGCTCCACCATTTCATGAAGCGTGAGGTGGGACTGGGGGGCTAGCTGTGGGGAACCGGTCAGCCCTAGAGAAGCAAAGAAAACGTAGTAGACGTAGAGCAGCCTCTCTGGCTTCATCCCATCCCCTAATGCTCACTCCGGAGTACTTCAGAATCGCTCCTGAACCTCTGAGCTGAAGTCACTTCACACCTTCTCAGCAGAGTCCTCCCTCTCTTCCCTCTCTCCTCTCCCTTCCTAAGTCCTTTCTCTCCGCTCCTGTGGGTGTTGGTGGGCTTGTGTCTCTTACCACACTTGTTCCATTTGGAATGTCTGTTCTCAGACATGTTTTTTGTGTTCTCCATCTTGCACGTGTACGTTCTCGTACGTGCTTTGTTCACGCTGGCGAAGATGAGCCGGGCAGAACCCTTTTTCATCTCCACACCACCACTTTTGTTCTGCTTTTTTCTGTTGTTTTGAGCAGTATTAAACAACTTCATCTCCCTAGCTGTGCTGCTCGAGCCCGTGTTTGGGCAGACACTGCAAGATGAGACCTAACCCTACCGACACATTGATCGTGTCTGAAATCTGGTGAGCGAGTCCTGCCAAAAAAACCCAAAAAAGGGTTTGTGTTAAGGAATATCCGCATCCTCCACGTGAAGCTGACCTCCTTCGCAGTCATCAGGCTTATAAGCATCTCTTGTTTCCTTTCCCACTCCCGACTGTTTTCTCTCCCTGCTGCTAAGGCAATGCTGGTTCAAAGCCCCAGAGCCTGAAATTGGGTCCCCGTGGGCAGAGCCCACAGCCTGGGCATAGGCAGTTGCAGGGGGGGCCCCCTCTGCAAGGCACATGGCGAGGTGCTGGTGCAGAAGGGGGAGTTAAATGCTGCAAGAGGAGAGGAAAAAGCAGCAGCAGCCACGTTCCAAACATCCTGCAGGTGTATGCAAAGACGGAAGAGTTGAGGTGAGGGTACAGGGGGACTCACCGGTGGGCAGCCAGGCGAGGAGCAGCAGGGGCAGAAAGCCGCCGGCCAGCCGGACCTCCATGCCGTCTTTCCGACAGCCTCACGGTGACGATGCTGGGCACCCAGCAGGATCGGCTGGGAGGTTCCTTTCTCTTCCCGCAACACGAGGGTCACTGCTCAGCCGAGGCAAGCTGCAGCCCTGCCTGGAGCTCACCTCCTCGCCGCTCGGTCAGGCAGTTCCCTCTGCACTCGCAGGCTTCCCCTTCTCTTGCTTCAGCCTGATTTTTATCTCCTCTCTTCGCTGTTTGACTCCTTCTGCGGTTTCATCCCAGCCACGTGCTCTCAGCCCTGAGATGGACCCGAATAACGCAGCTGAGTACTGCTGATGGCCATTTCCCAGTATTTTAGGTTGCAGCCCAGTAGCTCCCCGTCCCCGGCACGGGCGGGTGCAGGGGAAAGGGCTTCCCCAGTTTCCTACAGCAGCGCCTCCCCGTGCCACCTGAGTCCTTTTTGTTTTACACCAGGGAACGGACCCCTTGGAGAAAGCGATGCTGCTGTCACGGCAGGATGACGGGGTGATGTCCACCCCGTCCAGCGTGCTAGCTGAGGCTGGGTTGGGATCTGCACACTCTGCCAACCCCCAAACATCGAGGACCGCTGTGGGTTGACGTGGGGATGGGCTCGGTCAGAGCTTTCTGGTTGCTCAGACATGGGATGTACAAGCCCCAGCCAGGCAGGGACCAGGCTCCCCAGTCCGGCTCTGGCCCTGAGCACCCAGGTCCCGGCTCCTGCCCTGTGGGGATGGGGTGCTCCAAGTAGCCCCCCGCATCCCCCTGCCACCTCCGGCTGGAGGGACGTCCTTTCCTCCCCAGAGCTGCATCGACCAGGCCAGACACCGAAAGGATGCGGATAGCACCGGCAGCGGGCGCAGGGCCCTCTGTGTCCCCAGCCTCTGTGGGTGCAATCTCTGCTGCTCCCTGCAGGCCCTCCGCTGCCCGCCACCGCTCTTCCCCTTTCGTGCTCAGAGCAAAACCTGCTCCCACCTGCCGTTTCCTCCCCTTCAGTTCCCTGTCAGCATTTCCAGTAATCACCCCCCTACCCCATTTTGAAGCCAGACCCGACATCCTCCCTTCTCCAAAGGCGGCACCCCCACATCCCCACATTACATGGCTCCCCTCCCATTTTCTCTGCCCCCTTCCATCCCTGTTTTCTCCCCGTTTTCCGAGATGATGGAGCCCAAACTGAGCATGCAGGATGGGGACCCGCCACCACAGAGCCCTCCCCGAAACAGAGTCTGGGGAGCAGTATCCTACTGGGACCATCTTCTATCACCAGTGTGCATGGTCCCAACACCACCTTCACCGCAGCACGGGGAGCAGAAGAGGATGGCAGAGCCTGTCCCGCAGGGATGCTCCTGGGTCAAAGACAGAAGGATGGTCGCAGAAAGCAAGCGATGCTGAGAATTTGCGAACGCTGGTGTGCCCCTGGGCTGATCCTGCACCTGTCCGCATGGTGGCTGCGCTCCCAAAGCCCCATGGGCATCTCTGCCAGGGAGAGGGCAGAGTCCTACACACTTGGCTTTGGCTGCACTGCTCCGCACCGTGGGTCTCCCCTGGACTCCCCGTGCCGCGCACGCACAGCCCAGCCACGTGCGTCTCCTGGAGGAAAGGGTCTTTGCTGGAGCTTTTCTCCACCAGCCAGTGGAACCTCCTGGCTGAAGCACAGCTGAGGTCTTATCTGGGAACCGACCCACACAGAGAAACAGCAACACCAGCAGGATATTTGCTGACGGGAGGGTCATAAAACTAAATTCTTGTGGGACACAAGAATGACAAACAAGAGGCTCTGTGTCTCTTGCTCTCCCCTCTGGACTTCTTCATCTCTTCCCATGCTCTTTCTGACGTTCAGTTCCTCTCCGCACTTGAATTTTCCTCTCCTCTTGCCTTATGACCAAGCAACAACGCATACTTGTTGCTTCCTTCCCTTTCATTTCTATTCTAGTTCTCACATTCACTATCACTGATGAAGCCGATTGGACACAAGGTGAACTCCTTCATGCTCTCCCCCCATCTCAGAGACATCAGCACCAAGGATCCTGGAATGGGCAAAGCTGGCAGCTGTCCTGGTTTCGGCAGGGATGGAGTTAATTTCCTTCCTTGTAGCTGGTACAGTGCTGTGGTTTGGATTTAGGGTGAGAACAATGTTGATAACACACCGATGTTTTAGTTGTTGCTGAGCAGTGCTTGCACTAGTCAAGGACTTTTCAGCTTTTCATCCCCTGCCAGCGAGAAGCTGGGAGGGGGCACAGCCAGGACAGCTGACCCAAACTGGCCACAGGGACATTCCATACCATGGGACGTCATGCTCGGTATAGAAACTGGGGAAAGCTGGCCGGGGGGGCCACTGCTCGGGGACTGGCTGGGCATCGGTCGGCAGGTGGTGAGGAATTGCATCGTGCATCACTTGCTTTGTGTATTATTATTATTATTACATTATTATTGCTATTATTATTTTATTTCAATTATTAAACTGTTTTTATCTCAACCCACGAGTTTTTCTCACTTCTACTCTTCCAATTCTCTCCCCCATCCCACCGGGGGGGGGGAGGAGTGAGCGAGTGGCTGTGTGGTACCCAGTTGCCGACTGAGGTTGAACCACGACACAGCATATCTCTTGCCATGGGTGAGGTGGGCAGGACCACTGAGCCATGGACGATCAGCACAGCGGGGAGGGATGCTACGTGCCCCCAAGCCTTGCCCTGCCCCATCTCCAGGCATGGACACCAGCTGGAAACTGCGGCAGGAAAGCAGCAGAAGAGGTGGGTGCCCACATTCTCCTGTCCAAGACCTGCTGCAAAAGCTTTTACCAAGATGCTGCGACCCAAGTGCAAACACCAAGGCACCGAGCGTGACTGTCCATCCTGCTCCACGAGTACTGCGTGTAAGTACAAGCCTTACCTAGATTGCCCTTAGCAAGTTGGATTCTCCACATAATTAGGATAATCTTCTACATCCCAATTGGGAGAGCGGGAGAAACGGGAAGATTGTTAACACAAGCCTCATCTAACTCCCAGGGCCCAGGTTGGGTTTCCTGGCCTGGGGACAAAAGAATGAGTAATTTTAAACTGTAACCTAAGCACATCAGCTGTGGGGGGCTATCTGTAGGTGGCAGACCAAAGGTTTCAGCTCTTTCTTCTAGGTATATCCATTGCCCTCTTCACCCAGAGCCTCGCTGGGTCAGCGCAGACCTCAGCACCCCAAACAGTCACAGATCTGCAGTGAGGAGGTACAAGAGCTCAGCAAAGAACAAGGCAGTGACAGCAAGAACTGTGAGCCCTTCCCCTTCCATGCACAACCTCCCCCTCCCTCATGGACCTGCATGCATCTCCCCGGGGACGGGGGCTCAGCAAGACCTTCTCCAGCGGGCAGTGCTTTCCCAGTCTTCCCAACTGTGGTGCCGACGGAACTGAAGGTTAACGTCTTGCCTGCTGCCGACTCCTCAGACCTCCTCTCCTACCAGAGCCCCTTCCAGCTCCACGGCAACATTTCACGATGCTGCAAAGGGGAAAGGGGAGCAGGAAATTACAATTAACCCCGTTAATAACACGGGGTGCCCCATATTGTCAGGCAGCTACACCATGCATTATGCAATATATAAAGCAAGACAGAGGCCGCAGAGTTTCTCAGCAGCTCCCTGCTCCCTTGCAGTGAGCCAAGGAAATACAAAAGGTGCTCAGGAGCACCTGCCTGATGTCCTGCCACCAAGGTCTTCCCCTCCTGACTTCTGCAGCACCGTGCAGCCTGTTGGGAGCAGGCGAGGAGCCTCCTGCGCAATGCTGGGAGAGGATGAGGAGCAGGGCTGTCCTCAGATGGAATATGGCAGCTGTACAGGGGCTCTTCTTCGGCATGCTGCTCTGCCCTCCCCGGGGTCTCTGGAAGCATGGCTTCGGTTGCCGGGCAGAATCCTGCCCTCAGCCTGCCTGTAACAAGGAACTTCTTTGAGCAACGGAGACTCGCAGTGCAACATGGATGCCCTGCGCCGCAGCCTACGCCCAGGAAATCTCAGTGCACGAGTTCCCGGGCGGACGGAGGAGCCGGCAGGGCTCAGGGGCACATTGATCCGAAATTCCAGCCCCAGGACCTCCCACCCAGAGCCCTCACTGAGCTGGGCCGGGCAAGGACCAGCCTGCGGCACACCTCGGTAAGGCAGCAGCGGCAGCACGAGTGGAAAAGGCCCTGGGGGTGCTGGCGGGCACCAAGCTGAACACGAGCTGCAAAGAAGACTCGTGGTGTCCTGGGCTGCCTTAGGCAGAGCATTGCCAGGAGGTGGAGGGGGGGGGGTCCTGCCACTGGTGGGGCCGCCCCTGGGGTGCTGGGTCCGGTGCTGGTCCCCCCGGTACAAGGGAGACGGGGACGCCCCGGGGAGCCCAGCGCGGGGCGGCGCAGGAGGGAGCGCTGCACCCCCCCGGGGAGGGGCTGGGGGGGAACGCATCAATGAGATGACGACGCGCCGCGCCGACCTCCTACTGGCTGTCGGCGCTGTCCGTCGGCCGAAGGCCCGCCCCCGCGCTCCTGTTCGGCCGAGGGATAGGCCGCCCTCCACGCGGCGGGGGAAGCCGCCCCGGGCGCCGCCATTTTCGGAGCCGCTGCCCGGCGAAGGGGCGGGGCCGCCGCGCCTGCGTCTGCGCGGGCCGGGCAGGGCGTCGCCGCGCGCCGCGCCGCGCCGGGAGCGAGCGGCCGCCGCGAGAGCGCGCCCGGCCGGAGGATGCGCGGGGGGCGAGGCGAGGCCGGGCGGCGCCGGCAGCCCCCTCCGCCGGCCGGCGGCAGGTAAGGGCAGCTCGGGGCGCCCCCCCGGGCCCCCCCTTCCCCGGCCCGGGGCCGCTTGGCGGCGAGGGGGGCGCGGCCCTGTCCGAGGGCGCTGGGCCGGGCGCGGCCGGGGAGGGCCGCGGGGGGTCTCGGCGGGACTTCCTCGGTGTGGGCCGGTGCCCTGGGGGGGTGGGGTGGGGGTGTGTGGGGGTGTGTGGGGGTGTGAGTGAGTGAGTGAGTGAGGTGGGGGCCTGCCCGGTCCGGCCCTTTGGGGTGGGGCGCGGTGAGGTGAGGGAGGAGGCCCTGCCCGATCCGGTCCCGTGAGGTGAGGTGAGGTGAGGTGAGGTGGAGGCCTGCCCCGTCCAGTCCCGTCAGGGACCCACACACAAAGAGCGGCTGCCCAAGCCCTGCGCCCCCGGTCAGCAGAGAGAACCGTGGGCCGTGCCAGAGACATCCCCGGGGCTGCCATGGCCCTGCCCCGAGCTTTGCAGCACAGCGGTAGCATGAGGGCCGTTTTGGTCTCCGCAGTTTTCCAGCTGCTGCTGTCTCTGGCACAGCCCTCACCGTTGCCTTTGGCCTCGGGCGGTACCTGCGGGAAGCGGTGTGTCAGAAATGGGCCTTTACCGTTGCACGTCCGGACCGGGAAGGACAGAGCGCTGTGCCGGCCTTGACTCGAGGTGTGGTGGGAGTTGCTCAAGGCTTTAGACTTGCGGGTTATCGCACATCCCGCTTGCGCTGAATTAAAAGGACATTTAGTAAAGAAAGCATGTCGATCTCTTTGAGACCGACACATGAACCACGTGCACGTGAACCGTTACATACAGAGCTTCAGGTATATGTCTGCCAGAAGGCTGGATGAACAGTTTGACAGGAAAAAATGGCTTCGCGTATGAGGTGAATTCCAGCTTCCCAGGGTGGACCGGTGAAGTTCCTCCAGCTCTATTCCTGCAGAGACCTTGCTGGCTTTCAGAGTGATGCCCGTAATCTCTACCAGCATTTCGGTCACCTCTGCTGGGGTCCTCACAGAACTGACAGTTCTGGGGTAGCATCTGTTTTCACAGGAGGTCTCTGCGGCGCGTTAACGTCACTGGTGCAAGACCCCTAGTGCAAAGTGAAAGTCTGAGTAGTTTCTGTGTAGATTTTGTCAAAGATTCTCATGCAACCTTAAGGCCCATGAGGATGTCACAACCAGTAACAACTTTAGTACTTGTGCAGCCCTTGTTACGTATCTTTGCTTTCTTTGCAAACTCAACAGCAACAACCAACTGGATGAAAACAGTGCTCCTGTTGCTGGTGTGCTCCTCCACCACGTGCCTCACCTTCCTTGGTGAGGAACTTTTTAGGATGAGTTGGAGAAGTGTGAATTGCTTTCTCCTTCTGCAGAGCCAGTGTTACACTGGCCAGTGTCTTTTTGGGCACAGGCTGTTACTCTTTTACTACCTTTGTCCATCTGTAAAGGTCCACAGTGGTTTCTGGGCACCGTAGTCCTTGACTGTAATACTTAGTTTTTGAGACTTCTGAACTCCCTGACTGCTTCAACGTGGAATTGAATTGGATCCTGTAGGAATCGTCAGCTTTTTCATTGCATTGGGTCACATTAATGCTTGTTGCTATGTATCCCGAAAGTCAAACAGCTCCTTTCTGTGACCGTAGGATGGGACTTCAAACATACCATGAAATTCAGCAAAGAATGGAAACGTTTTGTGGCCCTAAAAAGGAATTGCAGCTAGCAACATGATTAAGAAGCTTTGAGTGCCTCTGTTTCAAAATTTAAGTTCAGAGTGATGTTGCAGGCATTGATTATTTCATCTCTCCAAAAAGGAGATTGATTTCCATCTCCTGACGTGCAAGATACCGGTTTCAATCCGGTTTTCACTTCCAGATAAAAGCCCTGCCTTTTGGTGTTTCTGTGGGAGGGTCCTCAGAAAAGTGTTCATTCCAGTGTTTGATCACCAGAGATATCAATGCATGAGGATTTTAATTTCTGAAAGATTGGCTTATAAAAGGCTTTTCATGATTTACGTAACTAATTTGATGAGGCTTGTTTGAAGGCTTGAGGCTTGCTGGGCCCTAGGGTAAATATGTAGAAATTGTACCGAATTCTACACTGGTGTTGGTCACAGTTTCAGGCTTTTCTTTCTCAGAGCCGTTTCCGCTCTCTGCTGACTCTGGTTTTCAACTAGCTACTTCTTGTGCTAGATGTGACTTTTGTGTATTTAGTGACCCTCAGTGGATTCCCTGAACTTGCCTAGTCTCCCTTGACTCCTTGTAAATGGCTAACATCCACAGCATCCTGTGGCAAGGCGTTTCACAGCTCACCAGAGTTTGGTGTGAGGAACCACATCCTTCAGATGGTTTTGAATCCTGCCTTCTCTGAGCTCCATTGGATTTGTTCTTGCATTGGGAGAAACAGTGAAAAATTGGTCTTTCTCCATCCTGAGCCACTCATGACTTCATTACCTTCTGTGACATCGTTCTCAGTCGTGTCGTTTCCAGACTGAGGAATCTTTGCTTGCTTAGGTCATACTTATGTAGAAGATGTTGTATGCTTTTCATTACCTTTGTCTGCGTCATTTCCAGTTCTGCTTTTTTTTTTTCCCCCCCTTAGAGGAGAAGCATTAGAAATGGACGTAGAGCTCCAGAGGAAGGTGCTCTGGGGACGTTCGCAGCGGCACAGCGCTGTTCTTTTGGGGTCTCTGTTCAGTCTTAGCAGGCTGTTAATTACAGCTGCCTCCTCAGCTGAGACCTCGTTTTGATACGGCGGGTTTTTAGATTGCTTCCCCAGGGTGGCCTGGGCCGGAATGTCTCATCTACCAGCGCTTGAGTCTGTCTGCAAGGTGTGTGTGCTGGGGGGTGGTGTGCCAATATGTACCCCTTTTCAAAAGCTTTTGCTGAACCTCCCGTTACAGCTCTTTCAGCATTTACTGTAGTTCCGCCTGCGCCACGTACTCTCTGTGACTTGCCCCGTGCAAAGACTGTGTTTTCGCTGCCCTCCAGCATCCACATCCATCCCACTGTGACTGTCCCGGCAAACCAGGACTTCCCGGTTGGCGAAAGACTGGAGAGGGAATAAGAGGCTGCAGGCAGCTCTCAGGTGAGGGAGGAAAGTCATGCCCTCTGGTCAGTGCCACTTCTCTCTGCAGAGCCCACTGGCTGCAGTATTTGGGGGGGGTCTCAAGCCCTGCTGGGCCCTTATCTGTGCAAGCCGTGTCTTCGTACCCTGAGAGCGTGGCTGTCTTGCTAGAAGTCATTGCTGAGGCTGGGTTGGCCAATTGATTTGTTGTGGCAATAGCGGTGAGCCGGTGTCCTTAAGTTCTTGTATCATCAAGAGCTGGTCTCCATGGTAGTAAATCACTAGCTTTTGTGGGTTTGTGCTGATAGCTGCTAGTGACACCAACGCAGCAGCACGTTACATTTTGGGAATAAGTGAGTTTAAAATGAATTCCACCTGACTGAGATTTTTTAAGAGGCAGTTTGATGGGAAACAGAAAGAAGTAAAAACTTAAAATGAGCAAGCGTTACGGAAATCAGCTTATCTGAATAGCAGGAGTCTCCTATTGCTCACGTTAAGTGCTACGGTGTGCTTTTAATAGCATTTTCAAAGAATTCAACCTTTCCTAAACATTTGTCATGTTGTGTAATTTTGACGTTGTTGAGCACGTGTGTGCGATCTGCTGCGAGCAGGCACACGCTCGCCTTGTCTCTATTCCACCTTGCTTAGTTTGTGTCTGTTCAAAAGAAGATGATGCTCTTTTTACTGCAAGCAGTTTTTCTTCTTCCAGCCTGTAAACTGCCAAATATATGTGTGGGGGGACTTCAGCAGTTATACTTACTGTCCATTCAGCGGCAAGACTTTATTTTTGTTTGTGTCACTTATAGAAAACAAGCCTGAATACAAGCCATCCTTTCTGCCAGTAAATTACCCTTTTACATAGAATAGTAAATATTTTCAAGATCATTTTGATACCATCCTTATTTTAGTGTTCTGCTAAATGTCGGGTAGAAAGGAGTTAATTAAAATTCAAATGAACTTTGTTCTTGTTTATAAAGATTGACCATGACTGTATCACTGCAAACCTAACATCGCACAGAACAAGCAAAAAACGTACTGAATTAATTCAGTAAACATTTCATAAGGTGTTTTATCGCATCTGTAAATATTTGTTTGTGTTTTGCAAAATAAATATTCACAAATGCTGCTGTTTCTGTTTCCTAGTTCAGTGTCTATACCACAAAAATACCTAGAAATTCAGTCGGGGTTGCAGTTTTGTTAAGCTGGTCAGTGTAGGCACCCCCCCAGACTAACAAAATGCCGATAGCACACAAAGCACTTGCACTGTGGGTAGTTTGACTTGCATGCTGGTACTTCCCGGGGCTATGTCAGGATTTGCTTTCACACGTTGTAACTTAGCGTGAGTATTTTAGGATGGGGAGGTGCGTCACTCTTTCCGAAACAGATCGTGATTCTCGTTGCTTGTGGGGATATTTTCCAAAGGTGTTGATCTAGTGTTGGTACCGGTTCTCTTTGCAACATGGTCTTTGCTTTTTCATAATAAGCTTCTAAAGAAAACTGAATTTGTCATGTTTATAAAATTCAGAAAACTTTTTTTCTTTCTAAAAAAAAAAAGTCATTCAGAAAAGGTCAACAGTGGGTGTAGTAGGTAAGAATTCAAAAAGGCACAGAACAAAAGCCAGATCGTAGGTTGCTGCAGTGTCACAGATCGAGGAGAGTTCTGACATCTCTCCTCGAAGCTAGCGCTCAAGTGAATGCTAAAGGCAGTTCAGCCAGTTGTGGCCAGAAGCAGTTCTAAGACAAACTGGCAAGTAGGGATCCGAAGGGATTAATTCACCAGGAAATACTTAAAAGAACAAAAGAAGTGTGACTTAACCAAATGTTTGTGTGTAGGGAATGTAATAATTGTGTGCAGAACCCTGCATTCCTGGAGATTAAATGGCATGGGCAGAAGGAGATATTTTTAACTGTCCCGAGTTAAGTAAAACTTTTAACTACCCACAGTGGGCGTAGAGGAGCACCCTTTTCCTCTCTGAAAGCAGTTTTCTGTGTATTTTAACAGTGACGTTCTCTCTCCTTGTAGCCTTCTCCTCCCCAGTGAGGAGCTCAGTAAATCCAGGCTTTCCCCACAGGACGTATTTTCTAGGTGTTCTCTGGAGTGGCTTAACTATTTGCCGTAAAATTGTTAAGCTCCAAGTAGTTGTTTTCAGTTTGTGTATTTAATTCGGAAGAAAGATTTACGTGCCCAAAAGCTTGCCTATTATTTCCAGCTTTCTCAGTTGGTCTAATAAAAGATATGACCTCATCTCACAAACCTTTATGTCATTTAGAGACTCACATCATCACAACTACAGCAGCGCTGCTTTTACTGCCAGTGCGACAGAGTCGATGTCCTGTCCCCTTGACGCTTCCTGTCACTCCCAGTTTGTGCCCCGCCGCCTCTGGTTTGTCCTGGCGTGCTCGTGTGTGTTTCTGTACGTGCGTCCTGAGTTTCGAAGCTCAGGAGATGCTCATGACTTGTCAAGCACCTTTCTTAACATTCTTCTGCAATAGGATTGTTTGACTTGTCCCTTAATACTCTTTCTCTAAGGATTGCAAGTTTTTGGGGGTGTTTTTTGGGGTTTTTTTTGAGGCTCTTTGAAAATTTTGAACGCTGTATGAAGGATAGAAGCTGGCACTCAGGCTAGACGCATTTGATGTCAAAATACGCCTTTTGTTGATACTGACATAACTTTTCACGTTTTAGGAACTGTGGATGGAACGGAAAGCTGAGGAGCTGAACATTTTATCGAAGGCCCTTGTGTAGACCCTGATGCTCGAATGCATGCAGAATGAAAATGCTTCCTGGAGTGGGTGTGTTTGGAACTGGCAGCACCGCCCGGGTACTGGTACCCTTGCTGAGAGCAGAAGGCTTCTCCGTTGAAGCGCTTTGGGGGAAGACCGAAGAGGAAGCCAAACAGCTGGCAGAGGAAATGAACATCTCCTTCTACACGAGTCGGACTGACGATGTCTTGCTGCACCAGGACGTAGATTTGGTTTGCATCAATATCCCTCCACCACTAACTCGGCAAATTGCTGTGAAGGCTCTAGGTACCTTTTTATCTTTGGAGTTGGACCAAAAATCATAGCTCGTTGGCAGATTGAAATTTGAAGCTGTTATCCCAGCACGATTCGGTTACACCAACGTGCAAAGGCAGCGCTAAAGGTTTTGTGTGGAATTGGTAGCGCCATCTGCAAGAAAGGTTATCTAGAATTTTTTGTAAAAATACTATTTATAATTGCTTATAGCTTTGCAAATCTTGAACCAATTGGGCTAAAATATGCCATGTCTTCTTCAGACTGAACTTATGGTGAGGAGGTTTTAATAAAAATGAGCTGTTTCAGAGATGATGAGGGGGTAAAATGTTTTTATGCCCACTTAAAAAAAAAAAACAAAAAAAAAACCAAAACAACAGAACCCCCAAAACCCAAACAACTTAAGTTGCTCAATTCATTTCAAATCTTCCCATGTTCTGCAATAGGAAACTGAGATTTGCCCGGGGTAGGGGGGTGGTTCAGCACTGCCTTCTGTTTTCCCCACAGATGAAATGAAACTTGAAAGTTAAAAGCCTTTGAAAAAATGCTTGCATGCACTCAGCAGAATCTTGTGAGTTAGGACCTAAATTCTCTGCAGATGGTGTTTTCAGCCAGCGTGCTGTGACCCTGGCCACCACCTGGAGCTCTCTGTGGACACCCATGTCTGTGGCAGGCTGGTATGGTCCCAGGTGCAGACTTGCTGGAGGAATCCGTCCACCTGATGCAGGAGGGCAGATGCAGGGGGAGGAGGGACAGCAGGAGGAATCCAGCAGGATGGGCTGGGTGGTGAAGGTGTCTGGGAGGGGAGGGACAACACCCCAAACTGGTTGGGCAGGGAGGTGGGAGCCAACTGCCCGGGCATCCTGGCATTTCTTAATTCTCCAGCATGTGACTTTGTAGTGTTAATGTCCTCTCACGTCGTACAGCGTGGGTGTGAGTTTGCAAGTAATTCTGTAAA
The DNA here is from genome assembly GCF_965638725.1 of Aptenodytes patagonicus. Classification (NCBI taxonomy): domain Eukaryota; kingdom Metazoa; phylum Chordata; class Aves; order Sphenisciformes; family Spheniscidae; genus Aptenodytes; species Aptenodytes patagonicus. Next base: position 24,368,242 of record NC_134959.1, on the reverse strand, counting down.
TAACAAGTGTGATATTTTTACTGTGTTTATGGGAGATCCACATGAGTGGAATTTTAGGATGGGTGGTATCTCAAACCATGTGACCAGGGTGGTTTGTTGTTCTTAGCCTCTTTGCTCTACAGTAATGTGTTTTGGAAGTAAACAACTCCCCGCACAAACATTTGCAATGCCACTTAATATGCAGAAAGAGATTTTGGGCTTTTTTTTTTTTACACTGTTAGATTTGTTTGTTTACCTTGTTAGACAACTGTCCTTTGAATTTAAGGTATTCTGATTTTTGAATATTTGAACTGTAACTTAGAAGTTATCTCTTTAAATACGCTAAAAGTTCTTTTAAACACTGGTTAGGTAGTAAGTGTTTCACTAGTTCTCATGGCTCTTGATGGTCAAGTGGACTAAAAGGAGAGGATTGAACCTCCTCTGGTGAATTATTAACTAAAATTAATTGAGATTCTTTCTCCAAAGGCTGGGAACCCCTAAGATGGCATTACCCAGAGGGGGATAAAGCTGGTGCAGAAGTACAGAGGTGATGTGTATGCTTGACTGTAAGTATAGATAAGTGGAAAGCTGAAAAAGCTAGGGAAATCAATGGATGAAGTAGTAAAGGGTGGTTTATTCTTCACTTCTGTCTGTCTTGAAACATTCTGATCTGCAAACTGATGCAGGCATCTCAGACCCAATATGATGCTGACCCCGTCTTTCAGCTTTCTAGGTTCGTCGCAATGGTATTTATAGATCCTCTACCAAGTATGTTGTGACATATTTTAAGCCAGTGTTGGGTGGCTTGCTATGATTGAGCATTCTGAAGGAACACAAAATCAGGGTAGGGCCAAAGATGGCAAGTACGTTTTCTCTGAAAGTTCAGATTGATACAGTGATGTTTATAATTGGAGAATTATTGGCTGTGAATTGTATAATAGGTTGGTGTTTACTAGCCGAGAGACTGGGCTTTAGGAAAGATCAGATGTGGTGCAGTGCTAATGGTCTTGTGTGTTTTGTTTTGTTGGGGGTTTTTTGTTTGTTTGTTTTTTAAAGTGCTTATACTTTTATTACTTATTTGTATACTTTTTTATACTTTTTTTTTTTCAAATGTGCTTACATATTTATTTCTGGCAGAGAGGGGAGAGAGACAGTTTTTCCAGGTGGTGCAGTTTGCTTGCAGAAGTTCCTTACTGACAGACATCCATAAACAAGCCTAGGTACAACTTTGGCATGATGGGGTCAAAGCGGTAACGCTGGATTGAGTTCATGAACCAAATAGAACAGATCAAAGCCCAGGATAATTCAAACTAAGATCAGTGTAATCTTATGGTTTATCTCCAGAACAGGCAAAGCAAGAAGCTATCCTAAAATTTGTGCTTCTTTTGATCTCAGAGGAACTAAATTAATTTCACAAAATGTCTGTGTTGTGGTTCATGTCCCACAGTTGAAATGCATCCAGCTTTGCATTAGGTGAGCGCAGAGCGGAGTTACTGGCTGGAGTGGAATGTAAAACATGGGATGTTTGTGTGTGAGGTGAAGTTCAGGGAGGCAGAACATGAGAAGCCCTGAGAGTAAAATTTCTTCAGGATGCTAAAGATAGTGCTGCTGCACTTACTGAGCCCAGCTGTCAAACGGGTGGTTTGTGGAGTGGCTACGGAGGAACCTTTTACTTGTCTCTCTTGGTTTATACTGGTTGACTACATCATTTAAGACATCTTTGCAACATAGATTGTTTGACCCCCTGATTTTGTGGAGTCCCTACAAATTATAGCAAGTACATGTTAATTATGAAGGAAAGAGTCAGAAAGGGCTCTATCACTGCTTTGTGTTGTGACAAATCCAGATTTCCTGTTCTTGAAACAGGATGAACAAGCACGCTATGAGTGCTCTTTGCATATTGTGCTTCCCGTCCCTGTAACAAGTAGCATGGAGGTCTCTTCAAATGGTAGGCAAACAAATGAAATGGAGTGTGTTTTGGAATGAGCATTCCTTCATTGGGAGGCTCCCAATGTCTGAAACAGCCGGTTATTTGGGAAGACTCCTCAGATGCTCCCAACTTCTTATGGTGGACTAAGCAATGGTCTTGTGCTTCAGCAGTGGCCAGTTGTACATCTTCCTAGGTGCAACCTCAGGTATCTGACGTTATTCAGGGGAGTAAAGAACTGGGGCTTCAGTTCAATGGACATATTTACATGGGATAAATAGATTTAGTAGTTTGGGTCAACATTATAACTCGTGCAGAGAGGGGCAAGGCTGGGTACTTTAGCTGTTTATGGAAAGTGTTGAATGGGCAGCTGTGGCTATGATAGCCAGGCAAAGAAAGAACCAAAGAGGTGAAGTGGTAGCTGCTATGGTGAGAAGGCTGTCCCAGCCCAGCCCTCTCCTCGCACTGCCTGGGCAGGCTGTGTGATACGCGGCCGGTTCCCTCCTGACTGTGCTGCAGGGACACCTCTGTGCACGGGTGCCCCTGCTTGTCCCACCCAGACACAGGATGGCAGGACCTCTCACCGTCAGGAGCTCTGGTGGGCTACCTCCTACTCCAGGCTAGTCAGCAGGCCCCCTGGGACATGAAGGACCTCCTTGATGGAGTGGTGGGCCAGGTGTGGTCTCAGTGTCCTTCTTGTGGCCTGCTGGTATGCACCTGGCCTGAGGCAGAGAGGAGACCCCGGCTCACGTGCACGTTGATCGCAGAGAGAGCTGACTCTTTAAGGTTAGGGCTGCACTTCTCCCATATTTTCATGAACGCTCGCCCTCCCAAGGCCCCACTAGGCTGCGGGGTCCCTTCCCCTTCCTCCTGCCCACGCTGGCACCCTCCCTACCAGGAGGAAGAAGTGGGCTGGGGTGGGTCCTGGCAATTGCTGGCACCCGTTTCCATCCCCAGCTCCTGTCACGGCTCTGGGTAGCAGGAGAAAGCAGCGAGTTTTCTGTGCTTGCATTTTATTAACCAGCTGTAAAATACGTATGGCAAGTTTTGGATGTGGCGTGGCTAAGCAGCTGCAGGAGAAGCCGAGGCCTCGGTGCTGATGGACAGTGTGGATCTGACTAGGTACGTAAGATTCCTTTAGGAGAAAATAGTCTAGTTTATTCTGCTGTTCAGTAAGTCTCGGCTTGCCTGTTGGTTTTTGATTGCTTCCATAGGATGCGAACACACTTGAAATCTGGTATTTCATTGAGCGAAGCCATGATTTGGCTACATTACATTAATGAGAGTTAAGAGACCTCTTTTTAAATATTTGCTAAACCAGGAATTGGTTTGAAAATTCTTGGAATCTAGCAGATGCTTTTGCTCCTGAATATGGGAGTAGGTGGTTTGTTTAAGGACTCCTGGCAATGGTGACCTTTTATTCTCTTTTCCCTCCCTCTTACTACAAGAACCAGTTAAAAAGCCATACATAAGAATAGTTTCTGCTGTGTGCAGAGCTAGTAATGACTGTTGAGAAGGGTGCACCTGCCTGGAAATGCACTTGTGGAGAGGTGGTTTCTTGTGCACCGGGAGCAGAGTAGCAGTTTGTCCGGGGTCAGGTCTGATCGCTTGTCGGGTGCTTTGGCTGCGGGTGCGTAAGTCAGCCTGTGCATCCGCTCTGCACATAGGGCTGTACGGCCTCTCCTTGTACCCTCTCCAGGCAGCGCTCAGCACTGCCTTTCTGGGGGATGTTGAAGCCTGAAGCCGTTCAGGGTTAATTACAGTCATGAGCAGTGTAAGAGCTGGTAGAGCTGCATACCTTCACACTGTTTAGCTGGTTGCAATAGGTATGTTGTTTCGCATTCAGCAATAACGAGCGCAGCACTGAGAGTGAGAAGCACTTCCTGAGGAACCATCATTGGAGTTTACAGAGCCCCTGGGGGCTCGGAGCTGGTAACTGCAGGGTGGGCTGGCAGAGAAATGTCCATCTTCCAGGACGTGAAGCAGTACAGGCTGTCACGAGGCAGGGCGGACAGCCTGTTTCCTGGATAAGGACAAAATGAAATAACTTCTAGGGAGGAACATTGAGTCTTTCTCTCTCTAGTGTCCTGGGAGGACTTCAGTAGAGCGATGTTCTGCAGAAGCTGATGTGCTCCCCACAGACAGGGTTCACTTCAAGGTATGCACAGAGAAGACCCTGAGGCATGTTATTAGGACAGCCTGGGATGAGCTTCATCGAAGGCAGTGGAGCTGTTGTTGTCCTTGCTCGCTGCCTCTGAGGTGGAGAAACCCAACTCCACAGCCCCATCTCCTTCCTCCCAGGCATGCAACCCCTTCTGTGGGCTTAGACCCACCTGTGACCTGATTTAGCCCACCCACTTGGAAAGAGGAAGCTTCCTCTTCTAAACTGGGCTCAGTTGGTGAGCTGAACTGGCTCACAGAGGGCTCCGAGGAGCACCAGAGCCACATGGTGGCTCTCATGTCTTCTAGCAGGTGAGGACCTCAACAGCAAATTTTGCAGCGGTGATTTAAGAAAACAGTATGGTACAAAGTTCAGGTTATTCATTATCAAAATAATAGTAACAAGATGAGGCTTGTAAGTTGCTCTGCCTCGGAGGACAGAAGGCATGGCCATTACATTGGTAAGGGACCTTGTAGCCATCTCCGACTCAGTCCTTGTCCTTGCTGCATGGCCATCTCTGTGAGCTTGGGGACACTTGGGGGATGTCCCACTGAGGGCAACGGCAGAGTTATCCCAGAGATGTTATGGTGTACCCAGGTCTCTGTCGTGGCACTCCGGCAGCACTCAGTGGGCTGTGCCGAGCTGTCAGTTCACTGCGCTGACTGCCATCCCAAAAAAAGGCATCAGTCAGTTTTAGCTTCTCAAGTGGCTCAGCCTACGCTGGCAAAAAGAGCACAGCGCTGACGCAAGGATGAGGGTGGGCGGGTGGGTGGCAGGACAAGGGCAGCCAGGTGTGATGAACCACCCGGTGTGAAATGGCTGTCCCCGGGCGGCAGGGGTGGTCTCCTTTGGCTCGGCCCTCTCCGCTCTCGGTCTCCCACTGCAGGGACCCAGCCCCTTTTGCGTGGACACTGTCAGGCTCCGTGGAGAGCCAACTTGGGGCAGTAACCTGCTAGAAAAAGAGCCAAGATGAGTGAATATTTCCATGTTGGGTTTGTACCCTGAGCCGGCTCCTGTACCGCCAAGTACATGGGGAAGGGTGGTGGGGTTGTGCAAGGGGGAGAGCGCCGACTGCAGAGCTGTACCGTGTGTGTGCGTGGATCGAGAGTCGCTTTTATTTTCTGCAAACTTTGAGAACTGCAGTCTGCTTTAGGATGCTGTGAAGATCCTTTTACTTTTTCTTTATGCTTGTATTTTACTGTAACCTGCCTTGAGATAAGTGCCATTTAAACAAGGCAGCAGGTAAACCAGGCGCTGAAGCGTCTCAAGATGCTTCAGCTAGCCCTGCAGAATATCAAACAGAACGTTGTGCCTCGTCGCAGCAGCAGGATTGGGGGTGGGAGAGTCGGAAACGGTCCCTGAAATAAGGGGTTACCAGTGGGCAGCCAGGGTGTCGCCAGGGAGTTTGACCTTGCCCTTTGTTCATTAAAAGCTTCTGTTGACTCACATCTATTGAGGGGATTTCTTTGGAAGAGACTACTAAAAATTGTAGTCTTGTTGTTTTCCGACTGCATTTTGCTTGTGTCTATTAGAAATACAGGTTCAGAGTTTTCTTTAGCTGTAGTTGTCCCCTGGCTGAGTTGGGCACAGTGATGTGCCACGGGAGCTCACTGGCCCCTGAACTGCCCGGACGGTTCTTGAAAGGCTTGCTCAGCGCAGCCGGGAGGTGGAGTGCTGAGAGCAGGAGCTGCAGCGTGGGATCTGGCTTCCCCTCGTGTGCAAGAGACCGACCGAAGCACTTGTGCTGGTATCTTCCCATCGGGGAGTCGATTAAAAGCTGTTCTGAGCAGGGAGCGCAGTCTGCTCCTGGGTGAGGAGAAGCATTCAGAGAGGTGCCTACCACCACGTGCGGCGATTCCTGCAATTCTTAGGCAGAAACTGTGGTATGACGTGACTGACCTTCAGGTCTGACATCACCAGTTAATGTCTGGAGACTTCTAGGTGTACCCCTGGTTGTTACACTGAAAAATGTTTAGATGAGTATTTTATCAGAATAGATGTGTATGGAAAAGTAAAGCCATGTCATGAGAAAAGGTTGAAGATGGGGGAGGAAGAGGGAATACCAGCAGAGCACCGAATGTAGGAATTTGCTTGAAGCTTACACTGGGATGCTCTTTTGTATTACTTTATTTCTGCTTTAAAGTTTAAAAAAAAAAAAAAAAAAAAAAGAATTGACTGCCCACACTGATTCAGGCTGAGCACAAGATAAAGTGCATGAGTAGGAATAAAAACGCAGTGGGTCAGCTCGCGAGCGCAGCTCTCATCTGTGTAACTCACACAGTCACCTTTGCAGTCTAATCGTGCGAGTAGCTGGATGTGCAGACTGAACTGTTTTACTTTCCAATTAGTGATGTTTTTAAAAACAATCAACTTACGTTGTTTCTAATTCTTGTATTCTGTACACAGGCCACTAAGTATCTTGTATGTCCCATTTCTGTTAATCTATTTAAAACAATAAATTCGTGGTGATGGTGAAATACAAAGTGAAAATCAAATCTCCCCTTCACTCACCTCTTCCCTGCAGGGTGCGTGACAGTTTTTTTCGCCTCTGGCTGTATAGACATTTGAATAATTTTATAGCTACAACACGCAAATTGCATCTTGTTTTGATGCCATGTGATGCCATTTGGCCATTTATCTTTCATGATGTAAAAATCCTCTCTTTATTTGGAGCCTTTCTCTGTGGGAGTTTGTCAGCTGTGCAACCAGAGCATCTTGGAAGCAGCTTTGAGTCTTGCTGCACTTGGCATTCCGATTTTAGTTCCCAGACCTTTGCCTTTGAAATTGCAGCAGCAATGCCTGACTCTTTAAAAACACCATTTCTTGACAGTCTTTGGGGCATCTGAGCATGTTTTGCTCATCTGTGCGTGCTATATATTTTTTTTTTTTTTTTTCATTTGGGCTGCAGGAATAGGGAAGAACGTGATCTGTGAGAAAGCTGCTACCTCTGTGGATGCCTTCAGGATGGTCACAGCTGCCAGGTATTACCCCAAGCTGATGAGCATCGTTGGCAATGTTCTCCGTTTCTTGCCCGCCTTTGTGAAGATGAAGCAGCTGATAGAAGAACACTACGTGGGCAACGTGATGATCTGCGACGTACGAGTTTATGGGGGAAGCCTGCTCAGCCACAAGTACAACTGGATCTGTGATGAGCTGATGGGAGGAGGTGGTCTGCATACAATGGGAACCTACATTATCGACCTCCTAACTCACCTCATCAGCAGGAGAGCAGAGAAGGTCCATGGTTTGCTCAAGACTTTTGTGAAGCAGAACACGGCTATAAGCGGGATCCGCCATGTCACTAGCGATGACTTCTGCTTTTTCCAGATGCTAATGAGCGAGGGTGTCTGTTGCACTGTGACTCTCAACTTCAACATGCCTGGATCATTCATCCATGAAGTCATGATTGTTGGGTCTACCGGTCGCCTCATAGCTCGCGGGTCGGACTTGTATGGGCAGAAAAACACCGCGCTTCAAGAAGAACTACTGTTTACAGACTCTCTGACTGTCAGCAAGGGCCTTTTGGATAAGGGGTTTAAAGACATCCCGCTACTTTACCTAAAAGGAATGGTGTACATGGTGCAAGCACTGCGGCAGTCTTTCCAAGACCAGGAAGACCGTCGGACGTGGGATCATAAACCTGTCTCTATGGCAGCCTCTTTTGAAGATGGTCTGTACATGCAGAGTGTAGTAGAGGCCATCAAGAAATCCAGCAGGTCAGGGGAGTGGGAGGCTGTGGAGGTGATGACTGAGGAACCAGATGCCAATCAAAACCTCTGCGAGGCGCTTCAAAGAAATAACTTATGAACATTCCTGCTTTGGAAGATAGGACAATTAACACTTCTGGCTGTAATGTAAAAAACCTCTCCGTTTTTAAGATATGTAGATTCTTATTTAATAACCCGAGTTCCTTGGTTTTTTTAAACATGTAAAATATGTCATGTTCTGATAGAAACTGTTCTGATTTAAATTGTTTAAAGAGTTTTAAACGTTTCCGTTTTTGCAAACGTTTAATTTTTGTCTTGGAGACTGGTAGGAAAACTTGAATTGCCCTTTGCACTTGCAGTAGCTGAAGTGAAGCATGGGATCTCTGCCGTTGCATGGCTTGGGAATGGGACACAACCCCTGTTGCACAGGTTGCTTATTTTAACAATTTTAACATGAGAGCACATAGAGCCAAGATCAGGGAGTATCTGTTGTTCAGATGCCTTTTCCTTCTCTCTTGGAGACTGATTTAAGTTTTACTCCTCAGTTTGTAAAATTTTAAGAGAGTTTAGTGATGTAACAGGTCTCTAAACTCCTATAGGACAAAAAGTAGAAGGAATGGATTAAAGTTTGTAACATAAGGATCAGCCTTTTGGCTTCCTGCACGTGGCAAATGTCTTTCAAATTCATTTGAACTGGTATTTTGTTTAAATGATGCTATGAATTCTCTGTTGACGGTGTCTTGGCAGGAAAATCTTCAGGAAGTCTGTGATGATTTGTGCTATTCTTCCGTTTCTGTAGACATTATTCCTTCTACTCAAGAGGCTGCCTGCATCCAGCAGCTTTTTTCCATAAGCTCTGTGTCCGTCGGTTGTGTTTACTGCCTGGCAGCAGCACTGGTGCCGTGACGGGGGGGGGGCACGTTCTCATTTCTGTGACTGTTAATAAATGCCTCCCAGGGTCACAGGATTTCCACGGTGTCGTGGGTAATGAAGTTGTACAGCATTAACCTTCCGGGGACCTGAAGGTGGAAGTAAGGAGGTATTTCCTACCCCTTGCAGCTCTCTTAACGTGCTGGCTGGGTAATTGTCACACTACACGCATCTTGATAGTTGAGAGAATGGGGACTGAACTGTCATGGGTAAGTCCGCTCTTAATCTCGAACACTGGATATTAACCCTCTGGCCCTGCCCGTCCTCACGCCCTCCTGCAGTTTGTGTCCAGTGGAGAGATCTGTTGGCAGATCACGGGTGGAAGTTCATTTGAGAAATGTTTCTCTCTGAGGCAGGTATGCGGAAGGGATAGTCCAGTTTTACTACATTTATTTTGTGTACTTGAAAGCTTTTTTTAATGTATTTCCCACCAAATTGTAACCCTGTGTATTTATGTATATTAACATGCAAACTGCTGTTTCATAAGCTGGTCCTTCCTGAAAAGTATCTTGTTTTCTACAGAAATAAAAAGTTGTGTTTGTTGAGGGCATTCTTTATGCAGCTGTGTGCTTGTGTTTGATTTGGTGAAGCTGAAACCATCCTAATAAATGTGAACAGGAGACTTACAGCTGGGGCTCAGTACCTGTTGAGTCCTTCCCTACTTCTGTGCTTTTTTGCTGCCAGCTGGGTAGCTTGGGTGTGGAAAAAGTAGGAGATAGCTCTGTGCTGTCCTAGCAAGCATCATCCATTTATCACCAAGGGAAAGTGAGTCCCACCAGAAGATCTATTTTCCACCTCTTTGCTGTTTCCTTCAGACTACAGCTGTTGAGTAGCTGGTTTTGGAGAACCTCTTGCCTATCTTGGACTTACCATGTCAACTTTTGTGATTAACAGGATCTTTATTTTTCTGCATGACTCACCGTCGAAATTGCTGGAGGACACCAACGAAGAAGCAAAATCCCCATAGCGCTGACGGGACCGCTTTCTTTGCTCAGTGTGTAAATCAGGTATTTGCTTTACCTTTGGGTATTTATTTACTTTCAACACATTAAAACTGATAGAAACAAGTCTACTGACATGCTGTTTTAAAGGGTAGGAGTGTGGCTGCTCCTGTGCTCTGCGCAATCTCATCTCTACTGTGAGCTGGATGAAGAAATCAAATGGTTGAAATTTATTCACTGTTCCCAGCTGTAGCAGGTGGAGCAGGGAAAGCTGCACCTCTGCAAACCTTCCTTTACAGGTAGAGGACTGGTGTTCCTGCCATAGCTCTGAGCATCTAATGTCTGTGATGTCTATGTGCTATGTAAAGCAGGTGAGATAATGTCTCCTGAGCTCACCTGGAAGTCTCCGCCTTCATTCAGACAGGACGGCTCTGGCTTATTTCACGCCAGTTTTGAAGCTGTCCTTGAACTGAGAACCTTCCTTTGTGCCTTTGTCAGTATGTTTGTACTGGGCAGAAAATCCTAAAGTACAGCTCCTCCTACAGGGGTAGAAGGAAGCACAAAACATCTCCAGATAGACCCAAGTGATCCCAGTGGAGGAAGGAGGGTGCCAAGACTCCTGGGTGAGCAGGAGACCTGACCGCAGAAGCGTACCGAGAGGTGAAACGGGCTTCTCGTAGGCTGGCTACAGCCTCCAGCTGCCCTGCACAGGCAGAGTGGGACGGTGGCCGAAGGAGCACTCCTTTGGATGAGGCGGATCCCTGTCGTGAAGTCTAGATTCCCCCGTGCAATCCCTGTTCACCTAACGCAGATGTAGTAGAAGCTGCTCGTGGAGGGGGACCAGGCCACGCTCTGCCGTCTGCCGCAGAAAGGCAGCGCCACACCGTCCCCTCCTGTGTCCCCTGCACGGGGTGATCTCCAGCAGCGAGGCTCAAGGCTGGTCCCCAGACTCCCGCTTTTCACTCGTGAGGAAGGAATGACAGCACATGCGTCCTAAGGCCACGTGACGTGCAGGTATATTTTTATAATGAAAAATTGCTGTTTTTTCAGGCAAATCAGGCTCTCTGCAACCAGGAAAAAAACCCAATGAGACACCAAACAATAAACCCACAGCTGTTTGTATCGGCAAGGTGATGATCACCACTGGGCAGGTCAGGCTGTAGTAGCCAAACAGGAGGCAGAAAGCTGCGTGGCTATTTATACTGAGGAAAGAGCGGTGGCACCAGGTGAGCTGCGTATCTGAGCATCCTATCAACATCAACCTGCATGGATTTGTCACCCGCTCCTGGGTCTGGGATCTCCGGAGCGCTGCTGGCCCAGGTATCTGCAAGAGGGGTGAGTGCATCAACAGCCCAGCCACCTCCTTGGAGACAGGCCGAGTATTCGCACCAGCAGGATGCCAGGTCCCAGCAGCGTGGGTGAGATGGCCGCTCTGGGTCTCCAGCCTGACCTCCTGCTTGGAGCAGGCCTGTCTTCAGCTCAGGCTGGCCATGGCTTTGTCCCACCAAGTCTTGGAAAACAACTCTGGAACCTAGAGACAGTGGAGTGAACTGAAGAGTGCTGCCCTAGGGGAAAGGGTCCTGCTCTGTTTGGCTGGGCCACCTCAGAGCTTCAGGAGAAAACCTAAGGGCAGAGCTGCTGCAAATGGTGACCCAGAGACATCCAAGCCGTTCCTCTAAAAGCTAGGGGCAAGGGTGGGAGAAACAGGGTAAGGTGACAAAATCTGCAAAGGCAAAGCCTCTGTTTCTGGAGGGATGAGATATGGGGACCAGCTCTCTTTTTGGTCGCTGGCAGGACAAGGCCAGCTCCCTGGGGAATACAGGAGCTGGGTAAACCTTGTTGGAGCTCACCCTCTAGCTGTGGAGCAGTTGCCGTCCTGGGGGCTGCAGGGACCTGGCTTGGCTGTGCCAGCCCTGGGACTTCATCTTCTTCTGCTGATGGGTGCATCAGCTCTGGCATGTCAAAGTTGATGTACTGGTACAAGGGTCGCAGGCGCAGCCGTTGTCCTGGAGAGGTACAAGAAGAGCCCAATGCTGACACCCCCTTCCCTGCCAGGGCTGCGCTGTAGCTCACGGGCTGCAGCAGCCCTGGGAGGAGAGGAAGAATGTTACTCCTGCCAGGAGAGGAAGCAGGGGACGAAGGGGGAAACAGATGCTCTTGAGCTGAGGCTGCCTGCTGGGATAAAAGCCAGGGATACACGGCCACATCCCAGAGACAAAACAGCAGCTGGAGGGAAGAGCTATGGCGAGCCTGCCTGGGCATCGCAGTGCCCAGCTGAAACCTCACCAGAGCCCCCATCATCATCCAACCCATGGGGACGCTGCCAGTTCTGGGAGAAGCAGAAGGGCTGGGGACCACCCTGTTGTACTATGGATCCAGCCTTAGACCAGCATCGTTCCTGAGACAAGTCAGCTAAAGCACAGGCCGTGCCAGCCTAGCCCAGCTTGTGCGGCTGCAGCCACCAGCTTTGCTCACCCAGCGTGTCCTGGGACCTGGCCCCTCGGGGGGGGCACAAACTGCTCACACATCTCTTTCTCTTCCTTTTCTTCTGCTGCTTGGCAGAGGCGCCAGCATCGCCTCCGAGAGCACCTGGCTCCTCCGCGGTGGGATGCGCCCTCCGGAAATCGGGGTGCTGCAACAGGAGCACTTGCGAGTTGACCCTGTGGGACAGAAACCAGCTGTGGGGGACGGCCAGCTAGGGCTCTGGCTGCGGTGGGAGACGGAGCCCTGCGGCACCTCGGGGGGGGCTCCACGCCCTGGCGCAGGAGCTGAGTCCAAATGCAACCCTCCCCCTTGGCCTGTGCCCATGCTATGGCACAGCCGTGCCTGGGGCTGGCCGGCACCTCGCTGCTCCTGCCCTAGCCATGCTGGCTCAGCTCCCTGGCTGGACCTGGACGTGGCTGGTGGTCGCTGACTGGCTGATGGATGGCTCCGGGCTACTGCATTGCCATAGGTGCCGTTTCCCTTTCCACCATGAGCCTCGTGACTCTTTGGGCTTCTCCCTGTCCACACTTCTCTGGTTTATCTGCTCTTTTAAACTCAAGGCAACTCTCAAAATTACTACAAACTGGGCTCCTCGTTTCTCAACAAAATAAAACCAGAACAGCCACAAATCCTGGATACTAATATCTTCCATCCCATGCTCATCCCTTCCTCCCAACTTTGTTTCACCCTCACGCAACGCAGCCAGCCCGAGGCAGACCTAGGCCTCGCTGGCGGCTGCTCCTTGCACGGTGATCCCGGCTGCGCTGCAGCACAAAGCTGGCTCGTGAAGGAGACGTGGTGACTTACTTTGCGCCCTTGAGTTTGAAACCGTAGGTTAGCAGCCAGGCCTGCAGTGCCGCGACACAGCCGAGATCCGCCAGCTCCGGGTAAAGCTCTTTGTTCTTCCCCATCTCCTCCTCGTACAGCTCGGTGTGGATAAGGACACCTCGCCTGTCCTTGGACCACTGTGGCGGACATGGGGGACAGCACTGACAAGCGACGCTCCCATCCTGCCAGTGCCTGTACCCGCTTTCCTTGGGCCCTGGAGTGGATGACCCTGCCACCGTGGCTTGGACCCTTTGCTGGCCATTAATAACCACCTGGATTTAGGGTTTTACACTCAGCATGCCCCCAAGGTCTTGGAGGTGAGCCCGGCTGGCTGGTGAGTGGGAGCAACCTGTGTTGCTGCAGTGGCTGTCTATGGTGGATGGGACCGTGGGGCTGGGTGGCCCCACGAGTCCTGCTGGCCCTCCCGGGGCTCTGGTTGCCACCTCACCCCCCCATCACCCACAGTGGCACCACCACGCCCCAAGCAGCAGCTGGGGACACCCTTGAGTGTGCCACCAGGGCAGAAAACCACTCTACAAGGAGTTGGCTGGAAATTATTCAGCTGCCTTTTCATGCGGCTTAACTAGAAGCTCGCAAATAACTATTTGGGGTCATTTACTCTCAGTTTGAGAAAGACTTGAGAGTAACATCATGCCTGTTGTTTCTGGGGAGCGGACCCAGCCCCAGGGACATCCACCCTCTGCAGAAAGGAGCTTTTCCCATTCCTTCCGCCTTCCCAAATTTCGGCACGCATTGTGATCCCATGTTCGCACACAAGGCTCGCACAGGGGCAAGTGCTGTGCTCGGGGCACCCGGGAACGAAGCCTGTGCTCATCGCGACTCCCACGTCCAACGCAGCATCGCCCTTCACCTCCAAAGCTTTGACGTCTGGGTTCTCCAGGATTGCAGACAGCTGAGCGAGGATGTGCCCAGGCTTGCAGCCGCCGCGCTGCCCCACCTCGGGGCTCCTCACCAGGGCAGGAGGCTCCGGCACCGGGGCTGACATGGCAGATGCTCTAGGCTGCCAGCGGGGTCTGCATGCAGACCAACATCTCCATGAGCATTTGGTTTGGCATGGGGGCTCACCCCAATGCGTGGTGCTCTGTCAGGCCACGGTGAGTCCCCTCTGCAGGGACATGGGCACCGTCGCCTCTCCCTGCTGAGCCACTGGGGCAGCAGTTCCCCCTCCTAGCCCTGGGTCTGGGTGGTGGCTTTGAGGGGGCTCAGCTCTGGCCAGCACAAGGCCCCCAGGAGCTGCTCCAAAGCAGCCGTCCCTAGGAGCTCTCCCGATACACCCGGGGATGCACGGAAGTGAAAACCTTCCAGCGCTAAGCTCAGCCATTAGCCCCCCACCTCCATCACCCCACTTGTTCAGTAAACCTGTAACCGACCCCCCACCCCACCCTGAGCTGCCAGAAGACCCCAACTACCCCAGCACACCTTGCACCTCTGCCTTGTACCTCCTTCAGGACAACCGTCGGCACCCAGCCCCTGGCCAGAGCCTTGGCATTGCCTCCCCTTCCACCAGGAATGAGGTGGGGCAGCCCCTACACAGGTTTAGTATCTAATAAGGAACATTATATTCTGACATATTAAGGACTATCCCTTCCTGATCTAACCTCCTTCCTGAATTCATTCCCTGTTTGTCTGTTAAACGGACATCCAAACATAATTTCAGCATTTCCACTGACCGACTGCAACCCTGGGAGGCTGCAGGCACCGACTGCCCTCCCTGAGCACCTCACCACTGGTCCCCGCACGTGCCGGCTTCCCTGTCCAGCCACGAAACCTGCGGCGAAGCGGCCCTGTGCCCCGAAGGCAGAACAGGGAGGACTGGCACAGGCCACTGAAAGCCACAAAAGCCAACCGCAAGTGTTTTAAGCCACGGTAACAGGATGAGCCGTGTCACTTCAAGCCTGTCCTCCCCACCTCTCCCTTCGAGCCTCCCCCATACCCCAGGCTCGGCTCTGGGGATGGTTTTGAAAGTGACAGTTGGGCAGGAGATTCCAGACGACCGTTAACCCCCGCGGGGGACGCACCAGCAGCAGGTCCCGCAGATCTGGGCTCCTGCGTGAGAAGGGAGGTGGAGAAACTGGAGAGGGCCCAGGAGATGCTCCCTGGCACCCAGGGGACACAGTGGAGCTGGGCCGATGGGGCTGGCAGTGGTGGTGACAGAAGTTCAGGGGTCCTGGGACACTGCAGCCCTGGGAGGTGTCACCAGGAGATGGGGAGTCTCCATCCTCAGGGACGGCAGGGCTCCGCAGGACATGGCTGTGGCCATCCCGATCTGGCACTGGTGACAGCCCTGCTCCGATGGGGACAAGGGATCCCGGTGGCTGCAGGGTCTACAAAGACCAGCACCAAGTCTGCAGAGGGACCTGGACAGGCTGGATCGATGGGCCGAGGCCAATTGTATGAGATTCAACAAGGCCAAGTGCTGGGTCCTGCACTTCAGCCACAACAACCCCATGCAGCGCTACAGGCTTGGGGAAGAGTGGCTGGAAAGCTGCCTGTCGGAAAAGGACCTGGGGGTGCTGGTCGACAGCCGGCTGAACATGAGCCGGCAGTGTGCCCAGGCGGCCAAGAAGGCCAATGGCATCCTGGCCTGTATCAGAAATAGTGTGGCCAGCAGGAGCAGGGAAGTGATCGTGCCCCTGTACTCGGCCCTGGTGAGGCCGCACCTCGAACACTGTGTTCAGTTTTGGGCCCCTCACTACAAGAAGGACGTCGAGGTGCTGGAGCGTGTCCAGAGAAGGGCAACGAGGCTGGTGAGGGGTCTGGAGAACATGTCTGATGAGGAGCGGCTGAGGGAACTGGGGTTGTTTAGCCTGGAGAAGAGGAGGCTGAGGGGAGACCTCATCGCTCTCTACAACTCCCTGAAAGGAGGTTGTAGCGAGGTGGGTGTTGGTCTCTTCTCCCAAGTAACAAGCGATAGGACGAGAGGAAATGGCCTCAAGTTGCACCAGGGGAGGTTTAGATTGGACATGAGGGAAAATTTCTTTACTGAAAGAGTGGTGAAACATTGGAACAGGCTGCCCAGGGAAGTGGTGGAGTCCCCATCCCTGGAGGTATTTAAAAGACGTGTAGATGCGGCGCTTAGGGACATGGTTTAGTGGGTGGTGGTGTTGGGTTGACGGTTGGACTCGATGATCTTAGAGGTCTTTTCCAACCTTAATGATTCTATGATTCTAAGTCCCATCCCTCAAGCCAGCAGCCTGGAAAATGCTGGGATTTTGTTTGACTTTTGCGCCCTGGAGCATTCAGGAGAGGCCTTTCAGCTTGACGGCGAGCACACTCTAAGTCAGATTTATCCTGGAAAATAAAAGTTCAGCTGCTTGACTTGGAAAGAAAATCACAGAAAGGAGAAATAAGAAAATATTTCAGCAAAATATACCTCAAGACTCAGTCTTGTAACTGCCTTCCAGGGTTTTCTTCCGAGACATACACCAAGTTTGGATTCTGGGGAGCCCATTCCCCCGTATTTTGCTTGGTAGAGGTGCTTTGATCCGCCGTACCAGCCTTGTTCTGAGGTGTAGGGTAAGCACGTGAACAGAGACAGGCTCTGGCGACGGACTTCCTCGGTCCTGCGAAGGCTGGGGTCCCTTTGGGAGCCCCCTGGCCCCCAGCTCCCTCCTTCCCCAGGCCCTGAAGGCTCATGCGGCTCAGCGCCCGGCGGGCGTGAGCCGGGCAGCGATGTCCGGCGGGATCCTCCCCAAAAACCTCGGGGAAAGAGGAGGCTGAGGGCACGGGCGGGAGATGAACCCTCGCTGTAGAGCGAGCCCGAGAGGGGGCCGTCCTGCCTGGGGACGGGGCACGGGCGGGTTCGGTGCCCTGCCCGGCTGCTGGGGATCGCCCCCTTGCCCTGCCGCCGCCCGGGCCGCAGCTACCGGCGGGGAGAACGGGCGGAGGCTGGGCCCGGCCTGCGGCAGCGCCCCGGCCCCCCTCCCCGGCCTGGCCGGCGCTGCGGGCGGGGCCCGCCCCGACCCCCCGCCCCTCCCGGCGGAAGCGGCCGTTGCCGGGGAGCGCGGCGGGGCCGGGCCGGGCCTTCGGCTCCCGGTCGGCGGACCCAGTGCAGGCCCAGGCCGCGGCCTCCTCGGCCCGGCGTTGGGCCCGGCCCCGGCCCCTCGCCCCGGGCCGCAGCCGGGAGAGCGTCTCTGCGGCCTCCCTCGGTGAGTCCTCTCGGGGGGAGCCGGAGAGATCCCTCACGGGGCGCAGCGCCCCGGCCCGGGGGTTGTCCCTGGGGTGTCCGCCGGGCAGCGGGACACCGGGCTGGCAGGGGCTGGGGACTGTGGGGCAGCCGGGCTGGGAAATGCCAGAACAGGGGGCTGGGGGGTCGCCGTGCCCCTTCCGAGGGCAGCACGGGCGAAGCACAGCCCGCAGCCCCTGGGAAGGGGTCGCTGCGCCCGCCTGGGTGAAGCTTTGGGGGGCTCCTGCCCACCCGCTGCCGGCTGCTTCAGGCTTTGCGGGCAGTCCGGCTCCGACACCCCCAGGTCTGCGTTTCTGGCTGCGCCTCTCCCGCCCGCCCCCTCCCCAGGCACACGGGGAATGAAAGGAGCCAAGAAGGGTTTTCCAGGGGTATCCAGTGTTGTTCAGTGGTTTTGGATCTTGGCACATGCCCCAGAACAGGCTTTGTATTGATTTCCCATGACAGCACAGCCAGGGGAGACTGTAGACTGCGACGCACAGCTCCAGTCTCCATCGCTGGACCAAGTGTTGCGGGTCAGGTCCTGTAAACTCAGCACGTGGCTCGTCCTTGCATCAGCGAGGAATCCCACGCGTTAAGGTGGGGCCTCTCCTGTGTTATCCTTCCTTGCTCTCCTAAGAGAGGACTTGGCTGCAGCTCTGCAACACCCATCAGTCTCTGCCCACCTTCCAGTGCCGAGCACGGCCCTCATTCACCTCCTGCTCGAGGCTGCTGCTGCAGGACACGTGTTTGACTCCTCGGGCAGACTGTACAAGCTGCCTTTGTTCCTAAAGGGCTGTTGGTGGACACGTGCCCAGCTCCCAGAGAACAGATGTCCCACGTGCAAACAACGGTACCGCCGTACCTGGCCCCCTTTGTTTTCAGAGAGACAAAAGAGAAAATGGGTCTTGGAGCCTGGCAGGTGGGGAAGAGCTGGTGGTACCTGAGGGAACCTGCACGGGGAATAGTATTAAAAGGAGAATATTAATCTCTTCCGTTGCAGTCTGTGGAGGGTAGCAAGGGGAAAGCATAGTCATGGACTAACATCGCTGGGTAGGTTCACAGCACATTGACCTGTTTTCCTGACCCCCAGTTCTGCAGGAGGTACGGCCCTGGATCCGTGTGCCGCCCTGGGGCACAGAGGTTATCCTGGTGCTACTTTCCATTTCAGCTAAAACTACTGAGGGAGGAAGCAAACAGCCAAGACCAGCTGAACGGAGATTAGCCCTTTGATTTGCTGCAGATGACTTGCTCTGCTTATCACAGCTGATCACAGCTGTGGGATTTTTTTTTTTCCCATGCTTTTTGCAGAGGTTGGCTCATAAAGGCATGAAGCTGGTCTTGCTTCAGCTCTGTGTGTGGTAGCGGCTTCCTGGCCAGGGACCCAGGCACAGTGAAAATGTGATCTGTGGAGAAGAGGGAGTGCTTCAAAGTCAGACGCAGCAGGTTCAGGGCTGTGAAAAACACCTGCCAAAGCCTTGTCCGTTCCCATGTTCTGTAGTTTCCTTAACTACAATGCCAAAAATAAGCCACAAGAGGAAGCCGTGGTTCATACGGGCTCTGAAAGATCTCAGTTTACCGGGGGCATAAGTAGCATTTTTACCACTTGGTAAGCTGGGGCGAAGGGCACAAAGAGTTGAATTAATGGTTCTTGAACTTGCAGGGACACTCTGGGAGAGATAGGGCTGGAGCCTGCATTCCTTGAGTCCTAGACCAGGATTAAGCTGTGGTCCTGGTGGGGAAGTGAGCAGCCGGCCGGGCTCAGGCTGGGTGAATAAGCAATGGTGAAGTCGTTGGCTTACTCTGGCAACTGCCCTGCGCCTCTTTTGTCGCTGTGCTGATTTCAGGTGATCAGGGAACAGGGTTGGTGCAGCCCTGTGGCTAGGAGCAGCGTCGCTGCTTCCCTAGCGAGTTCTGCAGTCTGGCAGGGGGCTAAGAGGAGAGAGGAGTTGCACACGTATATATCTGTTTACCTGGACTTAACCGGACTGTGTTTGCAGAGTCTGCCTGCATCTCATAGCCTGAGAGCGCTCTAAATAGTGTCTTTCTGGTGGCAACAGGTCAGATACTGTATTCTTGATGTTTAGGTTTCTAACACAGTGATGGAGATGATGCTTTCCTGGGTGCAAATTAGGCAGTGTGGCTGAGCCAGCGATCGGGTCACTGCTGAAAAGGGCTGGCCCTGTTCCCTCTTCCTCCCTCCTCTGTGTTCATAAGCACGTGCTCCTGCTGTGTTTCCCTTGTGCTTGCTCCAGTGCTTCTCTGATCCCCCCATGGAGGTAACAGCCAGGTTGCTTTTGGACAGAAGGTTAAACCAGCAGAAAACTAACCCAGCAAAAGAAGTGACTTGTTTCATGCAGGGGTAGCGAGTTGAATCGGCTCAGCACAAGACCGTTTACGCTACAGAGCTGTCACAAGAGACGAAGCAGAAGGATGGGAATGGCAGCGGAGAAGGTCCGCACATCCCCTTTTGGCAGAAGTGAGCCATGAGGTTCTCTCACTTGTGTCCCCCGAATACGCCCATGATCGGCAGGAGCAGAGCAGCAGCTTGGGAAGTCTGTACCGAACATTGGTAACTGAGGCTTGGCTGCTTCTTCTCAGGGCTGGGAGACTGACGCTAGGGGCTTGTGTCCCACGTAGGTGAGTTTGCTGGAGGTACCTAGATAGGCAAGATGCTTACTATTGTAATATGGTTGTCTGATCTTGCAAGATCCCAATCCAGAGGCGATGTGACTTGCAAATCAGGGAGTGAGTGTCATTTGCAAATTCCCTGCAGCAGGGCAGGGTGCTGTTGGGACGTGAAATGTGACTTGTGTGAAGGTATAAAATGAGCCTTCCATCCCCCACCTCCCATCAACTTGCCTTTCCTCCTTCAATCCCCCGCACTAATTGTCTGCTCTGTTACAGGTCTTGATTTCAGCCTGTCATTTTGCGTGTAAATTACTGGGTTTGAAGGCGAGTTCAGATCAAGATCAGATGTGAATTTCAAGGCCAGTAGCTGTTCTGGAGTGATCTCATGGTGAACGCTTTTTTTTTTTTTCTAGAATAAGAGAGCCTGTTCTGGCTTAGTTGGATTCATTATCAAGAGATTAAATAATACCAACACAGTGTCCTTTTATCTCAGGCTGAGAGTCTGTGTCTGCTCTTCAGAAATAGTTTTCCAGAGTAGCTGGGTACAGACTGTACATGCATGCTGGTGTGCAATAGTCAGCATTGCTTACATTGCCTCTGCATTTGTGTCTGGGAAATGAATAACAGCTTTTTGCTAATGGGTCTCATGTCAACAGGGGTGATTTAGCAAGGAAGACTGCAGTGCATTAGTTGCTATGACTCAGACTCACTCAGCCTTGTACTGATCGTTTATTGGTTTATAAATTAAACTTCAGATGCTGCGTCCCGTCAGTGCTGGCATGCTGAGGATCCTGGAAGGGGTTCTTACTGTAGAGTTTTCTCAGAAATCTTTAAATTACTGCCTCGGGAGTCAGGGCATGCAGGTTGTAGCCCCAGCTCTTATAGCAGTGACGCCAGCCAAGCTGCCCTGGCGCCTGTCAAAATCATGGCATAACTCTGATGAGGTATCGAGGCTCTTGTGGCATCTGCCAAAAGCTCGCCAGCAGTCTGTGCCTGTTGGTGCGGCATCCTGCATCCTCATTTTCTGAGTGGGGAGCAAGTCCCTCAAGTTTCTTGTAGGCAATAAAATGCTGTCCACAAGATCTTGGTGAGCATCACGGGGAAATAGATGCTGGCTGCTCCTGTGCTGGAAGGATCTGTGCTCCTCCTGTCGCGGGGAGGAGAGAGGCAGCAGGGACCGGTGTGGGCCAGGGCAGGGATTTGCGGATCTGTGCTGGTCCCTGTTGATCTGCATTGAAAAGTTACTTAGAAATGAAAAAGATGTTTTTCTAAACAGGTGACTCTCTGTTCTCCCCGAGTCCTGAGAGGCCAGCTGGGCTCTTTTCATCTCAGAACTCTTCCCCAGAAATTCAGCGTCTGCCCCTACATGGTCCTGGAGTGAAGTGTTTTGTCTCGGGTCCCAGCCTCCTCAAGGGTGGTGACAGCACTGGTGTGTCTCTTGCGGAGGATGCAGCAGAGGGGTTTACCTGTGTGGGGCTTCAGCTTGCTTTGGGTAGGTTGTGTTTGAACCACAGGAGCTATTTAGAAAGAGCCCGAGGTGCAAGATAATTCAAATCTAAGGCTAGAATGTGTCAGATGATGTCCAGCTGCCTTGTGTTTCCTATTCACTAAAGGCACACAGGGCAGTTATAGCAGCCTAGCTCCTGCTTCCATGTCTGCATTAAATGTTCCCATATGGGAGAGCAAAGCCAGGAAGGATTTTCTGTACTGAAGATACCGGTATTACAGCAACCGCAGACGTTTCAGGTTCAACGCTGGTAAAAACGCTGATTAGCGCCACGATAGGGACAGTGCTGCTTGATCCCTTGCCTCACCTGCATGGAGTCCGATTTGGGGTGGTTTCCTACCTGCAGGTCATCTCTGTAGCTGGGTGTGAGCTCTCTAATGAAGGTCAGAAGTTCTCACACGCACACACACATATATATATATATAAAAAATGTAGCTTTTCAGTGGCTCAGTGAGCCCTGTTCTTTTCTGTTCTCAGTGGTGGCTGGTTTCCGTGGCGGAGGCAGAGCAACGGCAGGATGTGTGAAGGGCCATCCAGGATTTCTGGACCCATTCCTCCAGACCCTACGCTCTTTCCAAACTATTACAAACGCCCCTTCTCAGGTGAGTCCTTGATGCTTGTTACAGATGTGCGGTTTGGTACTTTGGCATGACACAGCTTGCCCATTTGGTGTCCTTATTCTTTGGCGTCCTCCCCAGTCTCCGCTCACACTGGTGCAAGTGCTTCTGCTGCCTCATGGATGGTGATCCTAAAGGTGGTCTGTACAGCTGGTGGAAAGATGGAAAAGCATGAGGTAGAGGTGGAGAGGGGGTCTTCAGCGTTGTTTGTAGGCTGTGGGTGAAGAAAACCACGAGGCGAGATCGTTTCCTGACAATCTCCTTCTCTTTCTTTCTCTGTAGCTCGGGGGAGGCTGGAAGGGAATGCTCAGAAGCTGGATTTTACCTCTGGCCCCCTGGACCCTGTTCCCAACCCGTACCCCGCTTTGGGCAGTGCCCGCCAGGTCCGGCCAGCCCCTCGCATTCGCCCCAGTGGAAAGGACTTTCTGGAGAAGGGACAGAAGGGGACACTCAGTCTCTTACTGCAGCTCGAAGGGATCTCCCTTGACGGAGGGCTGCCAGTCAAGAGTAAGTACAGCTGAGTCGCTGCTGACCTGAGTTGCCTTTGGGGCCAGGGATGAAGCGTCAGGGATTTGGGTGGATTCCTCAGCTCTGCTGCCTGAGGAGAGCTTGAGCTTCGCAGGGCCAGTCGCCCCATCTCCTCCATTTGGCCTGGCAGTGGTGTCCCTGGGCCGTCACCCATGCTGGAGCGGGTGCTGCTGCGGCCTCCCTGACTCCACTCTGGCCCAGGTCTGCAGTGGGAAGAGGGACTGTAAAAAAGATGCTGTTTAATTTGGACTTGAGGAACTAGTCATGGATGAGAGACTATTGAGAGACGCTGGAAATAAATCAAGCCCTTGTAGTTTGCTGCCTCTGAATAAAACAGTATCTTTATAGTCGAACTTAAAGATGGGTCAAGTGAAATCTTAATGTGTAAAAGTTGTTTAACCTGGGGAAATCCTTGTTACAGAAGCCAGGCAGGGTTTGGGAAGACTGTCTGTATATGTAGGTACTGAGAAAGTCTTTGCGAAAGATGTTCCCTTCTCCAGGGAGGTCACCCAGAGTACATTCGGAGGTCCAGGAAGGGGATGAGGCTGAGCACTGGGTGTCAGTGATTGGCTTCATGTGCTGGCATTGCCCCTAGCCCTGCCTGGTGCCAGCGCGGTGGATGCCAGCTGGTGGCTGCCACAGCTGCTGTGCCAAAGCAGGAGGGGAATGGAAGAGGGTCTGGTTGCATTAGCTGAGATCTTCCCTGTCTTGGTGAGCCCAAGGAAGGCTCATTTTTGATTCGAAAACAAGAAATACACTCCATAGTCTTGATTATGTCCGCTTGCATGTGGGACAATGGCTGACCCTGAGCCTGAAACCAGGAACAGCACGGGTTGAAGGCTCTGCAGCTGCCATTAACCAGCCCACTCTTCACTTCAGAAACACCATGGGATGCCGAAATGGGAATTGACCTCGCTCTCGAGGGGATGCTGGCATGGCTTGTCTAGCATAGCCCAAAATGGGACAAGTAAGCCACACGCCCTCAGAGCAAGGGAGTCTGTGAACACCAGTAATGTGCACAGACCTGTGCTGACGGTCATCTGGGCACTGTGGGATCCTCTGGCAGAAGAGGGTCAGCCCAAGAGCGTGCATCTAACATGGGAAAAATGCACAGATTGCCTAGCCTGCAGGAGAGGGGAGAGCTTGCTATTTCTATGGGCGGTTGGACCAGCTTTGGAGACGGAGCTGTGGGCTCTGGTGCCAGTGCTCCAAGAGCCTGCACCCCTTGGCAGTTTCTGAGGGGTGACGGCTGTGTCTCCCCTTGCTGTGCAGGGAAAGAGTCCAAGGACCACGAGAAGGAAAATGTGAGGCGAATAAAGGAGATTCAGAAGAAGTGCAAAGAGAAGGAGCGAGCCCAAGAGCACAGCCAGCCCAAACCTGTGAAAGCTCTGTGGAAATCCCAGAAATATGAAAACGTGGAGTCAAAGGTGAAGGCCAAACTGCAGGTTGGTACCCACTGAGCTCTTGAACTCTCCTGGCCTGGGATGCAGTTCAGCCATGAGGCTCTGTGGGACGGTGGAGATGGGGGAGTCCCAGAACCTACGGGTCTGGGGGCAACTCGGTGCTGAAGCACAGTGGGCAGATGTGACAGTGGGGCTGTGTGCTGAGCCGAGAACATTTAGCTTGGGTCTGGAGAGCGATTGCTGTAATAACCCCCATCCTGTCTGGCCACGTAGACCCCTCGTGCAGGGGAAGCTGAGAAGAGGAAAATCTCATCACGCCCTCTGCCTGGAGGCTCCTACTTGGCCCTTCTGTTGTTAGGGATCTAAAGGTGGTTCCTGGGGGGTGCAGAGCAGCCCTCACAGCCTTATTCCCTGTCTAGAGGTGCATCCAGCTGGCTTTGGAGCTTCCCAGTGTTTGGGACAATGCTAGTCTGGGGTTTGTGCCAAAAGGCTGTGGTATTCTGCCCCATGGATCATGGTCCTCAGAGATAGGTCTTCAGGCTGCGTCAAACGTTGGTCCAACTCTTACCACCCTGTGGACCCACAGTGGGCCGTATATCTCCAGATTCTTCTCTGAGCGATTGTCCTAGTGAATAACCACTGCGCAGTGGTGGCACACAGACATGTCCAGGCAACCAAGGTGGGGGCCTTGTAGCTCCAGCACAACCTGCAAGGGTGTTCGTACCTCCTGTCCTCTGTACACGTGCTTGTGGGAGAAGGAATGCGGGGCCGTGCCTTGTTTCCTCAGGCTTTCTCCACTGCTGAAACGAGCGGGTGTCTGGCTTTGTGAGAGTTTGGGTTCGCTTTTGGCTTCTTTCTTTTTCTTTCTCTGGATAATTTTTTCTCCTCTGGTGGGTTCCTCGTGTTTAAACGGTGCCTCTGTTGGAGGGCTTTGCAAAATGCACCAAAGCAGTTGCCTTGGTGTAAGTGTACCTGTTTGTGCAGAAAGTAAAATTAAGGCCCACTGTGAGAGGGAAGGAGAGCTCCATCACTATCTTTGGGTGGATCCACTGTCATCGGTCTGGATCTGGGAGACCCCTGTCATCCAGGTGACCTCTGTGTTCGGTTGGCCTCTTCCTTCATCCAGAAGTAGGCACTGCGGCTCCTATGGATGGGGTCGGTTCCCACCACATGGTGGGTTGTGCCCACCCTCATCACAGTGACCTCCTGGAGGAGAGGCCTTGGGGCTCCCTTCCGGCTCAGCCTCGCGTGGGAGAAGCTCCCTGAGGAAGGGGAAGTGCAGGGCTGCTGCCTTGGCCCGTGAGCCGCTGGCTCTCCGGAGTAGCCTTGAACTGTTGGATCCTGTGTTCCCATCGGCCTCAGGGTTGTCGGCTGCCAGGAGAGGGCTTTGTCCTTCTGCGAGTCCCTGGTAGCCTTCACGGTCTCCGTCTCTGTTCTGTCTTTGCAGCCAACCAGGCTGTGTGGACAGGAGCGACACAGCGAGCTGCTGCTTGTGCAGACGGTGGGTGCAAGCTGGGTGACACCTCGAGCACTGCCACTTACACAAGCCTTCCCTTGGTGCTCCCTTCCCGAGTTGAAGCCTTCAAGTTCCTCCTCATCTCTGTATTGCTTCCCTCTGGTCTGTGGCCCTCGGGCCAACTTTTGACACTAAAATTATGTGTGTAGATAACAACTGCAAAAATTGGCAAGATGATTTCCAAGCCAGTGGTTCCAAATGCTGTCCCTTCTTCCCGGTGTGCCACCAACCTCTCTGACGTCCGTGACCCTTCCACACACGGGAGCAAACCCACGTGTGCTTTAGGAACACAAGCCTACGCTCTTGTTTGACAAATCCTCTGGGTTAGAGGAAGATTGAGATAATTTCTTCTTTTGCTTTGGGGGAAGGGGGTGGTCTCTGTGCAGGCAGTTTCTGCGTGTTGCATTACTTATGCTCTGCAGATTCCTCCAGAGAGAGGTGGCAGGAGGCCCTGGTGCTGACTCACATTGCTTTAACTGTTGCTGTGGCTCTCCTAGAGCTGGGGTGTTCCCTCTGAAGGATCTCCATCTTCTGTGGAGCTGCTGCTCAGAGTTTAAGGTGATTCTGTTAGGTCTCGATGTCTAACACAGAGTTTCTTTTCTCTCATCTGTCCTCGAGGCTGTTAATTGTAGCGGCTGCCTTGAAAAGGGCTCTGACAGTCTCAGTGCTCCTGTGGAGGAAGATGGGGCACACTGCACTCTGCTAGCACACTCCTAAGATCACAGACTTATTTGACTTCTAACAGACTGCACTAGGTGAAGGCACTTCTCATTAACTTACCAGAGAGATCTGGGTCTCCTGGCTCCTGTTGAAAAGAACCTGATCATCTTTGGAGCATGATCAATCTAGGCAGTGGTGAGGGCATCACATACCCTGGTCCTTACACCAAAATTACTGATGTTACTGTCCTATCCTACCTGCAGTCTTCAGGTCTGCCAAGCTAAATGGGCTAGGCGACTTTGAGGAGTCTGCCTCAAAGGGACTGCAGTTCAGCTGAGAGAGCAGCCGAGGCCTTGGGTACCCGTACGGATCTGGAGGCTGCCCTGTACAGTTCCTGTTACTTCCAAGAGCAGAGCAGTGCGCTGGTTGTATTTATTGTAAGGTCACCCGCTTGCCACAGAGTCCTTCCAGTTCTCAGGGTTTGTTCGGGGACTGCCTCAGACAGTCTTGTTGCAGACCACCTGTTAGACACCAAGCAGTGTCGCATTGTGCCAGCGCTAACCACGGCCTTTGAAGATGCCTCCCAGATGCAATTCCACCCTCCCAAAACTACCAGACTCCCTCACTCTCCGCTCCTCTTTCTGTCTAGAATAGGATAACCACAGATTTGGGGTGCTGAACAGAACAGCACTTGAGAACAGCATCTAATTAGTGCCAGCTTCATGCCTACCTGTGCCATTTCATTAAAGCTTGCTGTAGCAGGGCTCTGCAGCATGCTGTGGATTTATGGAGGTGGGATGGCTTCTTCTGGGAGTTCAAGTTCTCTAGTGTTGCCGACAAGGGAGACTGGCATGTGTGTCTCGACTTTCAGCACGCTTACTCCATGCTGCCATTTGCCCTTTTCACAGGAAGATTTCTGCTTTTTAAGGAGTCAATGTCGTTGTCAGTTTGGACTGTCCATCCATTTAAATTGTCCCTAGGTCTGGTAGGTATCTCTGTTGGGTTATCTGGTGTTGCTCTCCTTTCATGCCTGCCAGATTAGTAGGTAAAGAGGGACTCTCCAGTCAATGCTACGCATGTGTTTGATCCAAATGCTTGTTTCTGCAGGCTTTTTCCCTTTCTTTTTTTTTTTTTTTTTTTTTAGTTTTTCTTTACAAAGCTCAGTTGCCAGGTCTGGATTTATTGCTGTAGGCAGTCTTTGGCCTTTGCTGGCTGTGTACAGATTGCCTTCCCCCAAGAACTTCTGCCAAGTCATGGCAGAAAGAGCGTGCTGTCATCTGCCTGCTGGAAACTTGCAGTTGAGCTTGTGGTTGACCACCCAAACTTCACTGGGTGGGTTTCTCTTTGCTCCAGCTTCCCTCCGCTAGTGTGTGTTTTCTTGCCTTTCCCAGGAGAGCTCCCCACCTCCAAATCCAGAGGCTCTGAAATTCCTGAGGGCATATTCTCGCTGTGGCCCTGGGATCAAGCCGTGCAGACCGCTCTCCCCAAGGCCTGCCAGAATGAAAGCAGGGGCAGACACAGAGGCTCCAGAGGCACTGGGTGCTGAAACCAAGGTGAGTTGCACACTAACTGCATGCTCCCAGTGGTTTCTGGCACTCACCCATCCCAGGGGTTTCTGGCACTTAGCCGTTGCTCCCACTTTTGAACTCTTCATGTGTTCGTCTAAAGCATCGGGTCAGATGTGCTACGTGAACAGGGAGATCTGTAAATACTGTTCCTGGCTGAAGGGAAGGAACAGGGCCTTGGTCACTGGGGTGGTGAGATGGGCATTCAAGGATTGCTAATACTACCCTCTGGTTTCATCATTGCTCACAGTTAAAGAGACCGTGAAGATCCCTTTGAAAATCCCACCTCCTCGCTGTAGAAGTGCCAGTGATCTTAAATCTGCTCTTCCTAGGGCTTTGCAGGAGGTCTTGGGGATTTGGAGACTGCTCCCACCTTAATCAAAGGAATTGTGGCTTCTGGACATTAGATAAAAATTTGGGAAATCAGTATTAACAATTAAACCTTTCAGGTAGTCTTATCCGGGAGGTCCTAAACTGCTCCGTGACTCATGTCTTCTTTCCTTGGCTAGCATGGGCTTGGTGGTTTGTTGGTTCCCAAATGCCATGGAGCGACTTAATTTAAACAGGACATAAGCTCCTAAGGAGGAAAACCAAGAAAAGAAAACTTTAAACTCAAACCCAGCAACCTTCTCCCCTGTCTTGACCATCAGAGAGCTGTGATAGAGGGTGCTGTCTCTGGGGAAATGGCCCCAAGGACGAGCTAAGTTCCTGCTCTGCCAGGGGCTCTGTTGCATTTACTGGTCTGGCGAGGGCCCAACCAGTTTTTCCCCTGACCTTCTACCTGCTCTGGTGGGCTCAAAATGCAGCAGTGTGGACTACGTCAAGCCTGGTTCTTCCCGTCCTTCTGGTTTTGAGGGCACGGGGTCAGCTTGGGGACCTCAAGAAGATGGGGTTTAGGTTTTGCCTGGCTTTTGGTGCCAGGCAAACCATGGCACCCCCGGGGTTTCCAGCACTTATTCTGGCACTGGTTTCTTCTCAAAACATGGCCATAGCTCCTGCCTGTCTCTCTGACTCCTGAGATGGGATGGGCTGAGGGTATGCCTGTCCTATTGTAGTACACCTGCAATTCTCTATCTTGTGTGGGTGCCTCTTTGCTTTGTCCCTTGTGGGGTCAAGGGCAGCTGCCTGTGTGTGTGTGCTGAGACGGCCCCTGCTGCCTCCCTCTCTCTTCTTCCAGATCCAGGTGGAGGGCAAGAGCATTGACTTCATCAAGCACAACGCCCGCAACGCCAAGCGGGCCCCGCTGCGGCGCTCCCAGTCCCTGCAGGCGCTGGCCGAGCTGCTGGAACAGAAGCACCGGGAGCAGGAGGAGTACAACGCCAAGCAAAAGGGCCACGTCCCCCAGTAGTACGTATGCCCCTATCTGGTCCACGAGACTTTCTGTGACAAGCCCACTTCCCTTCACCACATCCCCCAGCTTCTGCGTAGAAAGACGGGGAGCTGGGGACAGAGGCGCTCTCGCCGTATGCAAGCAGTGTGATTTTCTGTGGCCTGGGGAATAAATGCAATCCCTCCTGGTTTCTTGACTTAACGAGCATCCTGTGGCCAGCGTGACTGGGCTCAGAAAGAATTTTGTCCCCTCCTCCCTTGCTTGCTGTCGTACAATGATGCTGACATGGGGATGCTCTGTGTGCTCTGAGAAATGTGCTCCCGCCCCTTCGTAAGCCTTGCTCCACATGATGCAGCTTCAGTATTAAAAGGTCTGTTTTTGGAGAGGCAGATAGCTTGCTCTGCCCCACAGGCGTTCATCCTGCCTTGGACTCGGAGTCTGAGGAACATCCAACTAGTCACTTGCATTTTGGGGTTCCGAGTGGAAAACGGTTCCTGGGTGACCCTGTCCTAGGACTGACCACGGTGTCAGTCCTTCGGCTCTCTGCTGTGCCTGCTGTTCTCTGCCAGCATCCCTGGCTGTGAGCCGCTTTGTCCAACTTCATTCCGTCACTGGCCCACAGACGGTTTTGAGAGGACTCAGTGGCCTGGGCCAGAAGCAAGGAGCAGAAGCCCTTGTCTCCGAGGAGCTCGTGTCGGCCTCAGTGTGTCTCTTCCAGCAGCCCTTCAGTGCATGTGGAGCGTGTTTGCTAGTCCTTGCATGCGGGCTAAACCCGGGTGTATCCCTCCACAGCAAGGGCGTGTGCCGGCAGGGTGGGTCTCTGTGGTCCTCAGGCAGTGACATGGAGACTAGCGGGGTTTGAAGGGCTCGATTCCTGGCCTCTGCCTGCATCCCTGGGCGACCCCTCCTGCCAGATGTGCCGACACGAGCCTTCGTTTGCCTTGCCAGCCTGCTGGAGAGGAAGGAGCTGTGGCGCAGACAGATGGAGGAGCGGCTGCGAAACCTGCCGGATCCTGACACGCCACCTGGTCATACCATGATGCCGGAGGGCCAGCGGCTGGAGACCCTCAGCAATCTGAAGCAGAGTAAGAGGAAAAGAAACAGGGGTTCCAGCTCAGAAAAACGCGATCCTAGCCAGGATGAGGGAGAAGAGAGTTCTGGGGCACAGATTCCTGCCGCTTGGAGAGTTGCCTGGAATAAGGCATGTAGCTGGGATGTGAGCTGTGTGCGTGGAAAGGACAATCTCCTTCAGATGGGTGGGACCTGCAGGTTACGGGCCTGGCTCTCTGGAGCAGGCTTGTCCAGTGGACCTGATGTTGGGGCTGCTATTGCTCTTAAAATGATAGAAAGATTTTGGTTGGAAGGGACCTTCAGAGGTCTCTAGTCCAACCCTTGGTTCTTCAAAGCTGGAGCAGCTCACTCAGATCCTCATCCAGCTGAGCTTTGAATAGAAGGATGGGTATTCTAAGTCCTTGTTCCAGTGCTGCCACCATTTTCATGACTGAGGATGAGGTCATAGCATTAGGAAAACGATGGATTTCTTTGCTCTTCCACTTACACAACTTGGGTTTTGGTTTGTTTTGGTTTTTTTTTTACAGGCCAGGAGCAGCTGATAAAGGACCTGGTGATGCTGCCAGTGCGCGCAGACACCCTCAGCATGCAGAAGAGGCGGGTAGAGCTGGAGAGGAAGCTCTCCCAGATAGAAGAGGCCATCAAAATTTTCTCGAGGCCCAAGGTCTTCATCAAGCTGGACTCCTGAGCCAGTGGGGCTGGGCGTGTTGTGCTGCTCTGCGTGAACATCCTTCATTGTTGGGAAGGGACAATCATCACTTTTGGAGGGAAGGAGAGGACAGCAAGTTCAGGTCCCTGGGCCCACACAGGTGCTGATACAGTGTCCAACGTGCAGCCGGCATCTCTCGCTCACCCTCCAGTGCTGTGTCTTGTCCACAGAAAAGGGAAGGAGATGCCCTAATATACTCTCCGTTCTGTGGTCTGGAGAACAGTTGTCTCTGTGCTGCTTGACTTCTCAGAAATCAGCTCTCTGCTCTAGATCCGTGGCATCACCTCTTATTTTCCTATTTTTTCCCACTTCTAGAAACTGGTAGGAGGTCTCCCGTGCTGCTGCCTGTGGTGTTCCTTGTCCCCCTCTTTCTCCTGAGCTGGGCCATGGTCATGGCTCATTCTGGGCACCTGCAGACTTGTCTGCACAAAAACCTTGTGCTGTACTTCTGCCATGAGTGCCCCGGTCCTGAGCACTGACGCATCCTGCTCACGCAGGCGGTGCCTCTGCGCCCTCCGACCTGCTGGCTGGGCTCAGCGGCTCGGGGACAGCTTGGGGACAACAAAGAGGCGCAGAGCTTCAGTCCTTCCTGCCCAGGGAAGAGCTGGGCTGGCTGCAGGAGGATCTGGCAGGATGTCTGGAGAAGCCTTTGTTGTCTGTGGGGCAGGCCATGCTCCAATAAAGCATCGTTTCTCTCTTTCAGTGGGTGTGCAGCTCCCGGTGGGCTGAGCAGGGCCTGAGGAGTGGTGGTGGGCAGCAGAAACCAGCAGCGTTGACGTAGTGCAGGCAGGGGGAGAGCCGTGGGTCCTGGTCCCACTTTCTGCAGAAGCCTGAAGTGGCCGGGTTAGGTTTCCCGGCACTGGGCTGCTGGGACGTGGTGGTGGACTCGGAGTGGAGAATGTGTGAAGTCCTGCCAGATATCAGTCCGCAGGCCGGCAGGCCAAGGCTGGGCAGATGCCATCGTGGAGGTGAGCTCGCTGCCTCCTTCCCTTCAGATGCCGCACAGGGACCTGTGCAGACCTTTGCAGGGATCCTGCTGCGTGAAGCGTAGAAAGATTTAAGCTAGAGGGGATCGCTGGAGGGCTTGGTCCGTCTCCTGCTCAGCGCAGGGCCAGCTCCACAGCTTGGGGCCTTGTCCAGCTGAGTTAGGAAAATCTCCAAGGATGGGGTTGCCACCACCACCACCTCACTGGGGCTCTGTCCCTGGGCTGTGCCACCCTCAGGGGGAACGCTCTTTCCCCTGAGGTCCCATCAAAACTTCCCTCGTTGCAGCTTGTGCCTGTTGCCCCGTCTCCTTTCGCTGCACGGGGTAGGGATGCTGCGCACGGTTGCCCCAAGCAGGTGCCTTGTTGCACGGAGCTACTCCATCCCGGGCAGGATTTTGCGGGGTGGGGATGTTGCAGAGTGGTCCAGCCCTGCCCGTGGCACCCGGTGCTCTGCGGTGCCCTGGGATGTCGGGGCCAACGCTGCTGCCAAGGGCCGGGGAAGCTTTTAGTACTCGAGGGCTGGAGGAGGTGAGATGCCAGCCGGAAAATCACCCCATGCTCCCCTGGGGCTGCCCTCGGGGCAAATGCCGCAGCCAGGCTGAGCCGGCTGGATGACAGTGGCGCTGAGAGCAGCTGGGGACCGCGGGCACCAGCTCCCGTGCACCTCCCTGCCCTAAACAAGTCTGGACTAACCAGCCCTGCTGTCTGCTTTGCTCTCTTGCCTGTCTGGGCCCCGGCTGTGTGCCGTGTCGCCCCACTCGGGAGCCCCAGGGCTGCCGGCCTCAGCCCTTGCTGCTCTCCCTGCCTGCCCCCAGCAGGGCTGGGACGCAGCCCCCCCCTGCTTCCCTGGGGAGGTGACCGGCTCTGCTGCCGGCCGGGGTGTCCCCTTGTGCCTGCACCCAGACCAGGGCGCCCAGCATCGCCGCGCGGGAGCCAGGCCAGGGCACCCGGCACCTTCTGCTCTCGCTTCCCACGGGGATTAATCCGAGGGCCGTGGGAGAGCCCTTGTGCCATGAAGGGTCTGGCACCGTGCCGGTGCCCTTGCTCCCCCTGAGCACCCGTATCCAGCTCGGGCAAACGGGCTGGAAAAGCACTGCCCTCAGGTACACCCTACTGGACCTTGTGCCTGGGCTGCTTCGCCAGCAAACATCGCCGGTGGCCGCGGTGGGTTGGGGCAGAGGTGTTGGCGCTGGTGCCGAAGGTTGATGCTGCAGGAGGTGTGGTGAGAGGGGGCGAAGGCCCACGGGGACAGCCAGCCACGATCTGGCCAGGCCTGTTCCCAGGCAGGACGGGAGGAGGAGAAGCTGTCACCACTGTGGGCCCAACGGGGCCCAGCAGCACCTTCCCGCTGGGGTGTTGCTCTGTCCCTCCCTGCGGGCAGGAAGGTGCTGGGCCAGGCCAGCAGCAAAGCAAAGGCCAAAGCCACCATCAGCCCAGCGCTTTGGTGCTGGGAGAGGGACCGAGGGTGCTGGGAGCCCCAGGTGAGCAGGAGGGGTGGGTATGGCCCCCCCTGAGCTGGAGGAGGAGGATGGAGCTGCGCCACCCCCAAGCAGCGTTTACTGGGGCTGAGTGACAGCCAGGGTGCTGCTGGCAGCCCTGGTGCCACCCAGCTCCCTGCAGATGTCACAGGGGTGTCCCCTGCGTAACGAGGGCACCGCAGCGGGGACAAGGTGGGAACTGGAGGGCCAGGCATGGCTCGTTGCATTGGGCCGCCATGCCAGGCTCGCTGCCCAAAACAGCCTGGACATGTGCTGTGGGACAGGGATGTGCAGGGGGAGGGACGTGCCCCAGTGTCCCTCCAAACCCCCCTTCCTCCCCTCAATGGGCCTCGCCGGGGTTGCCCAGCGCAGCGGCGAAGCCACGACATGTGCCATGGTCAAGGGTGCCGCTCCCAGGCACTGCCTTGCACGTGCAGGGCTGGGGTCCCCACCTGCTGTCCCCCTCCTCCTGGGGGACCTGCAGAGCTGGTCGCGGGGTTCATGCTGGCCCACGACGGGACAGGCCACGGCACGTGGGACGGGGCGATGGGGCTGGTGGGGAACATGCCTGCCCCATCCCATGGCACCGGGGCTGTTTGCTGTCCTGGAGGGGGCTGTGCCCCACGGCTGTTGGGGTCTGGCCCCTGCGGTGATGTGAACCAGGGACAAGTGGGTGCTTTCTAGAAAAGGTTTTACTGTCCATTGCAATATATTACTTGATGATGCATATTTCGATAAAACAATTAAAAAAAACCCACTTGATTGGAAGGAGGGGGGCGGGAGGCGAGGGGGCTCGGAGGGACAGTGCCTGGCGGGAGTGGGTGCCGCAGCGGGGCTCCCGGGGACGCGGGTGGCGGGGGAGGGCAGCAGGCGGCCCTGCTCCGCCCATGCCCACCAGCCCCGTCATCACCCCGGTGCCCACGACCAGCCCGGCTGTGTGGAAACCCGGCCGGCCACCAAGGGTGGCACGGGACCCCGTGGCTATAGGGTGAGGAGGGTGCCATCCTCCCGCCCACTGCCCCGGCCGGGGCTGCCATCATGGCTGCCGAAGGACTGCAGGGAGCCCCGCGAGCTGTGTGGGGACAGGCTCCGCTGGAGGGGTCCGTCCGCAGGGCCCCCGTTGGGGCAGCCCCCGGGGATGTAGTGGGGCGTGCTGTCGCTCTCGATGACCAGGTCGCCCTCCTCGTCGCTCTCGGCCGTGCTGTAGTTGCTCAGGTACTGCGAGGCCGGGCTGGGGGTCTGCTGGCTAGGGGTGCTGTCCGTAGACATGCCCGAGCTGCCCGAGGCCTTGCTGCTGCGGATGACGTTGTTGCGCTGGTTGGCCGGCTTGACAGTGATGATGAGGTTGTGGCTATTGGCCACCATCATGTCCGTCACCTGGTCCAGGGACTTGCCAGCCACATCGATGCCATTGACCTCCAGGATCTCGTCGCTCACTGCCAGCAGCCCCGTGCTCTCGGCCAAGCCGCCCTTCACCAGGCGGGAGATGAAGATGCCGGGCACCTTCTCGACTCCCTGCGGGGCCACACGCACGCTGACGCCGTCGCGGATGTAGAAGCCCAGCGGCTTGTCGGAGCCGTGCTTGTGGAGCCGCACGCGGCGGTGGGTCTCGGGCAGGATGTCCACGTCAATGATGGAGGAGATCTGGCGGAAGTCCTGGGGCATGCCGATGAGGAGGTGAGGCTTTGCCCGGTAGTGTGTGGGGCGCAGCAGCCCCTTCTTCTTCCGCTGCAAGGAGTTCGAGGCGAAGACGCCGGCATCGGACTCTGCTGTAGGGAGCAAGAGAGGACACAGGTCAGGCACTGCAGCCACCCGGGGATGCAACCGCGTGCCCTTGGCCCCAGCTGTTAGGGGAGCCGGTGGGAGAAGTGCCCTGCTCACTGGTCTCACTGGCTTTTCCTCCCTGGAGCATCACCCCGGCTTTTCCTGCAGCCTGTCTCCGCTGGGCCCATCTCCTGGGATTACCCAGCGTACATGAGGCCAGGATTAGTGGGATCGAGGCGGTGATTCAGCCTTAATCACACTTTAAGCCAAACTCTGCAGCTTAACACTAGAGCTGCCAGCCCTGATGGCCCGGGAGCCATGGCTGTGTCCCAGTTTGGATCTGGGAAGAGGGACACCCCCACCCCCACCCCCCCCACAGGAGGGGGTGTTGTGGCAGTAGCCAGCTCCCCGAGAGTGAGTCCAGCCCCATGAGACAGCACCAGAGTCCTTGTCCCTGCTGGAGCAGGGCCATCGCTGGCATGGGATGGGGATGGCCGCAGCTGTGTCCTGCAGAGCCCTGCCATCCCCAAGGACAGAGACTCCCCACCCCCTGGAGACCCATCCCAGGGCTGCAGTGTCCCCGGGGCCCTGAACATCCCAAACTCTGATTTGTGCCACTGTCTCTTGTTCCACCATCTGGCACCACACACAGGGTTTGACTCCATCCTCCTTGACCCTGTCCTGGGGCCGCTCTGTGGGGCCCAGCTCCGCCACGTTCCCTCCTTGATTGCATCCACCAGGTGCTGGGGAGCATCCACTGGGCCCTCTCTGGTTTCTCCTCATCCCTTTCCCCGGGGGAGCCCAGAGCTGGACGCTGCATTGCCGGCACGTTCCCCACAGTGCCCCCCACCAGCACCCGGACCCTGCTCCAGCCACAGGGGCACTGGGGATGCCCCCAAGCCCAGGGGACGCAGGGTTTCTCCCTAGCCAAGCCAGCCTGCCAGGGCTCCTGGGTTATAAATATCTCCCTGCACACACAGCCTGGTGTATTTTTAGCTCGGGGAAGGGCGGCGGAGGCTTTCCCACAGCTATTTCAGCGCACAGCTCCTCTCCAAGGGGCACAGAGCAGCTGGGCCAGGCCTGTCCAGCACCCCGTGGACGAGCCCACCAGTGGCCCTGGTGATGTGCTGGGCTTCACGTGCGATGTCCTGCCCTTCCCGTGAGCCAAGCCCGGCTAAGGGGGGCCAGCGCCGCTGTCCCTGGCCGGGCTGCCCCGCGGGAACGGCTTCACCTGATGGGGTGACAGCATGGAGAGGAACCAAGCTGCGGCCTTTGCTTTTTGACCCCCTGCGGCAGGACTGGCTGCTGCAGAGCCCACCGACGGGTCACACCTACGTGTGTGCATGGCTCCCCGCGCCCGGCATGTGAGAGAGGCTCTGCAGCCGCATTCCTCGCCGACCCGGACTGGTTCGACGACAGCCCAGCCCTGGGATGACCTGGATCCATTTTAAATCAGCTGTGACTCACCCAGGGCTTGCTCCTGGCCTCTCTGCCACCTCCTGCGGTGCTGCCGGCCCCGCAGCCCCTCTCCCGCAGGCACGGCCGGGTGCTGGGGCTTGCCGGCACTGCCTCCTCACCCTCCTTATCGGTGCCAGGGCTGTGGCTGCCCGTTCTCCACACCGTGCCAGCTTGGCACAGTCACCCATGGGCCCTTGCAGGCTTTTCCCAGCAGCAGATGAGGTGGCTCTGGGAGCAGGAGCAATGTTCCCACAGCAGCCCTGGCACGCCCAGCCCCGCACCAGCTCCCCGTGCCACAGCCTGGGTCCAGGCGTTGGTCCAGGAACAGGGCATGGTTCGGTGCCGGCAGCGACAGCCCCTGAGCACACCACGGGCTCCGGCTCCCTCCTGCCGGCCCCCACACCATGCGGCCCCAGAGAAAAATGCACGTCCAGAGTGTCCCGCACCACCCCGATGCAAGAGCCCAGGAAAACCGGCACAGCAGCCGGGGCCGGACACCGGCATCACCTGTCACCCAGGGGCTTCATACCACTAACTTGAGCTGGAAACACGGAGTCGCTCTGGGTGCCGTGCCGGGGAAACTGGGGCTTTTAGATCAGGCTCTGGCTTTGGGCACTGTTGCTTGATGGTGCTACTAAAGAGAAAGCCTCGGTGCTACTAAACCAAGTGGAAGGGGACAGGCTCGTCTCCATCTCCCGGCAAAGAGGGAGACGTACCCGGGGCTTTTATCACCGGGAGGCTTTCATCCTTGCCGGGACGCTGCTATCATGGCGATTTCGCGCTCCTGTGCGAGGAAGCTGCCCTCTGGGAACACACCGCTGCGGTCAGGGTGAGTCCTGGGCAGACGGGGAGGAGACAAGCCTCCTCCCACCACCAAAAACTCAGCAGCACCCGGCACCGTGACAGCTCTGCCAAAATGATGTCCGCCACCTCGGGGCAGGGAGCCGGACAGGGCTCCCGGCGCGGTGCTCATGGGAGCAACGCGTTGTTTTCCAGGAGCCCACGCAAGTCCTGCTGGAAAATGTGACTTCAAAGGGGTGAATCGCAAGGATTTGCCTTTGCTCGCCAGGGCACGCGGGGCTGGGCTGGTGTGGGTGCCTTTGCCACGGGGAAGGGCTGCCGGGGAGAACCTGCGTGGCTGCCACGTCCCCAACGGGGCTCTGGGAGCTTCCCGGTGCTGCCACCTCTGGATCTGTCCACCATAGTGGTGGCTGGCAGGTACATGACCAGCCGCCACCGCCGCTGGCACAGCCCAAACGTGGAACCAGTGGTGCCACGGGATGTGGCTCATCTCCCTTGACGGGGAAGACGGATCCGGCGCCTTTCTCCGGATCCAGTGCCCTTCTCCGGCTCCCACTTACCCTTCTTCTGGATGATGACCCTGAGGAGGGGGTTGGCAGAGGACAGGGCTTTGTGGTAGTTGTCATCATTGTTGATGGGCAGGAGGTCGCCGTGGATGTCCGTGTAGCCCAGGAGCACGTCCACCCGCGGGATCTGGTGCACCGTCTGCAGCAGGCGGTAGAAGTCCTGGAAGCTGCCCGCGACGGAGCGCTTCATGGCGAAGCGGCGAAATTCAGCGTCGAACTGTGGAGGAGGAAGAGGAGGAGGAGGGTGAGGCTGGGCAGGGCTGGCTCTGGCTGGCAGGAACGATGCAGGCAGGGCACCACGCAGAGCTGCCCCAGGGCAGGCAGAGCCGGGCACCGCCGGCTCCAGAGCCCCAGCAGCACCAAGGCAGCAGCGCCCATCAGCCAGAGCCCTTCCCAAAAGCAAAATAAAAGGAGCGGAGCCGTTTTCCTGCCCAAACACCGAAGCCACGAGGCAGAGAGGTGCCCGCGCGGCGGAAGAAGGACCCTCTGGCTGTACCGCCGGGCACGGTGCCGCCGGGAGGCCCTTCCCTGCGACACGGGCACTGCCGTAGCACCTGACGAGCAACAGCATTAATTATTGCCTCCTTCAGTCACGACGACGGGGAAGCCAGTTGAGAACAGGCTGAGGAACGCCGCGAGGATCGTGCTGCCCGAGGGGGATCGCGCTGATCCCGGGGCAGGCGGTGGCCGGTGCACCCCGGGAAAGAGGGCACCGCGCACCCCGCCGGTGGTCCCGGGCAGGCGAGGGCACAGCTGGGTGAGCGCACAGCTGGACAAGGGTGCAGCGGGGGAGTGCGCACATACAGGTGAGCACAGGGGTGGTGAGTGGGCACAGCTGGGTGAGGGCACACAGCTGGGCAAGAGTGCGCCGGGTGAGCACACATCTGGATGAGCACACACGTCTGGGGGAGACCACATCTGGGTGAGCACACAGCCGTGCGAGTGCGCACACAGCAGGGGGTTCATCCCTTGCTGGGGGTGCACAACTGGCTGACGGCATAGCCGGGGATGTGCATGCCCTGGTGAGCACGCACATCTGGGCGAGAGCACATCTGGGCGAGGTGTGCACCCGGGGTGACCGCGCACCCAGCACACCCACACCGGCGGGGCCATGCCGCACGCCGGGGCTGCCGGCACCGCGCACCGGCGAGGGCGCACATCTGGCGAGCGCTCCCCGGCGACGCTCCCATGGCCGGTGCCGGCCGCGCCGAGCGGGCCCGCGGCCCGGCAGAGCCCAGGGTGGCGGGACGCCGCCGCCGCCGCCGGGCCGGGCCGGGCTCGGGGAGGCCCCGGGCAGCGCCGCCGCAGCGCAGCGCAGGGGTGCGGAGCGGAGCGCCCGCACGGCCTGGCTCCCGCGCCGCTCCCCCGGTGCGCGGTGCCGCCCCACGTGTGCTGCCCGGCGCGGCGGCGGCGCGCCCGGCCGTGACCCGGCGGAACCCGTACCGGCCCCGGTACCGGCCCCGGCCCCGGGCCCGGCCCCGGCGGGCGCTTACCTTGCTCTTGACCTCGATGACAGGCTCGGCGGAGCGCGCCGGCGTGCGGTGGTGCTTGGCCATGCTGCGGGCCGGGCCGGGCCGCACCGGGCCACGGGGCCGGGCCGCACCGGGCCACGGGGCCGCGCCGCCGCCACCGCCGCTCCCGCGGCCACGGGGGATTTTCACCGGCCATGACGTCACCGGCGAGCAGGCCGGGCGCCGCCGCGCCATTGGCCCAGGAGGGCCGGGGGGCGTGGCCGCAGGGTTGCTGACAACGTCGCTGTGGCAACGGGGGCGGGGCCGGGCGGGCGGCAGGATCACACACCCCCCCACCCCCCCCCCGCCCCGACCCCGGCCCCGCCGCTCCCCGTCTCCGGGCCGGGGTCGGCTCCGCTCCGCCGGCGGCCGGCTGCTGCCGCCGCCCCGCCCCGCCCCGCCCCGCCCGGGCCCGGCTCCGCTCCCCCGGCGGGACGGCGCCGCGCTGCCCGCCTGCCCCCGCCACCGGCCGCGCCGCCTGCGGGCGGGCTGGAGGGCATGGCACCGGGCGCAGCCCGGCCCGGGCAGCGCCCCGCACCGCGCCGGTGGTCCCGGCCATCGCGTCGCGATCAGGAGCCTCATTAGCGGCACAATTAAAATCAGTAGGGGCGGGCGCCCGCCCCTCTTCGGGGACGCTGGGCTCTGAGACCTGGCTGGCACCCCACGAGCGTCACCGGTGGGAGCCCTGGGTCCCCCCGGGGGTGCTTCAGCGTGGCTCGACCCCACGCTGGCGGAGGGCCCTGCCTCTCCCGCTGACCTGGGGCTGCCCGCTTCCCCGCCGCCGCGGGTTTGGTGGCCTTTTGGCAGAGGGCCGACAGGCCGCCGGGCCGTCCCTGGCGGCAGGGGACGATTTCCAGCCTGGCCGTGCGACACGCTGCCGTGCCGCTTGTTTCCAGCCTCCTGGTTACACGTTCCCTCCGGTTTTTCCCCCCTGTCTGGCAGGAAACTTTTGTGGCCGCTCCAGAGCAGCGTGGGCCGGGGAAGGTTGGTCATTTCGGGGATGAGTTGCTTTACCGAGCGGTGGAAGAGCCAAGCGAAAGGAGGGGAGCTGCTCGAGTTCACCAGCGAAGCACTCGCGTCCCAGCGCCAGGCTGCCAGGACGTGCTGCCAGAGCACATCTCCTTGGGTGCTGCCGGGTTGTGTCCGCGGGTGATGCCCTCAGGATGCGTCTCTGGCAGAACTGGCTCTGTTCAGGCACAGAAACGCTCAGAGGCACACAGGCAGCCCCTTCCCCGCAGACCCCGCCGCGGGGCAGCTCTGCCTGCGTGATGCCGGAGCACGCTGCGAGCCCCCCGCCTGCTCGCGGGCTGCCTGCGCCGGGGTCACCCACCCCAGCGCCTGAACGAGACTAAAGTCTCGTTGACGGGCTCTGAGGAAGCCGCCGCACCGGCCGAAGGGGCCGTGACAACAGCGCCATGAAACACTTTTCAAAGCCAGACACCTAACAAGCACGGTGCGTCCCGCTGAATAAACACATTGAACCAAACCCCGAGAATCAGCCCGGCTTGTCTGGATCACGCCGTCCTCGGATCCTTGCCCTATCCCGGCCTGCGGAGCAACCTTTGGACGGCACGAAATTGCATCAGACCCCGGCACCACCACAGCACCGGGCTCGCGTAAGCCGGACTGCGGCTCCTGGCAGGCTCTTCACCTGGGTGAGCGAAGGGAGCGTGCCGGGCTGCGAGGCCGCGGGACACCTCCTCACGTACCGGCAAATTCTCCGCCGGCTGCTCCTGCTGCGCCGAAAGATTGCTACGCGGTAAAAACGAGCCTGACCGCACACGGAACTGTAAACTCATCAGCAATCCCCCCCCCCCAGTTTTTTTTTTAAACAGAGTAATT
The DNA here is from genome assembly GCF_965638725.1 of Aptenodytes patagonicus. Classification (NCBI taxonomy): domain Eukaryota; kingdom Metazoa; phylum Chordata; class Aves; order Sphenisciformes; family Spheniscidae; genus Aptenodytes; species Aptenodytes patagonicus. Next base: position 24,327,159 of record NC_134959.1, on the reverse strand, counting down.
GTGTTGAGGTCAGAGAGATAATCCTGATTTACACCGGGGTTAATGTTTACGCTGCCACCGGTGACAAAAAAAGCTCGCAGCCTTTCATCTCCAATTTTGGTAAATCGGAGTTAATTGTTCAGCAGGACAGTGGGGGTGACATGCTGGTCACGCCTTCTGTTCTGCGCCGTGTCCCTGAATCTGCGGCTACAGAGCAGGACCTAAGCTAAGCAGGCAGTATCGGGGCAGGTATTTGTTTTGCCTTAGTACCAGGAGCTCTGAATCAGCCTCCGGGACTGGAGCACGGTGCTACCAAATGTCCAGACGTGTCCACTGACTTCAGATCCACCAGTTCTTGGCTGCTTCAGGTGAGGGCAGTGAGGGCCTGGCTCTCCAGGGGCCTCAGCACCCCCTGACTCGGAGGGGGGGCTGCCGAGGTTTAGCATCACAGGAAAGCTTGGGTTGGTGGGCGCCTCGGGAGGTCGCTCCTCCACCCCCTGCTCAAAGCCGGGTCAGCGCTGGGTTCAGGTAAGGTTGTCCAGCACGTTCCCGTGAGCGGGTGGTTTTCCCAACAATGGCTGGGGCAGGAGATAGGCAGCGGGCAGCTCAGGTGAGCTCTGCCCCCCTCGTCCACGGCGGGGGGAGAAACACAGGAGTTTGAGCTCGAGGCAGGATCAGCGCTGCGACTACAGCTGCTCACCCGGTGCACGGGCCAGCAACGGCACAGGGAGTCCCAGCAAAACGCACACGCAGAGCCTGAGAACCTGGTTTGATACCGATATCTGCACAGCTTTACCCTGTCCCTGCCACCCACGGGAGCCCTCTGGGCACTCCGAGCAAAGGCCGCAACCGGGAGAGCAGCAAAGTCACCTTGACCTTAAAGGGGGACACTGGCAAGGGTGGCCTTGGACACTGCACTTGTCTCTCCCTCTTCCACCACCGTCAGGAGCCGGGGGACCCAGATCACGGTCCCTGCCAGCAGAGCAAGAGCGGCAGGTAGCTCTGACAACGTCTCCTTGGCTTGGCGGGGACACAGAGCGGGGGCTGGGGAGGGAAAGCCCACCTGAGCGCTGAGCCCGTTCAGGGACAGCCGAGGGCAGAGCAGGCGGGGAGCGCAGCCTCAGCTCTGAAGCGACTCCTGCTGCCGCGGTGCTCGTTGTGGGGAGGGATGCAACACAGGAACGGGCTCCACCGGCGTTCCCCACCCTCTCAAGGATGTACCCTGGCAGCCGCGGAGGGTTCGTCGGACCAGACGTAGGCTCGCTTAATTTCTTTGTGATTTTATTTTGTCGGCTCCCAAGACAGCGGTGCCCCATGGCACAGCTCTTCCCCAGGAAGCTGCGAGGTGATGCATCCCCGTGGCGGAGTGTCTTTTCTGGTTGCAAGACCTGGTACTGGCTGCAAACTCATCCGTGCCTTTGGGCAACAGGTCTGGCTGCCAAGGAATACGGAGCACCTAATGAAACACGCCAAGTAAATACGTGGTGCTGACAGATGAAACCGACTTTTCACATTCCTACGATATTGTTTTAAAGTACGCTAAAACCCCCTCCTGGTGCATCAGGATCATTACCACTGGTTTTCCCAGTGCCGGAGCACATCTCAAAGGAAGATGGGTATGGGGAGGAGGACTCAGAAGCTGCTGTTCTACATTTTTAGAGTTTTTTGTTGTTGTCAGTGATAATTTCTTCAATTATCACCTTCCCCCACACCCCTGCGGGCTCCTTTTGGCCCCACGCAGAAGCACGGCGTGTCCTGTCCCCACAAAGTCAGAAACAAAACCTGCTGAGGTAGCTACGCAGATCTGGCGAAATAACCGTAGGAAGAAAGGCCGTGTTTCACCCGGACCGGGCTGTGGATCCAGCCCGCACAGGGCCCCACGGAGCTCCTGCTGCTCCTGCGGGCGAAGGGGAAAGGGCAGAGCGAAGCCAGGGTTCCCTAAAACTGGCGTCGCTGCCGAAGCTGGTACGTGGTGGAGCTTTGGCCTGAGCAGGTGACCAAGAGAGCGCCGTGAAGGGCCCCGCCGCGGCGCGGCAGCGAGGCCGAAGCAGGCAGCAGCGGGCGGGCGGCTGCAGGAGAAGACGCGGCACAGCGCCGGTTACGCGTCCCCCCTCCCTGCTCGGTGCCCCAGGGGTGGCTGGGCCGGGCCCGCTGAGGCTGCGGCGCTGCGGCCTGGCGGGCGGGACGGGCTCGCCTCCCTCAGGCCCAGCGCGGCCCGGAGGGGTCGGGCGACCACGGCGCGGCCCGGTGAGGCCGCCCCGCTGCCTGTGGGGCCCGCGGGCTGAGCGCGCCCGGCCGCCACCGGGCGGGCGGGAGGGAGGGAGAGCAGGGGCCTGGCGCCGGCGGGGACAGCGGGATCGGGCCCCGCCGCCGCCCCCTGCAATGGCCGCCGGCCCCTCACGGCCCCGGCCCGGGGGGGGGGGGGGGGGGGCAGGAGGGGGGGGGGGGGATCACGGTCGCCACGGTGACGCTGCGCCGAGCGCCGGAGCCCCCCCCCCTCACCCGGCGCCGCCCAATCAGCCCCTCCGCCGAGCGCCGCCGCCGCCGCCCTCCCGCGGCGCCGCACGCAGGGCTCCGTCCCATTGGCCCACGTGGCAGCCCCCTCCCCCGCTCCCGCCGCGGCCAATCAGCTGCAGCCACCGCGGCCCTGCAGCAGGGCGGGGCGCGGCGGGCGCCTATAAAAGGGTCGGTCGGGCGAGGGGCGCGCCCGGTACCGGTCCCGCGCCCGCCATGGAGGAGCCGCTGGCGCTGCTCGTCCGCAGCCCCACGCAGCGGCACCCCGACCTGCGCCTCCGCGCCGCGCCCGCCTGGACCGTGCGCCGCCTCAAGGCCGAGCTGCGCCGCCTCGTACCCGAGGCACCGGTGAGTGCGCGCCCCCCTCCTCCCCATTTCCCCTCAGCGGCCTCCGCCCGCTGCGCGAGCCCCTTCCCGCCGCCGCCGTTGGGGTGGTTGGGGGGCGGGGGGGGGAGAACGACACGTCCCCGCGGGGCAGCGTCGGGAGCTGCCGCGGGGGCTCGGCGGGGCTCCCGGGACCGCCGCCGGTTCGCCCGGCCGAGCCCTGCCGGTCCTTGCACCCCGGGGCGTCCCGCACCCGGTTGCATCAGCTGCCCGCCGCTGGCTGGTCGGTAGGGGCGTGGGGCGTGCTCGGGCCGCGCTGGGGGCTGTTTTGGGACTGGAGGTGGTTTCTGGTTCGGCCGCTGTTAAATATTAACCGCCCTCCCCGGGGCTGCGTGTCCCGCGGGGTGTTCGGAGAGGCCAGCCGCTGCCGGGCAGCCTGCCCGCGAGGGCGGCGAGGCTGGCGGCTGAGGCCCCAGGGCAGGGCCGTGCGTGGGGGCGTGCGGGCGGGCAGCGCCTGGGGCATCGCACCCCCCCCCCCCCCCCCCGCGGGGGCACCGGGTGGGCTGAGGCGCCTTCCGGGGTTCGCTTTTTTGGGGAGCTCTTTCCCCCTTGAAGGCGAAGCAGCCCGCCCCGCGCGTGGCGAGGCGCCTGGGTTTGTGGAGACGTTCGGCGGTGAAAATGCAGAAGTTTTGACTTGCTTTCAAGCCCCGGGTCTTGTGAGCCGGCGCCAGGAAAGCTCCGTGAGCGTTGCGCTGCTGTGCTCCGCTGCACCCGGGGGACGGTGTTTCGGCAGGAGGATGTGCTTTTTTTGCCTCGCCTTCCCTAGGAGCGAGGCGATTGCCCAGAAACGGGATCAGTGTGCTTTCGCTGCCTGCTGCGCTGCAGATGGAAGGCTCTAGGTGAACAGCTGCTGGGATTCATCCGATGGGGTGTAACAGATCTATTTGACACCACGTCCAGCGCTGATCAGATTAGATGGTACTCCAAACCTTTGTTTCTAAGAAACACGAACATTTTTGTCCAGACTGTAGAAGAGACAGCATGTAACAAAGTTCTTTGCCAAAGGGGTGTTTCATATCCTCCTGCTGATTTAGACCTCAGTGTTGGTAATCTTGCACTTCGGTATTCAGTTGTTCTCATCTCATGAGCTGAATTTAGATGTGCACAATTCCCTGTGCACCTTAATGTGTGGGGTGCTTCCAGCTGCATGCCTCTGTCCATCTGGCTGCAAGTTGTGTCAGTTAATGCTTTCATGTGCTTGGCAGAGTAAGTCATCCTATTCTTTGTTTTCTTCAAAGCCTGAAGAGGACCAAAAGCTGATTTATTCTGGGAAGCTGATGCTTGATCATCATTATCTGAGAGAGTTGCTGCCAAAGGTATAAAAAACTTTTATGCCATGCTGAAGTATATCAAGGAAAGTGATTTTTTTTTAATGTCTTCCCTTATATTTTAGCAGGGGGAGTTGCATGCTCTTCATTTGGTATACAACTTCAAGACTCCTGCAAATGTGCAAGAAGCCAATGCAGAGGTACTCATGCTAAGTTAATACACTACTCTGAATCTTAGGGTTGTGACTAAAAAAGGGAAGTACTGAATAGCTATTTTAAAGTTTGCTGATACTGCAGCTTTTTCCTGCTAGTGCAGTGGCAGCATTACTTTGTGATAATTTGTTTAGGAATGTGAGAATGTATTGGATTAAGCTGAGTAAAAAAACTGACTCTACAGTTCATCAGTAAAGATTCTCATGGCATCTGTTGAGAAATATCAAAACTATAATCGCTGCTCAGGAGAAATGCTTTCTGGTAAATTCAGTTCTGTTAAATAGAACATGAGCTGTCATCTCCCAGGCTCTTTTGGCCAGAGGTTGTGCTTGTGGGCAGAAGACATAGTAGCTACAGAGTGGAAGCGGTTCCGATCTGTAATCGGGGTGTGGGGAAGGAAGAAGGCGGTTAGCTGAAGGCACTCTAACTGCTCTCATTAATGACTTGGCCTGTAGAGAAGAAGCCAAAGATGAGCCTTAGCGCTTGAACTGAGTACTTACTGGTCTTAAGTGCAAATGGCCAAAACCAATTTTTACTTTCAAGTGGACGTGCTAATTGTCTAGAGGTGTGTTTATATTGGCTGCTATAGGCAATTTGAGCTTATCCTGCCCATGTCTGGTGTTTGCTAGATGTGAGCCGGCTTTGGTCTGGATGTTATACAGATGTATCGCTGCAAAACTGCTCTTGAATTCTGTGTACAGCAGTTTGTGTATACCAGTACAAACTTGTCATAGCTAAAAAGTCAAATTGTCTTTGAGCACAGTTCCCTCTGTTTCTTCCAATTACACTTTTATAACCAGATGGGACCTGTCTGCATGTGTAAATTAATAAATACAGGTGTAGATCTGGTGAAAGTGAAGAGTAACATCGAGTCAGTTTTACATGCCAGTCATTTTTAAAGGAGCTTTAAAATAGGGATGGAGGTGCTTGTGGCATGGTGCCCAAGAGCAGTGTCGGTACTGTGCAGGACAAAGTGCCTGAACGGTGTAGCAGTTATAAAGTAAGAGCATGTTCTGTATGGTGTAACCTTTTTGCATAAGGCTTGCGTAGTGTCCTGAATAAACCTCGCTAACTGCCTTGCTGTCCCTAGGTTAAAGCCGATCAGCCAAAGCTATCGTCAGAAGCTAGTCAAGAACCATCTGTATCTTCCTCAAATGGTGAAAGACTGAGATGCTCTTCTGGTGGCCAGTCTCCGGCAGAAGCCAGTAACAGGTAAATACAATTTTTTACGTGTCACTTAGATTTTTAAAATGTTGGCTTTGTGTTGGATGCCAGCTGCTTCTGCCATGCATACTATCTTAAGTCCATAGAAGATGGGCCAAAGGTGATGAGGTTATATATAAAAGCTTTAGTGGACATGGAAGAAGCTAAAGGAAAATGCACTGCTCTGTTAGTTGAAAATCTTCCCTTTATTCATGTGGGTGAAGAGATGTCTTTAATACTCTAGAAGGAAGAATTAATTTTGCATTTGGATGCACAATATGGCAGAAGCTATTTACATTGTCCTGTAATAAATGATTCTTGCCGTTTGTCCAGTATTTGCTAATAAATGTGTTCAAATTTTGACCAAGGCTTGAAACGACTCAGCATCCCTTCCAGAGTGTGGCTCCTGGCTTCTCTGCTTATACAACCTACAGCATGCTTCAGATGTCCTGGTTTCAGCAGATTTATGCAAGACAATATTACATGCAATAGTAAGTTTTCTGTCCAAAGCTACCAGTAGAAAGTAGGAAATGTAATACAAGGAAGTAGAAAGCTTCTGGCAGTTCTTCCTCTTTTGATGGTGGTTGGAAGACTCTTTCGTTGTAACTTACGCTGAGTGGTGTGGGAATGTACCTCTAACTGTCGTGTGGTGCCTGGCTTACTGTTTAGGCCAGTGCTTTTGAATCTTGCAAATTGCAGAGCTCTGACTCTTGACTGGGAGGGCAGGTGTCTGTAGAGTAAATGTAGTCCTGCTGGTGGGTCTGAGCTCTCCACTGTTTTTTTGACTGCTTAAAGTAGCAGACAGAGTGCTGACTGGAAATCGGTGACAAAGGTAAAGCTGAGACTTGCAGCAGCCTTCTAGACTACCTTTAGATTGCTCTAAGGAATTTTTTTGCAGAGTATTGAAATTACTGTTCATAAAGTGGAAGGTGCCTGGTTTGATTATGTAACTATGCAACTGTTGTCATGGGTAGGACTAAAACTTGTTTTTAACCCTTCTCTAGCCTCTAAACTTGATGCTTTCTACTTGCATATGATCTGACTCTATACTTAAAGATGGACAAATTTTCAGTGCCTGTGTTAAGTGTGGAAGGATTTGACTAAGCCTTATTCTGTACTCTGTCCTCTGGTTTTAGCTTGGCTTCTACTGCTGCATCTGCTGACCCATCCCATACACGACGTTCTCAGGAGATACCGGTGGCGCCGGTGACACCCCCGGCTCCTCTCCCAGACCCGTTTCCTGCACAAAATCAGCCTGGAAACCAGAACGCTGCTGCCCAGGTTAACGCAGCAGCCAACCAGAACTTGCGGATGAATGCCCAAGGGGGTCCCCTCATGGAGGAAGAGGAGGAGGGTGGCAATCGAGATTGGTTGGACTGGCTCTACTCGGCAACACTGTTCTATGTTTTTGTCAACATTATCTATTTCTACTCCAGTGTCAGCAGATTCCTCCTGGTTATGGGTGGCACTGTTCTGATGTATCTGTAAGTGTATGGTATTAACGTTTACTCCTGTTTTCAGAAATGTGTCACTGAAGTGCTGAGCTCTGTGCTGCGGTCAGCTTTTTCTGGCAGTTGAGCTTCATGTGGCTCTTGTACCTGGAAAGGGCGAACCACTTCTCTATCCTGCTATAACTGGATTTAGCAAAAATATAACTATAGCCCATGCCTGGATTAAATGAAGAGTGGGTGATAGTGGGTGATCTTATCTGGTTTTTGTACTAATGCTTCTGGTGTGGCTGGCTTTCTTCTTGGAAAACTGCTTGAAAGCTAAGTAGCTCTCAGTGTGAAGCCCCAGCAGCTCAGCAGTACAGAGCAGACATGTAGGTTTGACGTAGTAAATGACAGTTGCTTGTTGGGGGAAACAAGTGTTTGAAGCTTGTTGGGAAGAGGGTCTCACACTCGCTACCTAAGTCATGTACCTGTGTGGGAAGTTCTGCTGTGTGTTGCCTCTCTGGGGAGCAGACCAAGCTAAACTGAATGCAGTGTCCTGAATTGCCTTTGAGCCTCTCTTGTGGGGAAAACTTAGGATAAATCTTAAAAGCACAATAAAGATAATGGGCCTTCAGTTGATGTGCTCAGGATGTCTTGTCTGAGAGATAATCTGTCCCCTCAAATTCTTTGATCACCAGTGAAACAAGCGATGTAGGCCTCAGTTCCTGTTGGTGGGTCTAGGAGTTGAAACTGGAGCAGCTCAAATGATGAGCTCTTCCAACCTCTATGCAGACTTGGAGAGTGAAGGTTAATGGCTTCATTAAAAGTCCTTAAATTTTACTATTGATAATTCTACAGTGTAACTTTGAACAGCTTACATTGTGGGTTATGAGGTGCAGGTGCTGTGTAGAGATACAGACCTTCTAAGAAGGTCTATATGGCCTGCTATGTTTTGGTAAGATAGTGCTGTTTTGCATGTTCTTTGTGCCCCTTTTTAGGGTGAGTACAGAGAAGTTACCCTGGGTTGTATGTAACATGGTAAACAGGCAGGTTTCAACTCTCTTGATACCTGTAGCAGTGTGTTTGAGCAGGCTGAGCCCTGATTAAGTAGATACAAACCTGGCTGTAGTGCTGCTTACTTTTTTTGAGTGCGAGCAGATGCTCCTACCTCATGGTTTGCTGCTAACAGGAGGCTTTGAAAGTACTTACTGGGTCAGGGCAGAAAGAGACCTTCATGTGCTGAACTTGCTGTCTGCAGCTCTGAGCAGTCAGATGCTACTTGAACTGTGTTGGTGTGACATGGAGGTTTTTTTAACCAATACTAATAAAAAAATCTATTGGCTTCCCCAGGCACCATGTTGGATGGCTTCCATTTAGGCAAAGACAAGTTCAGCCCCTCCCAGGCAATGTTCCTCCTCAAGCTGCTGTAAACCAGGACCAGAACAATAACTTACAGGTACTGTCTTGGTATTTTTTTAAACCAAGAGCATAAAACCCTGTGAAGTTTTGCTTTTAGTTTACTAATTAAATGTAGCAGCAAAAACTTTATTCTATAAACTTTCATCAGAAACTGTCTTCCATGGAGGAATAATTGCCAGCCTGCTTCCTCCTTTGCAGTTAACTCTTCTGTTCTACAAATTATCTCAGGCTGAATGTTATTTCTAGTTGTTTCTGGCCTTTAGGATGTTGTAATGGAGAGAGTGGTCTGTCACAGGCTGAACAGGCTCTGTATCTGAGGACAGCGTTTAGACTGCTCAGTGATAGGATTTGAGTATATAAGCAATCTGAGTCTCGCACTTCAAGCTGATGCTTCTGGCTGATGTCAGTGGAAGTCACTTAATTGTAAATGCATACATAGTTTACCTGATCAGGTGCTTCATGTCTGTCCTAAGCAGTGTTCTTGGGGACACAGCACGAGTTAACCAACAACGCTAGAGTGCAGCTTGTTTTTTCAACTTTGTGGTTGTCTGGGGATACTTGAATGCTTTTTATATTCTGACAGTGAAATTTGGGTAACAAAATATGTGGTTTGACACCTGATACTTCTAACTCATTTGTGCAATGATCTCGCTTACCAAATACCCTTTATTTTGGCAGGGGGGAAATGCAGGCAGAGCAGATGAATCTGAGGCGTCTCCTGATGAGGGACAAGTTTTACAAGAACTGCAGCAGGCCAACCCTTCATTTATGAGCACAGCATGGGTTTTTTTCAAGACTTTCTTTGCATCCCTCCTTCCAGAAGGGCCTGGAGTGACCCGCAACTGACTTGTCACCAGTCTACTCGTCTGAAACTGCAATGGGCTTTAGTCTACCTGAGCGAATCGGATACCAACTCCAAACCAGGAGTGAAAGAGGATGACTGAGTGATTCACTGACTGAGCAAACAAAGCTGCAAGAAGCCTTAAGTCATTACAGCCTAGAGACAAAGATGCTTGCCCTCATTCCGAAGAACTTTGTTCTGTAGCACTTATTAGGTACCTATGTAGTGGCTTGGCATTGCAAACTTGTGCACTAAATGCACAGGCTCTAAGCAGGTGTGCAAAAATGTTACAGAAGCAAATTGCTTCTTCTGTGTGATGTGATTCCTGTTGGAATGTTTCAAATGCTATTTAAATTACACTGAGTGTAGGATCTCAAAAAAATTTGCTAGATATGCATTAGCAGATTTTTAGGAAAGATCTATTGTTAAATTGCTTCAACAATAGTTTAAATTTTCTGTGTAAATATTTTCCTATGAAAGATGTATGGTGCAATTTCCTTGTTGGACAAAGTGGAGGACTGTAAGACAGTGACCTCTTGATAAGCAATTACCTCAGCGGAGTTGCAGGTTAAATTTCATGTTGCCAAATTCAGATACTTTAAACTCAAGGATTAATTTCCACCTTGCCAAATCATGGGAGAAGAGTAAGTGTGTTCAGCTTTATCTAGCAAGAATTTATGCAAGATGTAAACTTCTTCACTGCTTTTGGATGCAAAGTTAAAGCACTCTAATGCTTGTATTCAACTTTGATGCATTCTCACTCCAGAGCAACTCTCTTGTATTACTTCATCATGTTCCCTTTAATTTCTGATATGGTTAAGGGCTTTGATTGCAATAAAATTTGCAGGTGTTTATATCCATACTTGTATACACTGTACAGCAATTGAAGACTACACATCCAGTGCTTTGCACATGCTCTCAACTTGTTTTTATTGAAAAATCATAATAAATGAGTTGGGGATATGAGGGGAAAAGATGCTCGCAGAGCCTTAAACTCTGCTCCTTTGCCTAACTGTATTCAGCAACCTTTAGCATTTGAAGTGCCTTGGAGAGCTTGCCGCTTGTGTTTGCTCACTGAAAGCTGCTGGCACAAGTGCTGCGGACATCTTGAAGCAGGTAATTCTGCAGGTATTTGGAAAGTTCAGAGTTTGACCCCTTGAGCCCAGTGTGTGACTCCCGGTGGCTTTGCAATGCATTATCTGGGCTCAGGGATTTAACTTGGCTTGAAATGTGCTGTGTCTACGGAGAACAACCACTTGTGGAACTTGTAGTGCTTTTCCTCAGTGCTACCTGCGGTTGGCAAAACTGTTCAGGAGCATCTTGTCAGGGCTAACATGCATGAGTAATGCTTGCCACTTCAGATCAGACTGATGTTAGACATGGTTTGCTGGTGTTACCTGCGGTAGGGAGTTTAATCTTGGTGACGTGTGGTTTTTTGGCTTTGAACAACTATTTCCTTTCCAAGCCTCTTACAAGTAGTTTTTCTGCCACATCTTTAATTTGCTGGAGACTTGGGGAGGATGGGTGGGACAAAGTGGTAAAACTTAGCAATAAAGTCTTTAAATACTTTGAAGTAATGAAATAATTTTGAGAGGAGGTGAGTTTTGTTACTTTGGGTATACTCTGCACACGCCTTTGAGGATGTTCTCAGAGGTAGTGTCCCCTCTTTCTTGTCCCACTAGTGGCAAGTCTACCTGTGCTCAGCACTGCATTTTGTGGATGATGGGTTTTTTCTTCAGGGTGTATCTAATCATCACTTGGGTGTCTCAGCAGTGTGCCTAAAGCAACTGAGATGTGCCTGGGCCCAGTCTCGGGAGGAGAGGGTATTTTTTGGCAGCCAGAAATAAACTGGTTTGGTACTTGTTTAGGCAACAAGCACCGAGTGCTGGATTACTTACAAAGCATCTAATCTGAGAAGTTACCAGAGACAGCAAAATGTTTGTTGTCTTGAGGTTTTTGCTACTCCCACAAGGAGGCAGATCGGTTTAAAATTAGCTGGAAAACTAATGAAGTGTAGCTAATGTCACTGGAGGAATGTGGTGAGGCTCCTGGGCCTTGGAGAATGTTTCCTTAATGGCTTAGTGAAATGCATACCTCTCTCCACCGTTGGGGTGGAGGGAAACTGTGACTACAGCAGAGGCCCCTGGGCAAATAATATGAAAGTAAATGCCGTGTAATTCTGCAGAGACAGTTGCCAGCGCTGCACCCGGGCAGGAGCACCGGGAAGTGAGAAAGCAGTGCTTGGCTGAGGGCTCTGAGCCCCAGTGGCTCTCACTGAGCCAGCCTGGTGTTAAGTGGAGTTGGGAGTGTGGTGTGGCCTCAACTCCTGTTCCTAATCCCTAACCAGTGAAGGCCTCAGCTGCTGTGGTAGCACCAGTACTGCTCTGGGTGTGATGGCCAGGCGAGGCAGTCTGGGAGGGAGCAGGGATGATTGAGGTGTGGGAGCAGCGGAAGGAACTGAGGCAGCTTAGCCTGGAGGAAGGGCAACGTAAACAGTGAGATATGTAAATAGCGATGGCAAGGAAGGGGATATAGCCTGTGTGCCAGCTGTGGGTGAGACAGCACGGGCCTTAAAATAGTTGAGGGAATTCAGGTTAGACATTAGGAAAAAAATGAGCCTTGAAACTTCCAGGGCAAGGCTGCTGAAAGAGCATAGGAATCCCAGAGTTTTTCTGGAAATAACGTGACCCTGTGCTGTGACTGGAGTGCTGAAGCTGCAGAGAACAGAAAGGGTCTTGAGGCTATGGGTTTGGGAAGCTGGGTTTGTCTTGGCTCGCACTTCAAGCTGTGTGATTCTGCTGCTAGTTTAAATCCTCCTCATGCTTGTGAGCACAGCTGCATGCAAATGTACTAGTGCAGCACAGCTGCAGCTAACATACCTGTTCAGCCATGGGTGTGCTGTGCAGGGCTTCCCTGAAAGCGGGTGGGTTGTGGGGGTGGTGATGGTCCACAGGGTGGCAAAGTGAGCAGCAGAGTAAAACCAGCTTCTCTGCTGCTTTGTCTCCTGATATCCTCTGGCAGCTTCGCCCGGTTGAGAGTGGGTCTCTGTCCTTGCTGGAAAACAAATTGAGGGAGAAATGTACCAGCTGTCTTATCTCAGGCATTTCTCTTCTTGCTGCAGAAACTTCTAACAGGCTGCTTATTTGAGGAGTCATTGGAGTCCTTGCTTGTCACCAATGGTATGCTGCTGTCCTCAACTCATGGAACATAAATCTCATGAGAATGACGTTGCTGCTGAGCAGATAAGCTGGGGGTGCGTGCGGGGCGCTGACTTCCTCTTTTCTCCAAAGAGCTGTTTCACTTGTGCCCATACTTGTCCCTGTTCTCAGCAGCCAGGGACATCCCCGGTGGCTGTGCGCTTGCCCAGCAAAGTGTTACAATGTCCCTCTGGTCTCTGCTCTGTGATCCATTTCTAGCTGAGGCTGGTGGGATTTGCAGAGCTGAGCATCCGAAGGGTCTCTCCTCAGAGACATGTCAGGCCAGCCCAGGGCTATTCCCCCATCGCGTTACCAAACATGCCAACTGCACCTTCATCACCTCATCCCAGCCCCTCTGCTTCACAAGAACAGCTCTTGAAATGTCTGCTAGTATTTAATGATGTTGGAATATCAAATGGAATGATGTCATGGAGGTAAAACCAGGCCTGGTGTACAGCCAGGGTCACAAACCTGTGGTGAGGGGCTTGAGGCTCAGCTGCCTGCCAAGGACGGCTGGGCAAATGCTGCTTCTAGGCTCATTGGCCTGTGCTGCAGAGGAACCACCCAGGATTTCTTATATTAGCACTGAAAGTTGTATTTGCTGCTTTTTCAGTCTGGATTTGGCAGTGCAGAGTCAGTGCTGCAGAAACACAGCTGGTTGCTCTTCCAGCTGTGAAAAGCCTGGGCTGACCTAGGGCCACCTGTGCGTGCCAGCTTATTTTTTGGTTTTTGGAGGTTGTTATGGGTGATACTGGTAGGGAAGAGAAGAAATCAGCTTGGTTCCAGGAGAATTTCATGGAAAGCCATGTGAAACTTCATTGTTCAAAAAAACCCTCATGGGTGGTTTACCCTCCCAAGTGACAGTCTGTTAAAATATCACAACTCACAAACTGGAGTTTGTGAATTTATTCGCTGCCTAACCTCCAAGCCTGTCATGGTCACAATTTTTAACTGTAAGAAATAACCTCTCTTCAAAGCTGAGTCTCTTTTCAACCCAAGATTCCTGCTGCTGGGGCTTGACAGCACAACCCCGGGCAACGCAAGGCATATGGCTGCAGTCTCCAAGGGCTGGTGCTGGATGTGTGGGATTGACCAGGGCCTTGTGCTGCTGAGCGCTGGATCTGTGTGAGACGGGAGCAGCCGGGTTTAGGCTTGCCCTCCTGCCATCCCAGGGCTGACCTGCTATATGAGTCCTGGAGGTGGTGCTGGAGCCCGTCCTGCTGACGGAGCAGAGTGTGGCCGGGCTACCTGGAAGGCTATCTCAGGAAGCAGCTGCAGGGTAACACTGAACATTTGGGTCAGTGCAGCACAAAGATTAATGGCACTGTGACATACCTCTGCTCTGGATAGTGTGGGGAAAAACAACCCCGGTTATAGGACAATCCCCAGCAAGGTGGTGAGCACACGTGCATGGCCTTCAGATAAAGCCTTACACAGCAAATATTTATCAAAACATCTTCCAGCATCCCCTTTGCGAGCACTACGCAGCAGCTTGGGCATTTAACATTTCTTTGTGTTTTAAAGCCTGCCCTGCCTCCTGCTAGCCGAATTTAACCTTTCTTTGGGTTTTTAAATCTGACCTGCCTCCTGCTAGCCTGACCTTGCGCTGGGAGGAGGGTGGGCTGCTGTGTCTCTGCTGCCCTGGCCTCTGCCTGGTTACTCCAGGGCAGGGGTGCTCCCAGCACCTCCATGTTCTACACGCTTTTGCTGTTGTAGGCGGAAAGTCTCCAGCCTTCCTGTTCTCGCTGGAGGTCAATGCACGGCAGTCCCCTGTCCTCTCTTGCTCTCAGCTCACGTCATCTGCCAGCAGCAGCCTCTGAAGCGGTGATGGGGCAGGGGAGCTGGCCCGTAAGGGGGCTGTAAATGCACTAGATCTGCCATGACCAGCACATCGGCTCTGGGTTCTTGGTCTTTCTGTCCTTATCTACTCTGGGACACCAGTGACAACATACCCCTGTATCAAAATGCCCTGGCTTTTCCCTTTCCTTCATGCTGGTATGAATTGCTGCCCTGGGCAGAGGGGTGGCTGTGGCCTCCTGGGTCCTGCTCTGCTTTCATTTACAGTGACCGACGCCAGCCTCGGCAGGGCTGCTTCCCTGCTGCAGTGTCTCCTCCGGATCTGTTCCAGTAAAACTTCAACTGCGCGCAACACTCCTGAGTTTGTGTCCTGCAATAAATGATAGTGTGTCCTTCCTCTGCCGAAAGCTGTGCTGAGGACACAGGCAGATGTGCTCTCATGACACCCAGCAGCACCGTGTCTCCGACTGCCGATTTAAGTGCCTCGCTGCCTCTGATGTGTTTGCGCTGCAGTGCCTGGGGGTGCCCCCTCCTGCTGTGGCTGCAGAACTCCCTCACCCCAGGCCTTGGCCACTGCGCCAACATCCCTTGAACTGCAAGCTGCTGGGGAGGGCTGGGCATGTGAGAGCCATGAGCTGAAGGACAGAAACCAGAGCTGTTACAAGGTTAAAGCCTCTTGAATTTAAATCCTCTTGTAACACAACTGTGCCCTTTGCAGCTTCCCTGTAAAGATGCCTCCTAGCCAGGGCAGCGAGGATGCCATGGTGGCTGAGACGATGGTGCTGGGCTGCCATGTGGGAGCTATGCTAGTCAGACACCTGCTATCTTTATACGTGCTTCCAACATCTAATTGTTCATTTATAATGTAGTATCAGCTCACAGCAGGCAGCCTGTCCTGGGCCACCATACCGCTCGCCTGGAGAACTCTGGAGGAAGCCTGCAGATGCTTGGTTTCCCTCGTCGGGTCAGCAACCGCGAGTGCCTCCCGTGGGGTACCCGAGGCCATTCACTTTCTCAACTCAGGAAGAAAACAGGGCGGCAGGGTGGGGGCCGCCGGACAGCGGGGCTCCCCGGAGGAAATGTGCTCACCCGGCGCAGGGGGGACGAGGCATCTGCTGGGGAGAGGAGGAAGGCTGGCACCTTGTCCCGCTCAGGGGGTTGAGTGTGTTCCTGCAGCATTGCCAAGATCTCACCTTTCCTTCTCCACCAGTCTTTGCTGGCAAAATGGTTCCTGGGAGCTGCTGGGAGCCTCATTGCTGAGATAACGTCACTCTGTTTTGTCCTGGAGCTCGTTTTGGGATGGGCCCCAGCACCACAACAGGGGTGCAGGGGGACGGTGGCATGCAGGGCAGGTGTGCACGAGGAGTGGATGTGAACTTGGGTTTCTAATGTTTCCCAAATAGCAGCTGAGAGGCTAGGTGCATGAAAAGCTCCAGCTCAGAGGGTTCTTCCCCATCTGGAAGGTGGCAAACCAAAGATGGTCCACAAATCCAGCCGAGAGGCAGAGAGCATCCCAGTCCTGTGGTCATGGAGCTCTCCAGGGATGTGGGAGATGTGGGTTCACCCAGCAGTAGCAGGAGGGACCCCCTTCCCAGGAGCGCACCTCAGTTTCCCCACAGTGTGCCTAAAATCAGTGGAGGGCGGTGCAGTTACTAATGTGGGTACCTTTTGAACAGGGCTTTGCTGGGAAATCGCTGCAGGAGTGCAAAATACGGAATATTTCTGTGCGAAGAGCAAATGATGAACTGGCTGGAGGCAGAGCGTGAGGCTGCTCCCTTGACTTTATCCCCTTCCAATCTCCATCCTCCTCCAGCTTTCTCCACCCGCTTCGACGCGTGCATGTCCTGAGTTAAAGCAGTTTTGGCAGGAGAACCAAGTCCTGCAGCCCGAGCGCCTGCTGTGGGAGGAAGGCAGCATGCGACTTGAAGAGTGTTAAGGAAACTATAGGAAGATTAGGAAATGTGTGATGAGTTTTGATAACTGGAGGAAGCAGGTCATGTCCTGCTTCGAACGAGGTCTGCCTGGAGGTATGAAAGCAGCCTTTGCCACAGTCACGAATCAGTCGATCTTGTTGGCGCTCTCCGCTCTGGCCGAGGATGCTCTGGGCTGGCAGGATGAGGCTGGGGACCTTCGGGATCTTGCTAATGCTTGTCCACGCGTCAGCAGCCTGTGAGTTTGGGCCCTTCCCTTACAGAGCCACGGGGATCGTCTGCAGGATGACCAAGCCCGCAGCATTGCTGTGTAAGTGCCTGCTCATGGGGCTGCGTTTCCCCCCTCTCCAGCAGGAAAAGTTAGTGATAGATCAGCCAAGTGAGGGGGTTTCTTGCTTCCCTGGCTCTCGTGGAAACTGTTTCTCTAGTAAGATGTATTCATATCTGCCTGGGAGCATGGGTTAAACCATGGGCACCTGAACTGAATATGCACAAATTCTCAAAGGAGCTAGAAAACAGTCCTCAGCTCCCCTCCTTAGTCCAAAGTTTGAGCAATGTTCCTTGTTGGGGGCTGGCGTGATGGAAGAGCTAGAGCAAATGTGTGTGTGATTTCTCACCTTGCTGCAATTTCACCTCTTGGGGTCAGTGTGCAGAAGGGGAGAAACGGGTTCTCTGCTGCTGTGGGTTTATTTGCAAGGATTTGGGGGCTCTGTGAGTGAGGGAAGAATAATTAGTGCTTCTGCAAAGGGTGGGAACAGCTCTGTCCCATCCCCTCCGACAGTGGTACATGCAGAGAAGGATGCTGAGCCAAACTAAGAGAGGGTATTTCTGTGAGGAAAACCTCCTGTACAAGTGTGTGCCTGAGGCTGAGGCTGGAATGGGCTGGATAACTTTAGGAAAACAGGTACAGAAACTTCAGTCTCAGAATTTTTCCTATGGAGACCCAACAGCTGACTGCAATACAAGCAAGCAGCAACACAGCAAAGCACTGGGGTAAAGTCAACAGCTTGTGCGGTGTGAGGGCAAGCACAGCCTCGACCTTTCCAAAATCTGCCCCTAAGGTGCAGGTGAGGTGTGTGAAAGCTGGGCTTGATTCCCTGGAAACAGCCCTGCCGGTGACTGTCGAGCCACACATGCTGCTGTCCCCAGCTGCCACCAGCTGTTAAAGTTAGGACTTGGTTGTGGTTTTTTTTTTTTTTAATTTATTCTGAAGCTACTGCTAGTGCTTCCTTAGTCTAATGGAAATGCCTTGCATAAAACTCTTCTGTAGTGCTTTAATCCAGGGTGCGGACCCGACTTTGCAGCCAGGAGAGACTGCAGTTTGATCTTTGCCCTTTTCTTCCACTGACAGTGAACCAGGAAACAGCGCAGGTCATTCAAGCAGCATTCAGAAATGCCAAATTCTCAAATATCACCGGGGAAAGGTCCATGCGGCTCCTCGGCAAGGTGGCTTACGAGCTGACCAAGTGAGTATCTCTGTCTCTGTGCCAGGGGAGGTGCAGGCTGATGGAGAGGAACGGAAGCTAGCTTTGGAGAGAGCTTTGATCCAGCAATTCCTGGTGAAAGCAAAGGTCTGGACCAGGGCAGACACATTTTCCGATCTATGCCTTGCAGACAATTTGCACATTAAGGTTTAAGCTGCCGATGTATTATTTAAGAGCTTTTCCAACTCAGTGGGCAGACAGCGAGGCAGTGCGCAGAGCAAATCTCTGACAGTGGGGATGGGGAGCTCTGTCCCTGCGGGCTGGAGCTCCTGGGGCCCGTCGCTGACAGATGGAGCCGGTGGCACATTGAGTGGCAGAGGGGACCCCGCCGGAGCCACCCTTGTCAGCAGGATGTCACTTGGCCAGGCTTTGTGACAAACAAGGCTGGGTTTCGCTGTGTTACTAACTTTTATTTGGGGACAACAAATGCAATGATGCAAACGCAGGACGGATTTCCTGCTGTGACTGCGGCTGACACAGAGCACCGCAATACAGCGGAGTTGTTTCTGCAGGGTGTTGCTCCGTGTTTCCTGTTCCCCCCCTCGCCTCATCTGAACATCACAGGGGAGGAGCAGCGCACCGAGGCTGGGCGAAAGCACCATTGCCCTTGTGCGTGGCCCCTGTGATTTGCAAAAGCTCCTGAGCGCTTCCCCGAGTTAGCACAGGCCCCTTAGAGACCCCAAATCCTCAGGAGCAAGCCTGTCTTGCCTGGCCACAGAAAACAGCCCCGGGGTTGGGGACAAACTGGGTTTCTGTTGTTTGTAGCATCCAGGTCAATGACTTGTCCATAGAGCAGAGTGAGGTGGAGCTCAAGGAGAACGATGCCATTCACATTGCCATTAAAAATGTGACGGCCTTCTTCAAAGGGACCCTGACCTACGGCTACGCCGGTGCCTGGTTGTAAGTACCCGGGGGCTGGCTGCTGCCGAGCACCACGGCCCCAGCTCCTGCCGCTGCCCACAGGCAGGACTGGCCCATGGCACGAGTTGAGGCGGAGGGGCTGCGCTCCTCTGGCTCTCTAGCAATGGCAGCATTGCTTACTGCCTGAGCAAGGCAAGGTTTTACACACCAGCAGTGCTGCTTAGCCCCACCACTGCTCTTCTTGCCTTGCTTTCTGCCTTTCTGTCTGCACCATCACCCCTTGCGTGAGGAGACAAGATGGCCAAAGCGCACAAGTCGACTTCTTCCCTCCCCTTTGTTGCTCTATTAACTTTGAGTGGGGAAAAAAGGGGCTTAATGCTCCCGTTCGCCTAAGTGCCGCTAAGGCAGTGGTTTGCAATGATTTAAAGCCAGAGTATTTGATATGGGCTGCTGCGTGCTGGGGTTTTGCACACCACAGTGCAAGGACTGATGTGAGAGGAGTTATAAAACCCACCCGCAGCTGATGTGCGGTCAGGGAGAAGCTGCTCCCAGCACAGGTTGCTAAATGTCCTCTCTTCTGCCATTACAGTTTGCAGCTTTTTCATTCAGTTGATTTTGAAATCGAGTCTTCCATTGATCTCCAGATAAACATTAAACTGAGTAAGTAACAGCTGGGGATCGCTAGCTGCGGGGGATCTTTGTGTGCGTGCTTCCTCCAGAGCAGCAGGTTGGACTGGGTGGTGGGCAGCGAGACCGGGCTGGCTCTGCTCACCTCTGTGGGGATCGGACAGCATCTGGAGGCTGGAAGTAGGTCTCTGCCGCCCTGTGCACACAGGCTAGGAGACAATGTGGCCCTCAAAGACCTCATGGTTTTAACAGACCAAGCAGAGGAAGCTGGTACAAATAATTTCAGCAAAGTTATGCTGATTTACACCAGCAGCAAGTGAAGAACGGTCTGGCCTTCTGAACTGTCTTTAGGACCGGCTTTTCATCTCCTGCTGCTCAGGATGACTTGAAGAAAACATGGGGATGTTTCAAAAGAGCGAGCCAAACGAGGGCTTTCGTGCAGGAGGTTTGAACATCCTAATAGTCCACTTTTTCAACTCTCTCCAGGTGTGGCCAAGGTGTGCTCTGGGAAATGAATCCTCTTCCTTGGGAAAGTCAATAGACTTAGACTAGAAAGGGACAGAGGCAAACTACACTCCTCCACCTCGTATAAGGGATGAGAGGGACGTGGGTTATCACATGTGCCTCACAATACATTTTCCTGCCTCAAAAGGGGGAGGAGCAGCACGAAGCTCTCAATGACAGTATATTGCCATTTCCAAGCTTTTTGCAGTATGACTTAATTCCCTCCCCACTCTGGTTTGTGGGTTGCACATACTGCAACCATCTCCTGGGTGATGTTAGGGGACAACCGAGCCCCTGATGATAGGAGCTAGCGAGGTGGGCAGGTATCCAAATGAAGTGTGAAGAAGGGTGTCCGGTAGACTTGCTCGGCTGGAGCTGTGAGCAGAAACCCTCCATCCAGGTGCCAGGTAGCCCCATCTGCCCTGACTTTGCAGGGTCCTGAGTCTTTTGGAAACATCCCCTTGGAGGTGTGGGGAACTCGAGGCTGCTCCTCTGCAGTGATTCCCTGCTCCTGGTCTCCAGTGTCTGCAAAGTGCACCCGTCTTCCTCGTCTCAGTAGCAAATTAGCTATTTTTTTTCTTTTTCTTTCATCCCGTGCAGTGTGCCAGAAGGACCAAGTGGCTGCCGATGCCTCGGACTGCTACCTGACTTTCCACAAACTGACGCTTCACCTCCAAGGAGACAAGGAGTGAGTCTGTTCCCCTTCAAAATCGGGCTTCACTTGCCCCACTGCTGGTCCCTGAGCACTTCAGCCCAAGTGTCACCCACCTTGGGGACTGCTGGGCAGTCCTTGACCGCGCTCCCTGTCTTACGCAGACCGGGCTGGCTGAAGCAGCTCTTCACAGATTTCATCTCCTTCACTTTGAAGCTTGTTCTCAAGAGCGAGGTAAGATCAGCCACTGCCTGTGGACAGAGGAAAGGTCAGTTTGTATGCTGCACACTCCTCTGCTCATGTATGCCCCCAAGATAATAGCAATATAATTTTAGTGCTTGTGAAAAATAAGACAAATAAATAGAATCCACAAAAAAAAAACAGCTTGGAGGAGGTGGGAGGTTGCGCTGACACTGGGAACTCTGATGGTGCCGGACTCTGACCAACAGCCCCCAGATCTCACCATGAGGCCCAGCTCTGCTCCACAACCCAAAATCCTACCCTCCGCCTTCAGTTTTTCCCTTCTTTTCCTCTTTAGGTGTGCAACGAAATCAATTTTCTTGCCCAGGTACTGGCAAATTTTGTACATGATTTAGCAGGTAAATATCCTTGTTTTTTCTGCTTTCTTTTTTTATGTGCAACTTCAGACATTTGAGCCCCAGCGGGGCAGTAGCCACATCCATCAAAAAAGTCCTTTGAAAATGTGTATGGGATCCCAAGCCCTCAGACAACAGCAAAATAAACCTTAACAATGTTATGCTTTGAATTTTCTGCATCAGGTTGATTTTTAAGGGTGATTGCACTGGTTGAAAGACACACTTCAGTTCATAAGGTACTTCTCCTTCATTACGTAATGACCAGAGGTGCAGGATAGGTGCAGAAGGACTGATGTTAGCTAGAACAGGAGCATGCATTGGAGTATTTGGGCTGAGATATTGCAGCATCTGTATCTGCCTGCTGCAGATTTTCCCATGCTTCCCAGTCCCAAATATCAGGGAAAAGGAGCAGAATGTAAAACTAAGAGTAATTACCCCTATTTCCCAGTGGAGAAACTGAGTCAGTGAGCAGCAGCAGGATCGGCACTAGCATCCAAAGGAGTGGGACCCCCCAGGCCCATCCCCGTGTTCTTTTAGAGCTCCGGGTCACCTTCTGCAGAAAGTCCTAAAAGCAACTCTTAAGCTCTGCTTAAGGTCCTGTTTCTGGTGTGAGGTTTTTGTGTTTTATTCCCGCAGCAAATTTTGTCCGGGATAAGGATATCAGCGTTGATATCTCCCTTGCATCAGTTCCTTTAATAAAAGCAAATTACCTAGAATCACATCACAAGGTAAAGTAACCCGGGCTGCTCAGAGATGAAAGGTTTTCTGGCGATGATGTTCGCTGGAAGGCTGGGAGGGGTCGGTCCCTTTGCTGCCATGCAGTGCTGCTGCGCTGCAGCCAAAGGTAAGTTTGCAGCGTGGGCTGATGCCAGCCTCTTGCCCAGCTGAGCAGCTTGCTCTCTGCTCTGTGTCCAGCCAGCCAGGCCTTCGCCTTGCAACGAAAATGCAGGTATTGACATTTTGTCCTGTCTCCCTGCTGCTTATCATGGCCAACACGCTTGCTTTCCTTTAAAGGGCCTTGTCCTGTACAAGAACTACTCTGATGTCTTCAGTGACTCTGTTTTCTCCCCGTCACTGCTGACCGAGTCCCGAATGCTCTACTTCTGGCTGTCTGAACACATCCTCAACTCTCTGGCTTCGGCAGCTTTCTTAGATAAGCGCCTGGTGTTGACCATCAGAGGGGAGCAGTTGCAGGTGACTATTTCAGGGCTGGTTCCCTCCTTACCTCATACATCATATTTTGGGGAGAGAGTAAAAAATTCTCTAAGCACTGTTTTTTGGTGAGAGCTAGTTTCTGCAGAAGACAGAAATCTATAGTCAGTCACTACATGTGATCCTGGTCAGAAATTGGTACCTTCTTAGCAAGTATGTGTTACCAGGTAGTGTTATCCCTTAGAGCGATAATACCAGCTGATAGAAAACTTGTCTTCCGAGTTGTAAAGTGACGTGATTTTCTGTGGGAGTACTGAGGTAGAAAGGGAGTGGACTCAAGAGGAACTCAGCCATGCCTCTGACCTGGCCACAAGCCACACATCAGCTCTGGCCCATCCAGCCTGCATCAGGGCTAACCATAACCTCCTCTTTCATTTTTCTACAATCTGTTTCTGGTTTGTTTCTGAAGGCGCTGTTTGAAATGGAAGACACAGAAGCGCAGCGGAAGGCGGTACAGACGGTAACTGCATTTTATGTCAAACGGGGAACTTTTCAAATGGATTCTGTTGCATTGTAATGTCTCGTGTCCTTCCCTCAACAACTCAAGAGTCTTGGGTGGGGCTGATGGGGAAAACCAGGGGTGGATGGAGAAACCGTTGTGCTTTGCAAGGAGGATTTCTCCACCCTCCATGCTGGCACAGCTTCCTTGAAACTCAGCTGAGTTATTGGGCTTGTGTGAACTGGAGGAGGAATTAGGGACTACAAAGGGGATGCAGCTGTGTGGAAAGTTGGCATGAAATTGGGATGTGGTAGGGAAAAAGCCTGACTCTTCTGTTGCTCCTTATTTGACCAGATTTTTCAAGGCACCTCCTATAATGACTCTGTGGCCAAGGTGTGGAGTCTCGCCCATCCCCAAATCTCTCTTCAGCCTGAAGGGACAGTCGTTAAGTCCTTGGTAGCAGTGGAGGTCAGCATCTTTCCCCTGGGAGAAGAGCCCCTGATGGTTCTATACATGGAGAAGGTCAGTTCTTGCTTCTGACCTTGGGACAGGCTCTGTCCTAAGTCTGGATGACTCCTGGTGCTCAGGGACAGTAATGGCAGGGAGCCCTTTGGGAAGGGGCTGGTGGCTAAACCATGGGAGGTGGAGAAGGCATATCAGTTCTTTTTAACACTCCCATCTCTTCCCTCGACATTGGAGGCTGGGAATGATGATAGTGACCGTTTAGGCTCAACGCCTCCTCTATTAGGCCAGCCCATCACTGGTGTGCAAGGTGGTAAGCGCAGCACTTGAAAGCTCTGATGAGCCCCCATTAACCTGTATCGGAAACAGTGAAACTCCTTTAGCTGAGGTATTTTAGGAGAGAATGAAGGCACCATGGGAATATATTTATTTTGAAATCTCCTCGTTCCCAAATTCTAGCTCAAATTCTTCTCAAATTCTAGCACTTAGAGGATGGCTATCTCTGAAATGAAGATACAGCTCTGATGAATGAGAAGCTCAAAATGTAACCTTTTCCTCTATGTATGCCTGTATGAAAGTTCCTGCTTACACTGTGTTTTACCCCAAACTGCTTTATACTGAATCTAAGAAGGCAGAAAAAACAAATGCCAACAGCCTTGCTGTCTCGGGTAACATCACAAGAAAGCAGTATGTTTGTCCAGCCTTGCAATTATGGGCTGGTATGGACACTAAACACTGCACAAAAGCAAGTCCCTGCCTGAGGGTAGACCAGAGTCTTTAATTTAAAGGTTAAACTGTAATCGAGAATAATTCCCTCCTGCCCTCTGCAAGTATCCCACGTGAGCAGGGTGCTACGGGGAAATATGCACGGCTGTTTTTTGTGCTCCAGGTGATATCTTGAAACAAATTTCTGGTAGGACTGCAGGAGCACTGAACTAGAGGTGGTCCCTAAAATCATGGCTCTCAGGATGTGATCTGCTCCTGGCCTGCCGGACCCTTGGTTGTGACCTGCAACTGGATCACAAAATGTTCCTTTTAACAAACGTTTGCATAGAAGCAAAAGCGAGCAAATGAGCCTAAATGGCCAGAATTCAGAGATTGCTTTCTTTTTTAATTTGGTTATAAATTAAAACACTATGGTAAGACTACTTGTGGTAGCCCTGGCTACCCTGGGGCTGGCCTCTCCACATCCAGTCTGATGATCTTTCATGTTGAGATGGATGGTCATTGGGAAACAACACCCTACGTAACCATTTCCTTCCTTATGCAGGATTTGGTTCACAAAATGGTAAAAGCATCAGTCCTGTGGATAAGCCAGTCTAGAGCCCCACAGGCTGAGGCTGTGGGCATCACGGAGGAGTTTGTTGCATGCAAATGGAGAAGTAAAATGCCAACCTTCTCTAGTAATATCTGGAGGTAAAGCCAGAAGGATGTTGAACTCTGGGTCATAGAAAGTAAATCAGAATTTCCAAATGCAACTCCCTGCTATAAGGCAAGATGTGCTACAACTCAACTCTGCCATTCACCTCTGTGCAGGAAATCACGGTCACTATCCAAGCTGCCTATGTGGAAAAGAAACTCATTTTGCACCCTTTGGACTCCAGGTTGGTACTGTGGTCTCTTGTGGGTTTCATTGCCTGAGAGCAGCACAAAAAGAGGATCTCTGCAGCCCTGAGTGACCTTTTTCCCCCCTTTTTCCTTCCCTTCAGGATAGAGTTTAAAGTCTTTAAATGCACAGCTGATCCAAGTGGGGTAAGCCCTAAGAAAGTATTCTCTAGGCCATTTGTGGCTAAATGATGTCTTTAAAACCTTTTTGTATGAATTTTCTGGCTTTCAGAATGACCCATCCGTAAGAAACTTCCTGCAGACAATGATCTCGGTTGTCGGGATCCCAGAAGTGCTTTCAAGTGAGTTTTCCCTTTGGGGAAGTGCCAACCTACTCCATAAAGCGTCAAACATCAGATCTCCTAAACCTAAGCACTGAAAAAATACATCAATAACCCTGAGAGCTGGGGGGGGAACCACATTACTGATGCGAATTTCTGCTGGATTCACTTGGGGAATGGGGAACCCTTTGTAAATGGCTAGGACAAAGGAAAAGTGAGTTTTCCGTCAGGCCAAAGGTCGTGGGGCATTGAGGCACAATTAGCTTTTGGCAACAGGCAGACAAGGTCACAGTACATGATGAGCAGCAAGCCAGGATGGCCGTACCTGTAACTGGATGGGTTTACTGATTCTGTAGGGATCGAACCAGCTTTGACTTCACTGATGAACAGCAAAGGGCTTAATCTATTTGAGATCAGAAATCCTGAGATCATCACAAGAAAGGTAAGCAGAGTTCAGAAATACCTGGCTCTCAAAGCCCTTCTTGGGAGTGTGGCGTAAACTAATATAATATTTTTCTTTTTTCTCCTCCCTTTTTAGGGATACATAATTGTACAACTTGACTTTAGCTTCCCGAATCATTTGCTTCTTGATTTTCTTGAGAAAATATTATAGAGCTGATCTCTATTCATAAAGGAGTATAGGAACTTGTGTACAAACAGAAAGATTGTGTGTGAACCAATTAAAAGAAGAGCGGATTTAAATCACCTTCGGTTGAATTTTCTTCCCTTTTCCTGAGAAACGCTCCAGTTTCTGTGCAATTGTACTTCTACAGAGCCTTTCCTCTGCAAAGATCTTGAAGTCTGCACCTCTACGCACCCTACTTTTTCAGGATCTTTAAAGGACTTGTGTGCTTAGGGGTAAGGGTTGGACTCTTGAAGTGCATGGGTTCTGGGTTAGCACTCATGGGAGGCAGCAGAAATGGGCTTTGCCCACCTTTTGGCATCTCTGTTGTTATGTTTTGGAAACATAGCACCTTTTGCGCTGATCCTGCGTTTTGTTTCTACCATGAGCCAAAAGGCTCCTGATTTTGACAGACTTCAGCAACTCAAATGACATTACCAAACTCCAAGTAAGCTCAGAACCAGTTATGCTAAAAGACCTGGGTATGGCTGAAAAAAGTAAATGGGACGTGAATTTACAGCGCAGTACAGTAACGGAGAGCTCTTGTGTCCTGGGTACTTTATTTAGAGAGCCTGTAGACTCTGTGTAGAGCTCTAGGCAAATTGTTATGCCCACGTTGTTGGGACAGTGGGAGCAAACTTGAGAAAAGCAATAAAAATGATAAGAAAGCCAAAGAGATTATAAGAGAAAGTGTAAGTAAGTGTCTAGTCAGACAGCAGGTTCCTGTTCCTTTCTACTACAGTGCAATAATTTATCTGAAGTGGCTCAGTTATTTTCCTGTACCAATTCATGCTTCCCTTTTTTTAAATGTCTTTTCACTTGGAAGAGATCTCAGGTGACAAATCTGAGACTGTCATGGTGATCACATTAACAAAGGCAGAGGATGATGTTCTCCTCCCATACAAAGCAGTATTAAAGTTGGGGCTTCCACAAAGAGCCCTTCGAGGCTGGTAGCAGGATGGCCTCAGTTTCTCGAGCTCCCTGGGCATGGTGGTTTCTCCCTCCGCATTCCCATGGATGTCCTCCCCAGGGAATCAGCCAGGCCCCTCTGACCTGCTCCTCTCCCACCCTCAATGCCACAGGCCACCGACCTCCCCCAGCACTTCCTTGCTCCGACTGCTGGGTTTAACATGTCTTCAGTGGTCATGGTGCCAAGGCTGGTGGAGGAGAAGGTCAGGGCACATGGAGTGGGCTGAGCTTACAGGTTGCTCCATGGCAGCCAAGGAAGGTTTATCTTACTGGGTCTCAATCAGCCGTGTCCATGACAGCAGGAGCCAAGTGGTGCGAAAGGTGTGACACCATGGGGTGGCCAATGGTGGCCTTGAAGAAGCCCTGGTGTAGTGGGCAACTTTCCATCTCCCTTCCCACCCTGTTTCCACCACTGCCTCTGCTGGCTATTTCAGTACCGGCCGAGGGCTTGTCCGTGCTCCCTCCTGCTCTAAAGCCACCAATGCCAAGGTGGAATTTTCCCTCTCGGCATGGCAACATCTGCTGAAGACCATGGGAAGTGGCTTCTGTCAAGCCAGGGCGCTCTGGTCCTCCTGAATGACATCCCACTAGAGTGATGAGCATTAATAAAAAGGAAATGGCAGAAAAAATGCCTTTTTTCTGCCTTGGAGATGCCTTGCCCCACCGGGGGGAAGGTGTCTGCTGGGGACATTCAGTGGTGACAGGCTGTCGGGGCTAGGCAAGACAGCTGCCCTTGCGTGGGGGAGCAGGGACTCAGCTGAAGGGGGGAAGAAGCAGGAAAGCGGCCAGTGGACCCCCAGAGGGTCCTGAGCTGCCCCCCCCTCCCCCGGCTCCCTGTGGGGCTGCAGCACCCACCACAAAATGGTGGCCAAGACCCCGCCGGGCGCTGAGGGGCGCCGCGAGCCCCTCCACGAAATGGCGGCCCAGCCCCCGAGCCGGGCGCTGAGGGGCGCCGCCGGGCCCGCGCCTCGCCGAGCCTGGCGCGGAGCCGACGCCGCGGTCCCACGTGCTTTCCCGGCAAAGCCGCTTCGCTGTCGGGCGGTTTCGGTTTCGAGGCGGTCGCGGTGGGGCGATCCTGAGCTGCCGCCGCCGGTGTTGCAGCAGCGCGGCGGGAGGGACAGCCAGCCGGGTGAGTGCCGCGGGAGGGTCTCCCCAGGCGGAGGCGTCGTGCTGGGGCATCCCATGAGGGTTTAGATTTGGGGGGAACTGGGAGTCTGGCTGCGCCCTTTGCTTCCCCATGTTCAAGTCTAAGGTTGAAAGCGTTGTTGGAGGTGACTTTGCTCCCAGGTGCCGGGAGCAAACCAGTATCGCAGCTTTTATTAGCTGGAGCGATGTATAGGAGTCTGTCAAAGATGAGATTGGGGATTTTTAGGCATAGAATTGCTAGTTTGGCCATAAAGGGGTTGTGTTGGTAGTGCTGCGACAGCTTCTGGTCTGGTGGAAACACCAGTGGGAGGTGTGGTGGGCCAGATCCAGGCAGGGAAGGTGGCAAAATGGGGCAGAGCATGGCAGTGGGCGCTGCCCATCGCCTCCCCAGCAGCTCCTTGCTACCCACGGTCCCCTCCATCCACCCCTAGTTCTCTCAGAGCTCCCCCCATCCCCTGCGCCGTGCTCGAGGCAAGACAACCAGCAAGCATTTCTATCCAGAGATGTGGGTGTTGCTGGACCTGGTTAGTTTTTTTTTCTGATAAATTTTGAAACAGTGCTGTGTGCCATCTTGCCTTGTCTGGGACTCAGCTGCAGGCTGCATCTGGTTTTCCAACATAGCTTCTCTGGCATCTCGAGAAATATTAATAATATTTCATTGTTTGTGGCACCCTATCTGGCTAGATCTGGAGATCTCTGTGCACACAGTTATATCTAGAAACCTGGGATTTTTCCTCAAATCATTCGCATCTACTACATTCTCACTTAAACCTTGTCCCCATTCCAAAGGAAAGGCAGGTTGCTTTTTTCTCTTAGATATAATGGAAACGGTAAATAAATATTTTGCCATGTGCCAGAATAATCAGACCAATGCATATAAATAAAAAATACTCCCATTGCAAGAGCCTTAACCACAACCAAGTCAGGGTTTACACCAGTGAGAGTGTTTTCCCAAGTCCCATTTCTTTGGACCACTCCCCAAAAGCTTTACCTAAATTATCATCCAGCTATAGATTTTAGAATAGGATAACACTCTTCTGCTGTTCTGATTCGGTATTTTTGCTCATTTCACTGTTTTTACCATGGATGAGTTGCAGTTGGGGAATTCCTAGCTGTTTTTACTTTCATTTTGCTCTGTCTTTTGCTTATCAGGTCCCAAAAGGCACCGAAGGGCTGTGTGCCTCAAGAGAGAGGTGGGTTAGCAAGTGAAGACATCAGAGCAGTGGACATTGTACCCCAGCTCCTTTGATTTGTGACCCCCACTTTGTTTTCGGTGCCGCTGCTCTGTTTCTGGGCTTTCGGTAATTAGCGTGCGCTCCTCAGAGCATGCAAGAAGTTGGTAGGTTTGCAACAGGGAGCTTCACATTTCGGTTTTATTTTTCGTGGCTGGGAATGGCGTGAATGCCAAGTTGGGGAGGGGAGGCAAGGCGTATTTTTGCAGTGTGTTTTAATGGCGTTTCTGCATTTGAAGGGCGGTGGCAAGGGTCAAGGCTCAGAAGTTTTCTGGCTCTTCTTGGGAGGTTTTTGTGCTTCATTTCGAGCTCAGAGGCATTTTACTGTAGGTCGCTGCCCATTGTTTCTGGTGGTCTGATTTAGCAGAGCAGTACTAGTATAGGAGCTGTGCAGTATCGCGTGAGCTTTCATCTAGCCTTTCAGTGTTTTGTTCTTGAATATGCGTCTTTAATTATTTCATATGAGTCTACCCTTTGCCTTTCAGTCTTCATTGGCATTAAGGTCTGATTATTTATTTTTTTAATGTGGTCTTATTAAGTAGGTAGTTCTTGGTCATCAGGGGAATAAAGTCAGGGCATTGCTGTCTACAGGTTTCTGTTTTTTGGCTGGAGAAATGTGAAATGATGGTCCCTAAAGGTTGACTGAGCAGGCTACTGGGAAATGAAGTTTGTTTTCCGGGAAGCCCTGTTATTTTGCAGTTTGTTTAAATTAGAAATGTTTAAATGTTTTCTTTTAAGCTGTCCAGTTAATTGGAAAAGTGAAACATTGTTTCTTTTGTTGTTAATGTGTGTGTTACTATTAGCATTCTTTATGTATAATTGATAATATAAAATGAATTCCATTATAAAACATTTTGAATGAAAAGTTGCAGAGTCCTTTCCAGTAAGGCCCAGAGTTTCAGTTTTTGGCATCACGGAAGTGGCTTGAGGAGAACACTGGTTCTGGTTAAGCCCAATTTTCTTAGCATTTCACCAGGAACTTCTTTGTTGTTCTTGTTAGAATAGTGAATGAGAGGCATTAGAGAATTTTTACAAACTGGGGGTTTTACTCACAATTTGATGGATCCCAGAGCTGCCTCACTTCATGTAACGCATCCTGAAAGCTTGATCTGGAAGGGGAACCTGCGTAGAGTCTTTCTTGCAGTGATACTGTATTATAACAGTATATGGTGATGCTGCATGATAACCAACTTGTGACATGGTTTTGACCTGAAGAGTCAGAGATTGGTAAAAGAGTGTATAGTATCACCAGCTTTGCTCTTATCGGATGTCTGCTTGGCTGTTGGAGCGCAGGAACAGAAGAGACTGATTAGGCCCTTCCCATCCAGTCCTCTGCTGTAGCACTCACTCAGGTTGTATCCCTTTGCTGCATTAATTTGGCTCCATCTCAAAACATCCGAGGCTGTTCGAAGAGGCAGTACAGAGAGGGCAGAGAGTGCTGCTGGATTATGGGAGAAGGGGTATCCTCTTAAACATGAGCAGGATAAACATCTTGAGCAGTTTTACCTCCAGTGCTCCAACTTGGCGCCTGCTTTTTGTTTTGTCTTCAGCTTCTGGGTGCGTGCTATGCCCAGCAGCGATGTGGGGAGGTGATATTCTCTCCGTGCAGCGCGCCCCGTGGAGCGGCATGGCTCTGCTGTGAGATCACTCCAGCACAAGCATGACTTTCTGATGGATTAGGAGTTGTCTGTGCAGATGGGAAGGTCTTGGCTCTTTCCATCAGAGTGCTCTTCTGTCTTTGACTTCTGTTTTGAGTTCTTCCCTCGGCTCCATAGAAATCTCCCACTTTCCTCCTTGGCCAGGTCAAGAAGGCGGCAAAAATAAAAAGCCTGAAGGCCTGTGGCTCACTTTACTGTAGATACCTGAATGGTCAGTGCAGAGGAGAGCATGTCTGGGGAGTGAGGGCTGAACGCTAGAGAAGGTGGGCTCCGCAGCACGACTCCCCCATCCCTCCACCCTGGTAGTGGTGGAGTGGCTGCTGCTGTTGGGTTGGGAAGGTGTTTGCTCAGGAAATGGCAGTTACTGGGGAATGGCACTGTGTGCACCATCCCAACAGGATGCTTCCACTCAACAGCGTTACCGGCTTTTTGCTCAACTAGGTTGGTCACTGTCCCGTCCCCACCCCACATAAACTCGGGTGTTACAGCAACTGTGGGAATTTTTCCCACACCACACACAGTGCAGCAGTCTTGGGCCTGGAAGGACTGTCCCCTCTACATGCAAGACAGGTCGTTGGTGGGGACGTGGAGCATGTGGTTTGGGGGTAGTGTGGGGGCTGCTCCCTGTGGTTTCTATTTCTCAACCTTTCTGCAAACATGGTGATGGTAGTTGTAGTTGGAGCTGGCTTTCAACATCAGTGTAGGCAGCCGTCTGCCGGGGATAGCACAGTGGCACGGTCCTGATGCTGCTGTAGCCTGGGCTGGGGTCCTGCTGCAGGGTGTTTGGAGGCGTGCAGGATGGTAATGGCTTTCCTTGTCCCTTTCCCGCTGGTAGGTGTGGTTGGACACCAACCAGCACCAGCTGCAGTGCAGGGAGAAACAGTTCCCTTTGCCATCTCTTCTGAGAGGCGGGGGGGCTGGCACTGGCACTGGCGGTGTTTTCAGCCCCTTGCACCTGAAACTCTTTTGCAAGAGCTGTATAACCTCAGTGGATCAGCTTTTCACAGTTTTTCTGGTGTGACTGACTGCCTGACTTGAGCAAGCTGCTGCTTCTTCTGCATGAACTTCCACGGAGGGGCTAAGAGCAGCAGGTTGGCATAGAAGACCAGTTCAAGTCAGGCAGTGACACCAGGAAAGCTGTGATTCCCCTGAGGTGTTCTGTAAAGCCTGTCTTCACATGCATCTTAGGGCACAAGGCTTAGTCCCACATTTTCATCACACCAGTAGTGGATCCTCCAATGTCCACACTTTGTGGTCACTGCTGGTTTGAGTTGAGGTTGCTACCTAGAGATGAAAAGTTCCACAGCTGATCCCAGGATCAAAGGCAGAGCTTCTAGATCTGGGAGCCGTGTAATTGCCCGTGTACTTTCATATCTACGTCCTGCTCTGTTGTTATTATCCCTAGGCATCTGCACCGAGTGAGGCAACTGCATATAGGCATGCACCATATGTTGGGGTGTCACTGTGTGCTGAAACGCTGCCACTAGCAGATCAGTTCTTCATCAGGGTATGGAGCAGAAGCCACCTTTGCATTTGACAGCGGAGAGGAGGCTGACCACACAACAATGCAGGTAGGAGACTGTATGTGCACGGCTTTGCTGTGGGAAGGAAGTAAAAGTGGAGGGTGACATTGTCACCAAAGCAGAAATGAATTGTTCATCCCCACAAAATGAGCAGCAAGAACAGCTGCCTGAGCCCTTTGTGCAGGGAAATACCTTGCTCTTAGAGTCCTGTGCCTCCCCAGAGGTCCTGCTGCATGTGAAAGATACCCGAGATGTTATATTTGGCAGATGGCCACTGCAGTGATACAGACGTCAACAGAGCTTCTCCCTGGCTGATGCCAGAGAGACTGACTCCTGTTGTTTGCTCCTGTCCCTTGCAGTACCGCTGCATTAGGCACTGTGCAGACAAGCACTGTGGTCCTTGCACCACATAATGGCTGGGCTGGGATTTGCCACACGACCTGGTGAGAGTAAGGCAGATGAGAAATGCTGGGTTGGACCAAGGGGTAGAAAAGCAGATCAAGTAATCAAGGGCTGTGCTGGCTGCTCGACAGCAGGGCTGTGTGGATGAACATCTCACTCCTATGCCCATTGCTACCCTTTCTGGTTTCATCCCTCTAGCCTCCATTTCAGAATGATGATTTAGACCTGGAAGCAGCTGTAGCGAGCGCCCGCCCCCAGCTAGTGGAGTTCCTCAGTCACCATCTCGGCTGGCTGCTCACGACCTCCCGACGCTTTCTCCCAGGGGTGGTCCTGAATAGCCTGGATGGCATCACCGACCACAGAGAAAAAGTCTCAGTGCTTCTTGACCTGCTGGAAAAGGCTGGCCCTGCCACCTGGAAACAGTTTGCACAGTACCTCTGCATGGAGTGCGACCTCCCCCTGGATCTGGAGATACTGCTCATAAGTTCTGCGGGAGAAGGTAATGGAGATTGGGCCAGTTTCCTCTGTCTGTCTCCAAACACAGCCAACGCCTTGGCCCCCCATAGCCAACAGACCAGTCTAGGCAGTGAGACCACCAGCGCCCTCACTTGCGCGGTCAGTGCCTCGTCAGTGAGAGGTGGCAGTCCTCTCCGTGGCTACAAGCCAGGCAGCTGCAAGCCTTTTTAACCAAGCCACTTGGTTTAAAAAATGATCTGACTTTCCTTCTGGTTCACCCTGTCTGTCTTTCACCATAATCTCTGGAATAAGATCAGTCCCTCCAAAAATAGTTATTGCCAGCAAACAGCAATAGTTCACATTTTCAGACGTGCTTTTTCACCAGTTGTGCTACACCTTGCTGGTGTTGGTGGGCACTTTCTTGGCTCTTTCAATAAGGGTTGGCCTGATTTGAGGATGGAGGGTTCTGTGGATTTTGTGGGAACCTGCGTGGTTATATCATCTGGATTCCTGAATCGGAAGTGTCCCCGGGGCAAAGTCACTTTGCCCAGAGGAAGAATAGCGTTCTTGAGACACTAATTAAGCCTATTTGAAATGTGGGGAAAAAGGTGTGCTGTGCTGTAGGGATTCCTGATTGCTTTTTGTGAGAGTGGAGAGCATCACGATAGCTGTGAGAGAGAAAACATTGATGCTGTAGTAGCTCAGGTGTTTCTCGATGGCAATGATTTTCTTAATCAGAAAATTTAGCTTCAGTCTGTATTTCTTGGTGAGAAAGTTTATTTTGCCGAGTTTTCTCTTTCAGATTTCTTGAAGGTTTTGAAACTGCTGAAATTTGTTGTGGTATTTTTTTCTTGGAAGCACAACTTTCGGCTTAGAAATGTAAGTTGAGGTAAAAAAAAGTAGATATAAAAAGCCAAAACCAATAAAAATTGTACACCCCCTCTCCAATAAAGCTGAGATTAAATTTTTTGATAAATTTATTTGAAGAAGAAAAAGATACTACCTTTTTATTCCGTGGATTTTTAATTGCTATTTTTATTTTCCTGATCCAGAAAGGCAACAAATACAGAAGTCTTAAAATACTCACACCACAGGAAAACCACATCCCTATATCTCTCATTAGCAGTTGAACACAGCGGCTTTAGAGAGAATCATGTGATCCGTAAAGAGCGCCGTCAATACTCTTGTGTGTTACGTTCTAGACTATACACACAGTGTGCACCGCTCCCTTTTGTGAAAGGCTGTGTCACCAGCTAAGCTGTGCCTCTCCCTTACTGGATCACTTTATCTGGTTATTATTTTCTGTTAACATCCTACTTCACAAGAAGTCTTACACAGTGAGTCCTTCTCAACGGTACTGTCTTTCACGTCCTGCTTGCAGTAGCTTGTCGTTACTTGCGTCAGTCGGACAGATGCAGCCTTTGGTAACCAACTGCAGCAGCAGTTACCTTTGGAGAGATGAAACGGGGGAAAGACCAGACAAGCAACAGGGAACAAGGACTAATGGGGGCTTTCTCTCGGGACTGAAGCCGAAACAGATTTCAGCCTTTTAATGCTGTGGCGTATCATAAAAGAAGATGTCTCTTCAGGTTTCAGAGTTGGCTTATGCTGGTTTAACTGTAGTATTAACAATTTAGCATCATTGATCCTTCTGAAGATGAATTGCTTTTCGTTTTGCTCTAGGGGTGGCTTTCAGTTAACCCTGACCCTCTGCATAGCTGTGTGGTTGCAGGGGCTGTCCCAAGGGTGTGGGCAGGAGTTGGTGGTTTGGAAGGGGGACGGCACGGGACCACACTTTAGAGTAGCGAAGCAGTCTTAGCTTAGACAAGATTAACCATTAGATTGCCTCAGCTGAAGTGACTCCTAGGGAAAAGAGTTTTTGCCTGCATGGTGAGCGAGACTGGAGACCTGATGCGGGCTAAAACCAACCTGAGGGGCAGCCCAAGCAGTGCTTGGGATGAGTAGTGGAGAAATAGTGGGATCGAGTCTTCCAGCACCAGAACTGGCTTACTTTGTGTCGTGGTTTAACCGCAGTTGGCAACTAAGCACCACCCAGCCGCTTGCTCGCTCACCCTCCCTCCCCCGGTGGGATGGGGGAGAGAATCAGAAGGGCAAAAGTAAGAAAACTCGTGAGTTGAGATAAGAACAGTTTAACAATTGAAATAACAACAACAACAACAATAAATTGTAATGGAAAGTAAAACAACAAAAGACAGAGAGAGGAACAAAACCCAGGAAGGAAAAAAAACCAAGAGGTGATGCAACCGCTCACCACCCGCTGACTGATGCCCAGTCAGCGCCTAGGCAGCAATGGCTGCCCCCCGGCCAACTCCCCCCAGCTTATGTACTGCGCATGACGTCCCATGGTATGGAATATCCCTTTGGACAGTGTGGGTCAGCTGTCCTGGCTGTGCCCGCTCCCAGCTTCTTGTGCAGCTCCTCGCTGGCAGAATATGGGAAGCTGAAAAGTCCTTGACTTAGTATAAACACTGCTTAGCAACAACTAAAACATCAATGTTTTATTACATTATTCTCACGCTAAATCCAAAACACAACACTATACCAGCTACTAGGAAGACAATCAACTCTATCCCAGCTGAAACCAGGACAGTATCCACCCCTTATTCTATACCATCTACGTCATGCCCAGGTCCTATACTTTCCAATACATTTTACTTAATCACCACCGCTTTTCCTGTCTTTTAGTATATACACACAGATATAATTCCTTTAGTTTATGGGCCATCCCTCTAGAATGTCTGTTGGGTTCATTTAGTCCATGACTTTGGGTTCCATCTGTCATAATAGTCTTTTAGGGCAGGAGAGATGGTGTGTGGTGTTGGATTGTTGCATGCTGAAGTCAGTTCTGGTTCCATCACCGCTGCACTTTGCTCAGTTTCATCAAAGTTCATTCTTCATTAATCTGGGTGATTCTTATTGTAATACCATTGATATGTCATATAACAACTATAGTAGTAATGACATACAATATTATGTAGCAATTAACATCATACAGTTCAAATCATTGGCTATTCTCACCCAAAATCAAATCCCCTTGAGGGACACATCGGACTTCCCCATCCTTCCTCATTACCCACCAAGTGCACCCAGGTGCTTGAGCAAAAGCCATCCCACAGATGGGTTTGCCTTTGCCCGAGGCAGGAGTAACCCAGACTGTCTTCCCCAGCATATTTTTTATGTGCACTACAGGGACTTTATTCCCAGCTACAGTATGTAAATTTTTGTTTGGGCAGGGCCAGCTCGATTGGCAGATCCCCGAGTGTTGACTAACCAGGTGGCCTTTGCTAAATGCGTATCCCAATGTTTGAACGTCCCGCCACCCATTGCTCTCAGCGTAGTCTTTAACAGTCCATTGTATCGTTCAATTTTCCCAGAGGCTGGTGCATGATAGGGGATGTGATACACCCACTCAATGCCGTGCTCTTTGGCCCAGGTGTCTATGAGGTTGTTTCGGAAAGGAGTCCCGTTGTCTGACTCAATTCTTTCTGGGGTGCCATGTCGCCACAGGACTTGCTTTTCAAGGCCCAGGATAGTGTTCCGGGCAGTGGCATGGGGCACGGGATATGTTTCCAGCCATCCGGTGGTTGCCTCCACCATTATAAGCACGTGGCACTTGCCTTGGCGGGTTTGTGGGAGTGTGATATAATCGATCTGCCAGGCCTCCCCATATTTATATTTCAGCCATCGTCCTCCGTACCAGAGAGGCTTTAACCACTTGACTTGCTTGATTGCAGCGCATGTTTCGCATTCATGGATAACCTGTGCTATAGTGTCCATGGTCAAGTCCACCCCTTGATCACGAGCCGATCTCTATGTTGCATCTCTTCCTTGACGGCCTGAGGTGTCATGGGTCCACCAAGCTATAAATATGTTTATATATTATCACCCTTATGTTGCCAGTCCAGATCCACCCGAGCCACTTCAATCTTAGCAGCCTGATCCACCTGCTGGTTGTTTTGAGGTTCTTCAGTGGCCCGACGCTTGGGTACGCGAGTATCTACGTGACGAACTTTTACAAGCAGGTTCTCCACCCAGGCAGCAATATCTTGCCACAATGCGGCAGCCCAGATGGGTTTGCCTCTCCGCTGCCAGTTGCTCTGCTTCCATTGCTGCAACCACCCCCACAGGCCATTTGCCACCATCCATGAGTCAGTATAGAGATAGAGCACTGGCCACTTTTCTCGGTCAGCAATGCCTAAAGCCAGCTGGATGGCCTTTACTTCTGCAAATTGGCTCGATTCACCTTCTCCTTCAGCAGTTTCTACAACTTGTTGCATGGGACTCCGTACAGCAGCTTTCCACCTCTGATGTTTTCCCACAAGACGACAGGACCCATCAGTGAACAGGGCATATTGCTTCTCATTTTCTGGTAGTTCATTATACATTGGGGCCTCCTCAGCACACGTCACCTCCTCCTCTGGCGATATTTCAAAATCTTTGCCTTCTGGCCAGTCCATGATCACTTCCAGGATCCCTGGGCGACTGGGGTTTCCTATTCGAGCCCGTTGTGTGATCAGTGCAACCCACTTACTCCACGTAGCACCAGTTGCATGATGTGTACAGGGGACCCTCCCTCTGAACATCCAGCCCAGCACCGGCAGTCGGGGTGCCAGGAGGAGCTGTGCTTCAGTGCCGATCACTTCCGAAGCAGCTCGAACCCCTTCATATGCTGCTAATATCTCTATTTCAGTTGGAGTACAGTGGGCCTCGGATCCTCTGTATCCCCGACTCCAAAACCCTAGGGGTCGACCTCGAGTCTCCCCAGGTGCTTTCTGCCAGAGGCTCCAGGTAGGGCCATTCTCCCCGGCTGCGGTGTAGAGCACATTTTTTACATCTTGTCCTGCCCGTATTGGCCCAAGGGCTACTGCGTGAACTATCTCCTCTTTAATTTGTTCAAAAGCTTGTCGTTGCTCAGGGCCCCATTTGAAATTGTTCTTCTTCCAGGTCACTTGGTTTACAAGGTTTTATGATCAGACTGTAATTTGGAATATGCATTCTCCAAAAACCCACGACGCCTAAGAAAGCTTGTGTTTCCTTTTTGCTAGTTGGTGGAGACATGGCTGTTCTTTTCTTGATCACATCCGTTGGGATCTGACAACGTCCATCTTGCCATCTTATTCCTAAAAACTGGATCTCCTCTGCAGGTCCCTTGACTTTACTTTGTTTTATGGCAAAACCGGCCTTCAGCAGGATTTGGACTATTTTCTTCCCTTTCTCAAAAACTTCTCCTGCTGTGTTGCCCCACACAATGATGTCATCAATGTATTGCAGGTGTTCAATAGAGCTCCACCCTGTTCCAGTGCAGTCTGGATCAGTCCGTGGCAAATGGTGGGGCTGTGTTTCCACCCCTGGGGCAGTCGGTTCCAGGTGTACTGGACGCCCCTCCAAGTGAAAGCAAACTGTGGCCTGCACTCTGCTGCCAAAGGGATTGAGAAAAACACATTAGCAATATCAACTGTGGCATACCACTTGGCTGCCTTTGATTCCAATTCGTATTGAAGTTCTAGCATGTCCGGCACAGCAGCACTCAGCGGTGGCGTGACTTCACTCAGGCCATGATAGTCTACTGTTAGTCTCCACTCTCCATTAGACTTTCGCACTGGCCATATGGGACTGTTAAAGTGAGTCTTGCTGATCACTCCTTGGCTCTCCAGTTGACGAATCAGCTCATGAATGGGAATCAGGGAGTCTCGGTTGGTGCGATATTGCCGCCGGTGCACCGTGGTGGTAGCGATTGGCACTTGTTGGTCTTCGACCTTCAGCAACCCCACAACAGAGGGTCCTCCGAGAGACCAGGCAAGGTGGACAGCTGTTTAATTTCCTCCGTCTCCAAGGCAGCTATACCAAAAGCCCACCGGTACCCTTTTGGGTCCTTGAAATACCCTCTCCTGAGGTAGTCTATGCCAAGGATGCACGGAGCATCTGGGCCAGTCACAATGGGGTGCTTTTGCCACCCATTCCCAGTTAGACTCACTTCGGCTTCCAATACAGTTAGCTGTTGGGATCCCACCATCACCCCAGAAATACAGATGGGTTCTGCCCCTTTACAGCTTGATGGCATTAGGGTACACTGTGCACCGGTGTCTACTAGAGCCTTCTACTCCTGTGGGTCCGATGTGCCAGGCCACTGAATCCACACAGTCCGGTAAACCCGGTTGTCCCTTTCCTCCTCCTGGCTGGAGGCAGGGCCCCTCTAGTCCTCGTCAGAGTATCCGTTATTCACTTCCTGTAAATACGAGTCAGAAGTTTCTTCATTAAGATCAGAAGTAAGATCGGCCCTTCTACTCTGTCTGGTGAACTGCCCGCTGGAAACTGGAGCAGCAATTTTCCTGTAAGAACCCCTCTGAGTGATTGTTTTCCCTTGCAATTCGCGTACCCGTGCCCCTAGGGCTGCAGTAGGTTTTCCATCCCACTTCCTCATGTCCTCTCTGTGGTCACACAGGTAAAACCACAGGGTGCCCCGTGGTGTGTACCCTTTATATCCTCCCTCTTGAGCAGAGGAACGCTGACTCCTAATAGCTGAGATACTGGCCCGCACAGGTGGGGAGTAGGACCTATCCTCTCTGAGTTGCACCCTGGTTTCGGCAGGGATGGAGTTAATTTCCTTCCGAGTAGCTGGTACAGTGCTGTGTTTTGGATTTAGCATGAGAATAATGTTGATAACACACCAATGTTTTAGTTGTTGCTGAGCGGTGCTTGCACTAGTCAAGGACTTTTCAGCTTTTCATGCCCTGCCAGCGAGAAGCTGGGAGGGGGCACAGCCAGGACAGCTGACCCAAACTGGCCACAGGGACATTCCATACCATGGGACGTCATGCTCTGGGGGAAAGCTGGCCGGGGGGGCCGCTGCTCGAGAACTGGCTGGGCGTCGGTCGGTGGGTGGTGAGCAATTGCATTGTGCATCACTTGTTTTGTATATTATTATTTTTTTTATTTTTTTTCCCCCCTTCCTTTTCTGTCTTAAACTGTCTTTATCTCAACCTGCGAATTTTACTTTTTTTTCCGATTGTCTCCCCCATCCCACTGAGGGGGGGTGTGTGAGTGAACGGCTGTGTGGTGTTTAGCTGCCTGCCAGGTTAAACCACAACAAGTTGCTGGACCGGTTTCTCCACAGCCGAGATGAAGGAGGAGGAGAAACTTTCTTTGTGTTGCTGGAGTTGGCCAGCCACTTCATCCACCGTTGGTCCCTCTCCATCTTTCCAGGTCATCACTGCCAATGAGTTGGCATACGACGATCATGCGCTCCGTACAAACTTCCACCACATGGGTCATGTGCACTTGACTTCATCTGGATCTCTGGATCAAACTGCTTGTTGTCTAGGTCATCATAAATCACCTCCAGTATGGCTAGTTCTCTCAGGTACTGGATACCTCTCTCCATGGTGGTCCACTTGCCTGGGTGACATATAACATCTTCCTTGAAGGGATACCTTTCCTTCACGCTTGACAGGAGTCACCTCCAAAGGCTGAGGACTTGTGCCCCTTTTCCACTTGCTTTGTCAATGCCCCCTTCCCTAGGAAGGGATCCCAGCTGCTTGGCTTCCCTACCCTTTAATTCCAGGCTACTGGCCCCATTATCCCAGCATCGGAGCAGCCAGGTGACAATATGATCGCCTGGACGATGGCTGAAATCCTTTCATGTATCTTCTCCCAAGTAACAGGCGATAGGACGAGAGGAAATGGCCTGAAGTTGTGCCAGGGGAGGTTTAGATTGGATGTGAGGAAAAATTTCTTTACTGAAAGAGTGGTTAAACATTGGAACAGGCTGCGCAGGGAAGTGGTTGAGTCCCCATCCCTGGAGGTATTTAAAAGATGAGTAGATGAGGCACTTAGGGACATGGTTTAGTGGTGCATGGTGGTGTTGGGTTGACAGTTGGACTCGATGATCTTAGAGGTCTTTTCCAACCTCAATGATTCTATGATTCTATGATTCTATGATCTCGCAGCTCATTCAGGGATAGGGATCGGGTGGTCACTGCCTCGTTTATGAGTTCTTCCTCTTCTTCCTCCCCTAACAGCGGCCGCCCCTTCCTCCTCCTGTTCTCTTGATGGCCCTACTTCAGGATAGTCTGCCTTGTCCACTTCTTCCTCCTGCTCCCTCTTAGAAGAAGCTTCTTCATCCCTTACTAAACGAGCCAACTTCCACTTCCAGTATTTCTTCTTGTGTATAGGGACGACTGATACCGGCACGGGTTGGTTCTTTGGCTCAGCCGCAGTGCCTGCCGTCAGGGTTGGAGTAGCTGCAGTTCCTGGTGCCGGGGTTGGAGTAACTGCAGTGCCTGTCGCTGGGGTTGGGATAGCCACAGTGCCTGTCGTTTTGTCGTCAGATCCAGAGACCTTCTCTTCCCCTTGAGGGTACTGAATCGTGTTGGACAGGGCTCGGTAGGCATGGGCTGCCCTGGCCCGTTGCAGTGAGCTGTGTCTCTCTGGAGTTGCCAGGGTGACAACATACTTTTTCCAAATACTTTACTAGTTTTTCAGGATTCTGCACTTGTTCAGGGGTGAAGTTCCAAAACACTGGGGGTGCCCACTGTCCTAGGTCCTTGCCCATACCATCCCACACACCTTGCCACTCATAACTGTTCAGCCATGGGGCAGATCTCTGGGTAATTTTTTTAAATAGTTG
This sequence comes from Aptenodytes patagonicus, assembly GCF_965638725.1. Taxonomy (NCBI): domain Eukaryota; kingdom Metazoa; phylum Chordata; class Aves; order Sphenisciformes; family Spheniscidae; genus Aptenodytes; species Aptenodytes patagonicus. Next base: position 24,285,602 of record NC_134959.1, on the reverse strand, counting down.
TTTAACCTTAAACAAGACTTGAAACACTTTCAGGAGACATAGCAATAGGAGCACGCTGGCTTGAACATTCCAAGGATATTCAAAATTCTCGGGAGCTGGTGTAACTAGCCTGGAGGAGAAAGGGAGGGCGAAAGAACAGGGGAAAGCATCCCCCCGTCTTCCCCATAGATTGATTCTTGGAGGAGAAAAGGTGAAGAGTGTAATTATTAATAATTTCTGAGAGATGGCATCCAAAGTACAAAGAGGACAGCAATACCAAATACAAATACCAAATTAGTCTTTTTACCAATAATATTATTGTATCATAAGCCGATGTTACACAGTACAGCAAAGTGATAATCCTGACCCACCTCCCAGAAGTGATAAACAGCACCGCAGGGAATACATACTGCAAGCAAGGATTTACATGACACGACCCTGCAAACAAATAAAAGAACATTGTGACCAGTGACTATTAAATGTTTATAACAAATCTATTTTAACATGCTCTGGCCAGACCTGTCGTTATCTCAACCCTTCAAGCCCCATGTTGGGCGTCAAAAAGGACTGTTGTGGTTTAACCCCAGTCGGCAGCTAAGCACCACCCAGCCGCTCACTCACCCTCCCTGCCCCGGTGGGATGGGGGAGAGAATCGGAAGAGCAAAAATAAGAAAACTCGTGGGTTGAGATAAGAACAGTTTAATACTTGAAATAATAAAATAATAACAACAACAACAAATTGTAAAGTAAAACAATGAGGGGGGGGGAGAAGGAGGGAGAAGGAGAGGGAGAGGAGAGAGAGAAGGAGAGGGAGAGGGAGGGAGGGAGAGAGAGGAACAAAACCCAGGAAGGAAAAAACCCAAGAGATAATGCAACTGCTCACTGCCCACCAACGGACGCCAAAACACAGCACTATACCAGCTACTAGGAAGAAAATTAACTCTATCCCAGCCGAAACCAGGACACTTTGCTTTACATGGCACACAGGGCAAGAGTCAGGATATTTGAGCTGTTGAACGGATTTTGTGTGAGGCCGTGGCGCAGAACGTGTGCCCGTTTGGAGCCTTGTTCTTTGTTGCTTCCTGCTGATGCTAGAGCTAGAAATAGCAGAGTACTGACCTGCACTCCCAGCTGGGAAACACTGGCAATCACAGTGAGAGGAGTAAATGTACGAAGGCTTCCCATCTGATTTTGGAGAGCGATGCTTTCAGGCATGAGTTTATCTGAACAGAAGAGCCCTGGTGGCATGCGGACTCCTGTTTGGCCTGAGCAGGATCTCCCTCTGAAGCTCGGTGAACATTGTCGGTGGGGCTGGCTGTGCTGAGTGGGGTTTTTTGGAAGCTTGAGCTGTGCAGTGCGTCAGAAAAGGCCCTTGACTGGGCTGCTGACTGACTCTGCCAACGGTTTCATCACAGAAACACCTCCTTTGCAGGAATGGGGAAGAGTAGGGCTTCTCTTTTTGGCTTCGGTGTGGTTTTAAGTCAGCCAAAGCCGCCCATGCTCTGAGTTTGTATGTATCAGAGAGAAAAGTTGTTCCACTCCCTTGAAAGCAGAGGTTAACTGTATTTTAGAGCAATCTGAAAGGAAAAGATCGGATGGGGAGCCTGAAACCTGGCTGTGTTGCATCAGCCCTTATACTGACTCTTGGTTTGTACCAGTGTGTGTGTTGTGAGCTGCTTGCCCTTTGACTTTGGCCAGCGGCACCCCAGACTTCAAGAGCAGGACGCTCGCAGTAACTGTATTTCATTTCCAATCCAACTCGTTTAGGTAACTTCAGCCAGAAACAAGAAGCAGGCACAGATGTGAGCGCCCGGCCGTCTGTGCCAAAAGGTAAGGCTGGAACAGACCCTGGGGTGCTATGCTCTGGGAGTTTATCTCCTCTGCCCATGGGCTGGGCAGGGCTACGTATGTCCCATGTTGGCCACAGCGCTGGCAGGGTGTGGGGAAGCCACTGCAACTTCAGGTTTGATTTTTCTGTTCTTGGTGCTTTCCAGATGAACCTCCCCTGTTTTGTTTTCTCTCCCTGAATTTCAGAAAAGTCTTGTTGGCCCTGACTCTGCTAAGGAACTCACTCATTTTAGTTCCCTAACCAAGGGAATCTCCCACCCACTCTGCAAAAGCCCCACTTTTTGTGCTTTTGCTGGGTTGGCTCATTGGTAGGTGGAGGAAGTTGGTTTGGCTTTTAAAGGAAGAGCAGGAAGACTATTCAGGAGCTGATCCGGCAGAAACCATTGCAGAGTTGTCAGAATCAGAGCTTAAAAGAACAGATAGTAGTAGTTCTAGCGCTTTCTTCAGGGGTGAATTTGGGACTGAGGCCTTCCTACCTAGTGCAGATCATGAAATGAGGGATTTATTTTCAAGATCCCTCCTCTTCCCCTGGCACTTTGCAGTGGCATCCATCACCAGAATGTCCATCAGAAGCCTTTGGTGCAATGTGAAAATACTGCAGGTATGTGCCACCACTGAGCGATGTCCCTGGGCCCTCATGTAACAGCTGCTGGAATAACTGGAAGCTGCTAAATTCTGAGTTGCCTTCTCAGTCACCAGGTATTCAGTTTCCAGAAAATGAAACACCAGCCCAGGTCCTCCCCACGTGAAGAGTCTCCCAGCAGAAAGAGAAAGAAAGGATGTGATTCTGGCATCCAGCTTTGTGAGAGGATAAACGGTGGAGGCAGCGGCAAAATAAATCCAAATTATCACAGAAAGCTGCCGTCAGTTTTCTGTGTCCTCCTGAAATGTGTGCTGGGGGAAAACAAAGCAGGAGGAAATGAAGCCTTGTGTTCTGCAGGCTGCAGCATGGGGGAGTCACCGAGCTGGGACCCTGGCAGTGCAGAGAGCAAAGTGCAGGCCTTGTGTCCTCTAGAGGTGCTTAACGTTGGTGGCAGGGAGTGGGTTTGGTGCTGGATTGCCCGTTGGTGAAAAACAGACGATTTGAAGGAAAAGCTGCTCTTCATTTTTTTCCTGCTGTGTGAATTTGGGGACTGGCTAAGGTTCACACTCACAGCAACAGGAGCTTCTTGCAGAGCTGCCTCTGGTTCTTGCTGAGGTTTGCCAGTGCCCTCAGTACCTTATAGCTTGTGTGTTTGCATCTGCTGTTTGCGTTCCCTGCTTCTGGCCAGACAGAGGCAGGCTTTTAGCGCTTTTAGCGCTGCGCTCCCTGAGCAGTGAGCACTCCCTGCTTTGCCCGTCTCTGCTGGCATTACCCATTTTAAATCGTACCTCCCAGCCCACCGTTTGCAGTTCCAGCTGATGGTATGGTCACAGAGACACTTTTGCCTCTGCTTTTCACTCAGAGACTGCTTCTGAGTCAGGGCACTGCAAATACTGTACCTTGTGTGTCACATGCAGTTTTCAGATCTTGAAAACAAAAGTGACCTTTCTGTTCTGCAGACAGACGGCTACTGCTAGCTGCTGTGCCGCCCTAGTGAGCAGCTGGTCGATCTCGCAAGTTGCTGGTGGAATAGAAATTTGAAAATAGTGCTGAAAGTTACTAGGACCATTTAAGAAAGGAAAGACTCATGCCTCTCTCAGTTCCTCCCATTCTCTCCATCTGAGAGAGCACCATAAACGAACAAGGAATTAATCACCATAAACAGCCCTGGGAATCTGTGGGCTGTGCATTCTCCAGAAATAGCTGTTCCCTGCCCTGTTCCCCAGGGTAACAGAGCAGTTCCTGTGCTCAAAGCAAGGCAGATGTATCGCCCAGCCTGCAAAAAGACTCACCAGTGAGGTGGTTGTGGTCAGTCTTGGGAAATGCAGGGCAGCTTTTCCCAGCAGTATTTCTAGCTCTTTCACCCAGTGCTCTCTGGCCAGCTGAGCTCGTGGAGGCTGACCTGGCAGCTGGCTTCGTTCACAAGAAAACTTTCTGTGGAGCTGAGATATGTCTAGTCATTGACATTTCGTGCTCCTGCTTTCTTTCAGGTCCATCACCTGGGCTTATCCTGCTTTGGGTGGACTTAAATCCTAAGGAGGAGTGGAGAACAATTGAAAGACATTGGGCTGTGGGCTTTGCTACAGTGTGTAGCTGGGATATGTGGTACTGCTATTTGGTTTATCTCTGTCTCAAATCTGCCACGCTTCTTTCATATGCTCAGAACCACTTCCTCCATGCCTTAGGTTACTTTGCAGTGCTTGTGGTGTAAGTCTTTGATTAGGTTGTCTGTAGCCCTTAATGCTCTCTCCACTTCTGTATGCTCCTCCGAACCCAGAATTGCACATACCTCATTTTTTTTGCCTTCCAGCAGCTGTGCTGCCAGTAGGGTCATTTCCTAGGATGCTTTTTGATGGGCTGTGGCGATAGTTTTTTGCTAAGGTTCTGGCACTGCTTAGCACTGTGCTTCTAAGCAAATGAGGGGATTGAGCAAAAGGATCTGAGCATCATTTGCTAAACCTAACACATTTCTTGCAAAACATGCCTTTTAAAATTCACGTTGTTTCCTGCAAAGATTTTCAAAGCCAGGCTTCCACCAGCAGCTTGTACCTCCCTGTTTCTGATGTCCCAGCTGCTGTTGGCTGAGAACAGTAAGATTTGGATATTAACAGCTCTGTGAAGTGTAAAGTCACGTTCCAGTATTAGATAAATGTTGAATCCTTGTAGCTGATCATGTGTCCCAGCAAGGAGGAAGGACCTACTTAACTTCTCTGCAAAAACACTCAAGTGGATAGAACAGGGAAGTAGCAGATCACACTGTGGCAGGCAAGATTGATGTTATCCACTAGGAAAATCTATATAAATAAACTGAAGTGTTGGAATGAATTGCCTGGAGAAGTTCAGGGAGCTCCATTACTGAAGGTCTTTAAACCAGCCCAGACCCCTAGGTCACTCCTGAGAGGTGTAGCATATTCGGAGTGGGACAAGAGGATGGGTTAGCCTCATGAGGACCAGCCCAAGCTGTCTTTCTATAGCTAGAGGCACCTCTGCTTTTACTTCAACATTTGCAAAAGCAGTTCTGTAAACTCAGCTTGAATTTGCAAATAGTTTTGTCTCTCCAATTTTGCCTCTTCAGCTCCCCAAATGCTTTGCTGGAGAGTCTTGCCCAGCTCTAATAAGCTGCCATTCAAAATGCTCTTTTGACGTGTTTCTGACTTCTCAATTTTCAGGGTTTGCTGGCCGCCGCCGCCATCGCAGCAGCTCTGTGAGTGATAAGGATGTTAAGCAGCAACGACTAGGTATGTAGATGTTCCAGAAGCAGAGTGGTGGTGTGCTTTCCTCTGAGGAAGGACCTATTTAACTTCTTTGCAGAAACACCCAAGAGATCAACCTCCCGCATTGAGGGAAACTTTTGTTTAGTAGCTGCATAAACTCTTAATGCAACGGGTTATAAAATATACAGACAACGGGACCTGGCAAATAACAAGAAACATCCATTTCCATCCATTAAATCTACCTGAGGAGAAGGGATGCAGATGGCATAGGCTAAGAACTCCCTTAAAGTGTGATATGCCAGTAAAGCATTCAGTTATAGGTCATCCCTGTATTTGTTTGCTTTTTTTTAATGAAATCAGGAGACATACTGACAATTTAAAACCCACTAAAGGCTCCACAGTTTCCCTAGCACATTAAAAACTCGTATGATTTCAGCTCACCCTAAAGTAGAGAAGTAACTGAATAGATGAGCAATGACAAAGTCGAGGCAGAGTAATTCCAGGAAAGGCTGCGTAGCCTGAGCAGACCTGCGAGCTGTGTAACAGCAGCGCCCACATCCTTTCCTTCATCATCTGTCCTTCTTGACCCTTTTCTACCAATGCTTTTAGCCTTGCAGTCCCCACGGCCCAGCGTGGGGGCTGGCGCTGGCGCTGCCCAGCGTCTGGTGGGGGAACACAGGGAGCATGGCAAAGCTGGCAGCTGCAGCTGGGCTGGAGCCAGTGTTTGACCGAAAGTTTGCATACAGGAAAGTTCTTGAGGAGGTGCTCCCAGGAGGCCAGATCTCGTCCGTTGGCAAAACTCAGCAAACTTAACAGCAGTGAGGATGGGGTTTTTCAGAAGGTGCTGAGCGCCCTTAATTATCACCACTGTTCTCTCTTCAACAAAGAGATGCTGATACCATCAGGGATCTCAGATTCTCAAAGCAAAAGATATGTCTGCTCTGAGGTGCAGATAGCTGAGCAAGCATGGCACGAGGCCAGCATGGGTGAACAGGGAGCTAGTGAACAGGGAATTATATGCATAATACACCAATATCTAATTCTCATCTTAAAGAGATAATAACATTTAGTTTTTATAGAAAGCTGTTTCACCTTTTCCATGAATTTTCTTCTTCTTCGGCCCCTGTGCAAAAACAGGAAAAATTATGGGTTATTTTCATGTGTTCAAAATCTGCCATCTTCACCCAGCTCGGTGGAGCAGCCTCTGATCAGGGCCATTGTTTCGCTGTGTGTGAGTGGTAGTATTTTGGATCTGTCATGGCTCAGAACTAACTTTTTCACCCTCACTCTGTTGTCTTCTCTCTCAGATTCAGCTGAGAAGTACCGGCATCTCCTCATCGACTCTATCCGCCAGAGGTATGGAAGCAGGAGAGCAGCAGGAACAGCAGCACAGGAACAAACGCAGCCACTGGCTTTCAGCCAAGCCTTTGTCAACCTTGTCATTCGGCACAGCAAAGCCTCCCACTTAAAAGAGAGAACAGATAAACCCCGACCAGATGTGGCAGGTGCTCCTGAAGCAGAAGAATGTGCGGATACAGCCATGAAAGTGTCAGATCTATTTTGTAGTGTGGTCCCATCGGGCACGACGAAGGTGATCTTTTTGTTTGGTAAACCAGGTACAGGCAAGACCATGCTAATGCACAGGATTTGTCAGAAATGGGCAGAAGGTGTCCTACCTCAGTTTCTCTTCACTTTCCTGTTTGAGTTTCGGCAGCTGAATTTATTAAAAAGAAAATTGACTCTGAAGGAGCTTTTGTTTGACCTGTTCCTTCAGCCAGAAGACAGCCCTGATGCAGTGTTCCAGAACCTCCTGGAAAATGCCTGGCGTACACTGATCATCTTTGATGGGCTGGATGAGTTTGCAGCTAATATGGACTTGTCGTCCTCTTCTAAGGGAGGCCCAGCTCTTACCTCCCGTATGTCCATATCTGAGCTCTTTGTAGACCTCTGTCACGGGAAACTCCTGCCTGGTTGCACAGTGTTGGTCACCAGCCGACCTAAGAGACTACCTAACTTCTTATTAAACACAGTAGATCTGCTAGCAGAAATTTGGGGATTTGACCATGAGAAGGTTGAAGAATACGTCAGCCACTATTTTCATCAGCATTCATTCAAAGAACAAGCCATTGCTCACCTGAAGAACAACACCAAGCTCCTCAGCATGTGCCTCATCCCTGCTCTGTGTTATGTTGTGTGCGTTTGTTTGGAGTATTTGCTCCTTAAACATCAGAGGAGTGTGGAGCTCCCTCAGACTATGACACAGTTTTATATCAAAATGCTTCTCATCTTCATAAACAAACAGCAGGGAGAGCATGCAGATGGCGAGGCGACTCAGCTGAACTGCAACAAGAAGGCCATTTTGGGTCTGTGTGATCTTGCACTGAAAGGCCTGGAAGATAAGAAGCTTGTATTTTATGTTGGTGATATTCCAGAGCACGTGAAGGAATTTGCTTCCTTACATGGATTGCTGACTGTCTTTGAGGTGAAGACAAGTGGCACTTGCCCAGAGGCTGGCTATGCCTTTGTGCACTTGAGTTTGCAGGAGTTTTTTGCAGCACTGTGTCTCATGGTAAGTAGGAGGGTGGACAAGAACTACCTGAAGAAGAAGTTCTCTTTGAAGTCAAAGTGGACTTTAAAGAATGAGGCAAAGACCGAGTTGATGGAGAGTTTTCACATCTTTCTCTCAGGCTTGTCATCAAAAGAATGTAGGACATTTCTCATGCTGCTAGCTGAACAAGATGAAGCTTGGGTGCAGGATAAGCAGGACGCAATCCTGCAGTCTCTCAAGAAACTGGCAGCCACTCATCTGACAGGGCCTAAGGTCATTGAGCTCTGCCACTGCACGTTTGAAACGCAAGACCTTAAAGTAGCCCAGCACATCGGGAGCCTGCTGAATTTCAAGTACGAGTTTAAAAACTTCAGACTGACACCTCTGGACATGTCGGCTTTGGTTTTTGTCATAAACTCGGGCCGGGATTTGACTTACTTGGATTTTGCAGGATGTCTCATGGACATTGACTCTTTGGAGGTTCTGGCTGGCTGTAACAATATAGAGCACTTGAGGTAAACACACTGAGTGCTGTGAGCTGGTGGGTGGAGAGAAGGGCTAAGGGGTTGGAAGGGCAAGCCTAGTATTTGTTTTAGAAGGGAGAGAAAGAAGGTGTGAGAAATTCTGAACAGCATAACTTTGATACTGAAGAAATTTATGAAGTAATGAATTTATGAGTGATTGAAGGATAGTAAGGTGATAAATCCATTCTGGCTGTATTTTTAATATGTTTCTTTGATTTGATTAAAACAATCAAACAGCAGGGTAGTTAGTGTAGTAAATAAAAGAGAAAACAATAGGCATTTCTTGACAATACAAAGGCAGGGTGAGTCCTGCAAGCAAATGAGAAAGTTGTGATCTAAGTGAAATCACCATAAGCCAGATGAACAGGAGGTGACAACTGCACTCTCAGGTGTTCTCTGTCAGTGCTTTGCTGTAATGCTGGAAGGACTTCTCAAGGAGGATCTTTTTTGGATCCTGTCGTGGAACGGGTCTCATTCTGTATTTCTGTGAATGACTTGGAGGAATACGTGTAGAGTTTGCTAATGTGGAGAAGATGGGGAGCAGCCAGGGTGAGAATTACCTTGACCTGAAGGGAATGATGTTGTCTGCTGTGAAGCAGAGGAGCAGAAACAGAGACGTGAAAACTGCTATTCCTGGATATTGATATCATTGTAAAAAGGACAGTAATCGGTTGTTCTCTGCCTCCATTAAGAAGAATAGGAATACCATTTAGTTTACTGTTAGAAAAGTTTTCTGATGATACATCCTAACTCTAAATTGCTAATGCAGGCACAGGGCAGTGCACGGAGTCCTCTGCTTTCAAAGAGCAGATTAGGCAGATGCCCGGGGGTGGTTGGGCTGTTCCCTTGCATTAGGAGAACGGAACAGGGGATTTCGGGGGGTTCTTCCTCAGCTCATACGCACTCAGGTCCGTGCCTGCTTTCGTTTATGGTCCACAGGATACTAGCACTCTGAGTACTGTCTGTTGGAAGGGCGGGCAAAGGGCAGTGGGACCCCGAGCATTTCAGCTGCATGTTGCTTGTACAGAACCTGTCTAAAGAAGAAGCATCACCTCAGGCGTGTTCCTAGTGACTGTGGGCCATGTCTGTCATGCCGCTGCACCTCTGCAGCTTGTTCCTGACTCCCTCTGGTTTAGGGGAAGGTGGCAGGGGCACCTAGGGCAACAGGGCCATAGGTGGGTTTCTGCTCTCATGGCCCCCAAGCACGCTGTGGGAGACCTGCAACCCAGGGTGCTTTGTACCAATACATCCCGTAATCAGTACAGCCTGCAACTGATTCAAAGGGGAGCTTGTGTGCATGAAAGCTTACCTGTTTGTCTGTTTGTTTTTTCCAACACCACCAGTTCCTTCTATAAAAGAGGTACTTTCCCTAAAAACCTCGTCTCTTTTATATTTTGGACAACTCTGGCTGCTCTGCCACCCAAATGTAAAATATCTGTCCTGAAATCAACCCTCTCGTAACTCAGCAGCTCATCACGTGGGAGCGGTTAGACACTCTCTGTTTGTATGAGTTTGGTTTGCCCCTGTGTGACCTCCCTTGTCTCCAGGGTCCCGACTCTTGTGGGACACGCAATAGGGCTGACTCTTCATCTGTGGCAGCACTTGCTCATGGTGCCACTGTACCAAAAGGCAGAAGCCATCTCTTGAGGTATTTGCAGTTGATGCGCAAGTGTAATGTTTTTTTTTTTTTAAAACAGGTGTTTGGAAAGATAAAGATGCTGCAAAAAAGAGCATGATACAATGGGTGTTAAGAAAGAAATTCAATGCTTTTTTTAAATCGTGTTTTAACCTGCTTTGTGGGCTAGCTTATTTCGGTTTTTGTTGTGTTTATGTTTTTTCCCTTTTCTTTGTGTTTTAGCTTTCGTAGTAGGAGATGTGGCGATGACTTTGCTTCTGCTCTTTCAAAGAGCTTACGAGGAATGGGGAGCCTGAAGAAACTAGAGTAAGTCTTTGCTTGTAAGGTCAGAGCCTTCTCTCTTTCTATCTGTCCTCTGTTTCTATCTTGCAGTTTAATTACATCTACTCACTCAAGGCTGATCTGCTCTGTGCAGCACTCTATAGAGAATAACGCAGTTCTATGCGGAGCAGCACGGATACGTGTGGCTCTTGTTCTATGCTGGTATCAAGAGGAGTGTTGCGTTGCCCTGGTTGAGAAGGAGTCAGGCCAACTCCTCTCTGTGCTGGTGTGCTGGGAGTGCAGTGCAGGCCCACATCTGAGACAGGCTTGCCGTGCACTGCACGGGATGCTAGTTCTTCCTCTGCTTGGTTTGAATGATTCTTTCTTTTTCCAGGTTGACGGGCGGGAGCATCACAGCTGAGGGGATGACTAACTTGGTCCAGGCTTCATCACAGTGCCTCCAGCTTGAGGAAATAAAGTGAGTCTGTTGTGGCAATGCCCCTCAAATCAACCGCTCATTCCTTGGGGACCTGGGGTACTAATGAGGATGAGTCTGTGTGCAGCTTGCAGGACAATCGGATACGGGATCCGGAGGTGAAGAGGGTGATGGACCTGTTCTCCAGAATGGAAAAGCTGAAGAAAATAGAGTGAGTAAAAATGGCTTAAACCTATTAAAAATGGTAGCCACTATGAAGCCAAGCATAGCGTCAGAGAGAGTTTAAATCCTCATCAGAGCAGAGTTGCTGGATGTCTCTGTAAGGGGTGACATTCGCTCTTAGAGATGCCAGTGGGGGATGTGTGGGGCACTAAGCTGAGGCACAGACATTTAAATGCAAGCAGGGCTGTGCTGGAGGCCTGGCTCACTTTGAGATAGACACAGCCTCACAGTTCTTACCCAGGTGTTTTAAAATAATCTCAGGGGAGTCCTGGCACCGCTGACACCTCTCCAGGAATTACAATGCACGTGCTCAGCTTGGTGCCTGGCATGACTTTTTCCTCTTCTGCCTCCTCACCTCTCTTCCCCTTGGTCAGGCTCAGATTGAGATGCCTCACCTCTGCATAAGAGAGGATGGCTCTATCCGTGTCTTCCCAGCCTTTTTGCTAGCCCTCTTCTCCTGTACTCCTTCTTCTAACACTCCTGTAACAGCACAGTGCTGAATGAGAGGGACTGATGGCTAGGAAAACTCCCAACATGGATCTGCATCTTTTTAGGTGGAGAGAACCAGCCTGATTTGTGAAGGGATCTAAAGCCTTTGAAAAGCTAGCAGGGGCAATTTAAGCAGCAGCAGGCAAAGCAGAGCAAAGCAGAACTGCTGCAAGTGTTGGAGTCTCAGTGTAGTTTGCATTACAGGAGAGGGGTAGCCACAAAGCTGTGCTGCCCCTGCGGGAAGGCGAAGCCACAGCACTGCCTGCCCACCCCAGTTAAAAGGGAGTGACTCTGCCTTTAAAGGTCTTCCACATACCCCTGGGCGCAAGCAGGTGAACCCCAAATACCTGCAGTTATTGCTGGACCCCATCCCGGAATTAATTACTGGCTTCGCAGTATGATTAGAAGTGTTTGGAAAGAGGGAGGAAAGGGGAACCGTACCTGCTCCTCTGCTTTCCTGGGCACACTGGATAACAGCTTGTGGGAAACGCCAGCATGTCGCCAGTGAAGCAGCTTATCATATGGAAAGAGTAGGAAGCCAGTGCAATTTGTAAGCCTCATTCCTTCACACATTTCTATTACACACATACAGTGGTGTTGTCACGGATGATTCCTTCGAGGCTCACAGGAATGGTGCTCTGTGGCCCTGAGAACAAGCAGAGGATTTGTAGAAGCAAGACCTTATGTGTCATATTTAATGAGGTTCAACAAGTAGTGAAACAGAATAAACATGCAATTAAAGAGTAAATCCTTAGAGGTTGCTAGTGTTGTGTCTTCGGGGATGTTGTAAATGTGAGGGTTTAGACCATACTACTTCAATATGCCATACTTAAATTGGATTTGTTACAGCAAGAGTTTAACTGCACTGTAGGCTGGTTGTGTAGTCATACAGGTATAAAGTACATTCCCTACATAACCCAAAAATGGTTAATGATTCTTCTGTTGCACATAGAGGAAGTATCTCTGATTCTAAATTTAGGGGAGCTATAGCTTGCAGAGAAGAACTATGATCTGATAAAGCTTTTGTTGGGTCCTAAATGCAAAATTCTGAAGCTTTGGAGAAATCCCCTAACTAAAAGTATGTGTGTGTCCTGGTTTCGGCTGGGATAGAGTTAATTTCCTTCCGAGTAGCTGGTACAGTGCTGTGGTTTGGATTTAGTATGAGAACAATGTTGATAACACCCCAATGTTTTAGTTGTTGCTGAGCAGTGCTTGCACTAGTCAAGGACTTTTCAGCTTCTCCTGCCCTGCCAGCGAGAAGCTGGGAGGGGGCACAGCCAGGACAGCTGACCCAAACTGGCCAAAGGGCTATTCCATACCATGGGACGTCATGCTCAGTATAGAAACTGGGGGAAAGCTGGCCAGGGTGCGGCTGCTGCTCGGGGACAGGCTGGGCATCATTCGGTTGGTGGTGAGCAATCATTTTTCATTTGCATCACTTGTCTTTCTTGGGTTTTATTTCTCTCGCTTTTTGTTATTTTCCTTTTCATTACAATTTATAATTATAATTATAATATTATTTTATTTCAATCATTAAACTGTTCTTATCTCAACCCACAAGTGTTCTCACTTTTACTTTTCCGATTCTCTCCCCCATCCCACTGGGGGGGGGAGTGAGCGAGCGGCTGGGTGGTGCTTAGCTGCCAGCTGGGGTTAAACCACTGTTTCAGGGTGTTTGGGTGTGGAGCAGAGGGCATTTGCGTAACAAAAGAGTGTGCTGTTGGGTCCAGCAGCTGAGGTTGTGTTCTTCCTCATGTTCACAGTCTGAGCAACAACGATCTTTCCTTGAAAGCTGTTCTCATTTTGGCAAACGAAGTCATCGCATGTCAAAACGCTGCTGAACTGCGTGTCAGGTATCAATGCATGAGCGCTGTTACAAAAACAAACATGTTGTCTCTTTTTAGATGCTGACTTTTTAAATGGATACTGGTTTACAGCTTAATTGTTGGCTAATGAAAGTCAACAAAAATTAATTTTAATCCTTTTTGTTTTCTGTTTGAAACAAAATTTGAATTCATCACATTATGGACTTTCTCTTTGTATTTTTTTAATAGGTCATTTTATCCTTGGTCTGTAAATTGATTTGCAGGGTGTAATATTTCTTCCTATATAACAGAGTTTAAACTTGCTTTTAAGCTCTGCAATATATCAACCAGGAAATTCTTTACTAGCTAGCATAAATTTGCTATAAATCAGCTAAGTTTACTGAAAAGGTGTGGATTTAAGTAGCTGTAGCTCTATGTTCCTTTAAATTACAGGTTTTGGTGTTTTCATAGCTCCAGGATGACAGAGAAAGTGTAGAATTTTTAAATCCTAGCTCTTACGGTTGTAAGTTTAACAGGCCAAATTAATCCTTGGTGTAACTCAAGGGAAGTCAAATTGCATACAGCTTTTTCTTATTTTTCTTGCTGGAGTGGAGTTTCTACTGAACCTCTTTCCAACAAACCGCTGGTCTTGCAAAAAATCCTCCCAGCCCAATCTTAACTGTTTTACTCTCTTGTCTGTACTGCAGCCCCAGTTCAACATGCAGAATGTCCTGTCCTCTAGCCACATTTAGTCCTTACTAAGCACCTCTACTAAAGAAATGGCATCCTTCCACCTGTGCCCTAACATTGGCTTCGATCTCTTTTTCAGGAAGGACACAGTGATGATATATTTTTCTGGCCCATCTGGGAAAGTTCCAAGGTGAGAAACTGCACTTGGGGTTATGCTATGTTCAGAGTTGTGCTGATTCAAACCATCAGCTTGGTGTCACTATAAACCACTCCAGCGACAGAACTGGTTGCCTCTGCCCTTGCATCTGGCAGAGCTGGATCCACCTGAGAAGGGTAGCCAAAATAGCTGGTCTTTGCACAGACCCACCAGCCAGTTCCACAAAGGCAATGCCTTACTGCCTGTGTAAGCTTGAAGTGCTGTGTTCCTATTGCAAAACTGCTGATGCTGAAGCCAATGGACAGTGGAATGTGAGGATAAATAAAGGAGAAGCCTTTGCTCCTTCTTTGGCTGGCCCCTATGTTCTCCCTGCCTGTGCATACTTTTGAAGGAAGGGGGGATTTGACCCTAATTAAGAAACTACGAAATAATCTCTTGTTCCTTGATAGGGAACTCACTTTGCCCTGTGCTGTGCAGTCCTCAAGGGACCTCACAATATTTGGCATGCATGTGTGAACTGGTGCAGCCTGGCCCTGAGTCAGCCAGAAACTGCTCCTATTCAGATGCCTGAACATCCATCTTGTGCTGTTGTAGGCAGCCTGGCACAGGTGGGTATGTTTATCCCTTCCTGTGGTGGCACAATCCCACATGGAGGCAAAACATCCTGCATCTTAGTAGTGCCTTTGAATTGGGTCTCAGTTGTCAAGTTGATTCAAATGTACAGTGAAATCCCGTGTGGACACCCCCTGTGCTCCCATCTCCTGATGGAGGTCTTCTGGCTCTTGAAAATCGCTTAACCTTGCATGGAATGGCTGGACGGAACACAGACCTTATGGTTTCTTCCAGAAAACTTCCAGAAAATACTAACCAGCTCCCAGGTCCTCATATTTTGTCAAGGCATATTAAAGGTCAAATATTTTGCTTGTTTGCAGATCTTTGGATTTGAGGTGGGAGGAGAGGAAGGAACATGTAATTCCAGCTAGACCTGTGAAGTTATGGTAAGAGAAGGCATTGAAATTCCTGCTGGTGAATGTGATTTGCAGATGACAGGTACTACAGAAGGACAAGAACAGCAGCTTGTGTTGGTCCTTAAGGACAGAGGATACTTCCACATACGAAAAAGTTTGAAATAAACCTGAATCAGTAAATAAAAATAACAATAGAAATCCCTATCTGGCCCAGCCGGTGGCTTTATTTCTTGTGTGTTGGGCCCCACAGCCCTGGAGAGGCAGAGTTCCCTTGATAATGCCCATCTTGCCATATGTTCCTACAGCCACCAAAGGCATGAGCCGTATTGTTTTCTTTCTTGCCTGGGCTCCAGGAAAGAGTAGTGGCTTTCTCAAAATAGGAGAACTCAGGCGTGTTACCTGATCATGTTAAAGCTGGGAAATGTCCCCTTACCTCCTTCTCTTTCCCTCACTACTCTGCACAACAGGAACAATTACATCCATCCCCTTCTTGTGGATGGCAGTGCCAGGCGGCTCTGACACAAGGCGTTGCACTTGCACAGCACTCTGCAAGTGCGTCCCTCTGCACTCCTTTTGCAGCACCGGCTGCAGAGAGGCAGAGTAATATGCCCAGGATTGTGTGGCAGAGCGGAGAGTAAAACCTTCCTCTCTTGGTACTGCTTCTGTGTGCCCTCATTTGGAGAGACACCAGAAATGCCTGGGCCCCACTGTCGGTTCACTGCTCATTAACCTGTTCACAGCTTGCAGGATCGCAGCCTGTCTTCCCAACATGTAAAGGAGATTGTTGCCATTCTGCAGAGCTGTCCCTGTCTCTCCGAAGTGGAGTAAGTGCCTCCTTTCCTTCCTGTTGAGTGGCTGCAGGTGGGTGGCGGGGAGCAGGGGATGGGGCCTGACCCCAAGGAAGGGTCCCAGCACTCTGTTATGTCTAGTGGGATCCTGGTTAGGGATTTTTGGTGAGGTTCAGCAGGAGGTGAATGCTGAGCAACCTGTCACAAACCTGTGACAACCGCAGCTTCTGGCTCCCTGAGACTGTAACCAGAGAAGCCAGTTACAGAGCAGACCCTGCTAACGAAGCAGTGCGGCACTCTGGAGGCAGTATGGAACCGTCCCAGAGGCACAGCTCCTCCAGCAAATCCTCTGAGCCAGTGAAGGGACACAGATTGCTTCTGTGTTGTCCCTTTTGTCTCCCAGAGCCATCCAGCTCTGTTGGGAGAAGTGAGCGGAGGAAGGCAAGAGATCCACTTCATAACCTGCACATGGCAATGAGTATCATCCCTACTTTTCCTTATTTGCCTATATATGAGGCCATCTGGATTTGGCTGTAAAGCTCTCCTTCTAGCCTATCTGCCCTGGAAAATGCAGGAATATCTGTTACAAGACGGTTCAGTCCAGACTGTATCTTGAATTCAGCTACACCTCAAACCCCTGTTTTCTAGCTCACTGATTTGAATTGGGATCTGGAGATCTTTGTCATCCAGTGTTTTCTGCCTTCCTTTCTTCCTTCCAGAGGGACAGTAAACACTCACTCATTTGGTTTCTTGTTTTGTACTCCCACTTAGGTTTTCTAAAGTAAGATGTTTTTGGGGCTAAAGCATGGATCATGTTGTCCTAGGGATAAACCTTTGTCTGAAGTTGCTTCACGCAGAGATAAGCAGGGAAGATTGATCTGGGACAGAAGAACAGTCCAGACAAAAAAGCAATTGTAGGAAAGGGAAAGCGAGCAGATTTTGAGGGCTTTGTTGTTTATACTGTTCAAAACGGGCCCCACTAACTGGAAAATGCCTCAGTTTATCAGGTAACAAGCTTGGAGATGAAGGCTGCAGTTGCCTGCTGGAAAGCCTCCCTTGGATACCAATTTCAAAGCAGCTGGAGTAAGTTGTTGCCTTGTACAAAACCAAATTGCCCTCTTTTCTTGAGCCTGGCAAGGACCGTACAGAGATGCTGAGCAGGGATCCGGGAGGCAAAGGCCTCACCCAGACCGGTGCTACAGAAGCAGCTCTGAGCACTCTTAATGAGACTCAGCCCATGAGGCTGTTCAGCCTGAAGTTGGTCACTTGCTCAGAGCATCGCGCATGAAACTGTTCTCAGTGCATCTGAAGTGCTGAAGTGCCCTTTCATTAAAACCCCTTTCTCAGGAGTAGTGGTCCTGTGTGTTTTCCACCATGCCAGTTCTGAAGTGAAATGGGTTCAAGCATGCAGCACACTGATGACCACTTCCACTAGGACAGTCCTGGGTGATTTCAGTGACCAGCTAATTGCCTTTTTTATCTTTCTTAGTCTCAGTCAAAACTGCCTCTCTGTTAATGGCATTTGCAGTCTGTTGAAGTCAGTAAATACCTGCCAGAAGATGATGGAGGTACAAGTCAGGTATGTAGGTCTTGAATCATTCCTGAGGTTAATCCCAATATACAAGTCTGAGAGTTAGATTCTGAGATTTTTCTTGAGTCACCTCAGAAGTGGGGCGGGTGAAGAACATGTCCAAAGGTGATTACTGACACTTGGTAATACATTGCTGTAAGCTGATTTTATCTGAGCCATCAACCAGAATTTGAGAAGGTACAGAACTGTGTGTCCTCTCATGCGTGGGGGCAGTTTTAGACTCTTTCCTGCTCTCTGCCCTGGGAATTTTTGGAGAGAGCGTCTCTGTGGAGTGTGAGAACTGGTGACATCTCCTGGAGTTGGAGCTGGAAGTTCCCTCCTATTACTTTCCCTTGGAAACCCCCTGGAGTTCAAGCGTAACAATTTTGTCTGCACTTTCTCTAATGGTTCCGAGAAACTGGGTCATCTGATATTGCTTAGTTTGATCCACCCAGGATTTAAAACTAATGGAGATTGTCTTTTGCTTGCTTTGGGAGTGTTTTAAGTGATTGGTGTCACCAAAGAGTTTTGCAGAACAAAATCAAGCATTCTTAAAACAAGAATTCCTGTAAATAACCAAAACGTCACATCGATTGACTCCTTCTCTTCTTCACAGCCTTTGTCATGAGACTGCAGTCCTGAGGTTTACAGAAAACGGAGAGTTTGCTTCCCTTCCTCCTAGGTAGAGTGTGTGTGCACAAATGGTGTTTTCCCAGCACGTCATTTAGTTCTTACATCCTGTTTAGGTACCAAGGGTAACACTTCATCTCACAGCAGTTCTTGTCCCCCCTCCCCTCTGAATCTAAACGTAGTATTTTCTCCTGGTTTTCTAAGCCACTTCGGAAGTTGTCCACAGCCTTCTATAGTGTTTGATTACGTTTTATGTCTCTAGGGGACATTTCAACCCACAGCATCCTAAGCAAAGCAGGCTGTTGAATGACAGCTGTGCTATCTGATAATAGTGAACAGTAAAAAAACAAGTGAACCCCACACCTCCAAACCAAATTTCAAAAAGATTCACAGATCCCTGCATGTTTAAAACCATCTAGTTCACTACACTATGCATTCTGGATCATGGTACTCCTAAATCAAAATAAATTTGGAGTATTATTTTTCCCTGCAGAAAATTATGGGTCAAACCAGCTCAACCCAAATGTTTTGTTTGAGAAAAGGTTTCCTGTTGCTCCTGGAGCTGTAGGTTCATTTATTTATGCCCTTGTTCTCCATGGACTGAGCCCACTGTAAAACAGTATTTCCCACAGTACACCTGCATCCCACCGCTTAGCTGGGGAGGAACAGCAGGGCTGTCATGGGATGCAACCCAGTTGTTGTGGCTATGCTTTAAAGGGAGTGACAGCCTGAGACATACGATCTGTGACTCCTTTAAGGCACCAGGTGACATTTCAAACTCAGATATTTTAGGATTGGGTGTTCCATTTATTTATGAATAGTCAGTTTTTTGCGCAGACGTGGACTCTTTTCACAAAACGTGTTTAGGCAAAAGCTGAATTCTCCATCAAACTGTAGCTTAGATGAGAAATCTGTCTTTTCCCCTTCTCCCCAGTTGCCTGCACGCTCAAGTATTTGGTTAATCACTGAAAGAAAGAAGAGCTTGCTATTGGCAAGGTATGGGTGTGGGCTAGAGCCAGGGTAGCCACAGGGACCTGCCAAATTGCTAAAGCCTAAGTGGTTTACCCTTGTCTGGTTTTGTGCTCACTTACTAGGGAAGAGCCTGTATTCTCTACCGATGACCAACAGTATGGAGGGGAAAACCAGACACCTACTGCTTCAAAAAAAATAAGGTACCATGGCGAATTTTCCTTGTATTTCATGCATGTCCTACCTCTGGATCCTATAGCTGATGTCACCTGCATCTCCAAGGTGCATCACAGGAGAGCTGGTAGAGGCCCCTTCAGTCAGTCATTTGTCACTGTGTTCACAGTCCCAGCTTGCAGCACTAGAAGCTCTGTTTTTAGCATCTGTGATTTTCTACAGGAGTCAAAACAGATTGTGGGTTGTGTATCTTATTCACAGAATTGGTGTGGTGATTGTGCGGTTACTGCATCGGCTCCCGTGTGGGCGGTGGGGGAGCTGGTGGTGACAGAGCTTGTGATGTTGGGGGGGTTCTCTACCGGTATTTGGAGAAATGCATCCTAAGCTGGACCCGTGTTCAGATGCATATCAGATCATGCTCTTACTCCAGCACAGAGTGCGCCTGTCTGTTTTGTAGGCTGCAGTGAGGAAGGAAGAAGTTGTGCCTAAAGCCTTCTAACCAGGACCTTGGGGACCTGGTTCTTTGTTGTGCCACAAGTTTTCTTTACCTTGTCTCTTTATTCTCTGTTTGCAGACAAGAGCTGAAAGTACAGATTATCAGTTGTTGCAGCCATAAAAAAAAAGCAAGATATTTCAAGGGGATTTTTAATTTCATTATTATCTCCTCATTTATTCTCTGGTTTTCTGAAGGAGTGAAGTTTAGAAGCTTTTTGCAATCCTGCAGACATGGACTATTGATTTCTCTTTCCCCCTAGACTGACAGACAGTCGTTTTCAAGCCAGTGAACTGGAGAAGCTGTGTGCAGTCCTGAAGGAATGTAGCAGCATCTCCGAGCTGGAGTGAGTCCTTCTTAACTCTTATGGTCTTTATCTGCAGCTCTTTGGAATATGGAGAAAATGCCACTTGTTTGTTCTGCAGTGTTGTACGGAGAATGGGGTAGAGACGTAGCCTTACGAAAGGCGTAGCTTTACGTGGGGTAATATCCTTTGCCAAGGAGACATACAGTTCTAGTGCTCTCTTAGGGCAAAGGTTGCAGGACATAAATCTAGAAAGGGGCTGTTTGATCACTTAGCCTGACTTCAGGTATTAAAAAAGCTGTAAAACCTTGCCCTGTCATTTTTGCCTTTGGGCCATTTGGGAGCAAAGCTGCAGAGCATGAAGAATCCCACCTAAAATGAGGGTGGCAGCCTACGTTTTTGCTGGTGATCCCACATACGGTGTGCTTCAGCACCAAAGCACTTTCTTCTGTTAGCGCTGTGTGTGGGGAGTCATCCTTTTTGCTGACACCGAGAGGTGAGCAGACCCAGCCCTGATGGAAAGGCTAGCCGACACCCCTCCCCGCATCTAGGTTTTGAGGACAGAACAAGGACCAGCACAAGCACGTAGTCTGTCTGCCACCACCTGAGGGCTGGCTATTCCCTTAGGCCTGGTAGCCCGTGGAAGAGATTTTTAGCCTTTGCTCTTCTTAAGCAATCACGTCCTGTGACCTCACATGGGCCATAGCCCATTGCAATCCTGAGGCTCTAATATCAGAGCCTAATATCCTTGTCCAGGACTAACCCGTGGCTCCTCTGTTGGGCCTGTCCAGGTTGATCATTTCTCAGAGCTGTGGACTTCTGGTCCCTGGTAACTGCGTTAAAAAGCACTGTCAGTCCAGAGGGGTCACTTGGTGGACGTGAGAAAAGGATGAGCCCTGAACTAGGTTTCTGGCTGTCTTATGTTGGTTAATTCCAGTCTTTGGTTTCCATGTAGGCTTTAGTTGTCACTGGAGACGGGCAGTGCATATGTTGTTTGGATTAGGGTGCCCATGTTCTGCTTTCAGAGCTCTTGTTACTAAGAGTTGATTGTGCCTATTGTTTTTTATCTATGAAAATTAAATGCCTTTCTTTAAATCCTAGCCTATCAAATAATTATCTGGGAGACGAGGGACTTTTGCAGCTGTTTCAGTTCCTCCCGAATTTGAAAATGTTAAGTTCTCTCAAGTGAGTAGCTCCTGTTTCCCTTGCTCATGGGTGGGTTTTTGTGGGAGTATTGGTTGTGGAAGCACAGTCCACATTTGGGAAGGGCTCTTCAGAATCAAGTGCAGTTATATTCTGTGTCTGTTGAGGGTAGATGCACTGTGCTGTCTGGTCTGTCCCCACCTCTAGTCCAGAACAGATTGACTCCACTTCAAGCTTGATTGCGATCAGTGCCCGAGAGCCTCTGTACTCAGTCCTCCACGAAGGAGACAGGTGATCTTGTGTGCAGGTGTGGCACCTGGTTTCTAAAACACGCCGAGATCTTTAGCAGGTCACTGAATTTTTCCTCTCCCGGTTCCTCATCGGGAGGGAGAGCAGTCCTTCCTCTCCTGAGGTGTGCACCTTTGGAAGATAAATGCTGGGGAGCTCCAGCTTCAGCAGTGGAGTCTGAATTCAGCTGCAATGGTGGCTTATGTTTACCTGGGTATTCTACCTGGCACTCCCATTGCAAGTGCACTGTACAGGACTGTGACTTAAGGAGTATAGCACCATTTGTCTTTATTGAGAGAGATATTTATTGTTCCTGTTTGATTGATTGAACTGTTCCCGAGTCAGGACTGTTCCAGTTACTGACAGTCTGCAGCTTCTCTTCACGTCAGTGCAATGAAACACACTGCTGTTATTTATCTGTTGGGTTTTTTTTCCCAGCATCAGGCACGCTGCCCACAGTCAGATACTGTGATAGACCTAATAGACCCGAGCATGATCTTAATTAGTGTGGGTTTTGTACTGCCACAACTGCACTTACAGCCAAAGAGTTGGTTTTGCCTTGCATCGGTGTCTTGAAATACGAGGAATCCCATTTAATCGTAAGAAAAAACTTGTGTGGTGAGGATGGTCCATCACTAGAACAGGTTGCCCAGAGAGACTGTGGATTCTCCATCTTTGGAGATATTAAAAACCCAGCTGGACAATGTCCTGAGCAGTCTGCTCTAGTTTAACCCTCCTCTGAGCAGGAGAGTTTGATTAGATCATCTCCAGAGGCCCATTCCAGTCTCAATTATTCTGTGATTCTCTGAACTCTAAAAGTGAGGGACAAATTTAAAAAATACTGGAGTGAGTTGTGTTTGCAGAACTGTAGTTGGAAACACAGGCAGAAGGTGGCAAAGAAGCAGTCTCTGAGAGTGTTGGACAAGGATCGCTATTATTGGGTGATGCAGTGTAAATTGCTAGTGGTTTTGCTTGCAGCAGCTGATTTCACCTCTTCTTCCTGTAGGTTTAATGACAACCAGATCTCCCTGAACTCTGTGTTTTTCTTAGCTCAGTCCTTATCTACATTGGAACACATTAAAAGAATGAACCTCAGGTACGACCAGGAGTACTTTTCTTATTTTTCGCTATTTAAAACCTCAAGCTGTGGTTTTTGGGGAGTGATACAGGAGCATGTATCTTCAAACTCCATCCTAATGATGTTCTTTTCTGCTTACAGCTTAGGACACAGGCAGGTGGTTCATCTAACCTTTTGGGAAAGAATCAGGTAAAATCATACCCACTCCTCTGTCTAAACCTTTCAATCTCCTCCTTATGAAATCTTAAATAGATGGTGATGTGTGAGTCCTTGAGGTGGGCCAATTAAAGAGCCATTTGGCTCCAAACTCCAGTCAGGGTGGTGGAAGCAGGGTGAGCTGTTTCATGGCTGATTGACAGCGGCTTGAGGGTATGGAGCAGACGGCAGTATCCCACTGCTGATCGGGGCTGCAGTCATCTCCCTCCCGGGCCAGGGCAGAGCAAATGCCCAAAGTGCTGAGTGGATGCAGAGCCCTCTGGAAGCTGGAAGAGGGATGATAAGGCCCTTTTTCTTCTGGGGATAACATGAACCTAGTTTCGGCAGGTGGTGAGAAAAGGCAGACTGGAGCGTGAGGCCACTGCCACCACCTCACCCTCTTCCCCAGCTGCAGCGTGGGGAGTCAGCTGCTCAGGGGCAATAACATCAGCACAACTCACGGGGTAAACTGTTCTTTCCCCAGGGTCAGAAGTACCAGCAGATGGAGAAGTAGTTTCCTGGCGCATCCCAAGCACGTAGCAGCAGGACGGTGCTTTCGGTATGGCAGCCCCAGCTTCCTTCTGTCACCCAGGAGTGCAGGGAGAGATGGCTGTGAGGGTCTGTATCTGTAGCGTAATGTGTGGAACAGGCCCATCCCTCCAGCTGTGTCTCCTCAGAGAGCTGTCTTGTGCCCTGCCTGCCTTCGGGGACAGACTCAGCTCTCTTGGAAAGCAGACGTTTCTTTCCTCTGCTTGTATCCCATCATGACTGGTTCCACATGAGACACCTCTGGAAAAGGTGCCTCTTTAATACATCTCTCTTCCACCCTCTTCCCTGCTGAAACTGATCAGGGAGGCCAGTCCCCAAAATAACACTTGGTTACAAGGGAGAAGGTCTTGGCTGGTGTAATTTGGCAAAGCCTTAAAGAGGTTGGGCCAGCTGGCATCGACCCAGGCCAGCAGGTATTTGTGCTTTGTGGTCACTGGAGGGACACAGTGATATGCCAGAGGTGGCTGGGTGAATAATACACCCTCTTGGGATAGACTTGGGATATCCACTGCTACAGGCATATACATATACAGGCTTCTACCCATAAATAATGAGATACAGATCTGGCTGGCTGCTACATTCGTCCCACGGACACCTGCCATTTTGTCAGCCAGGAAGTTTTCTGTGATTTCCTTCTTGGAGAAGGAGATAGGAGGTACCATTCCCAGCCTTGCTCTGGGAGAGCTGAGACAGTGCTGAGCAGGGAAAGATGCTGTCCAGTCTCCTGAGTCAATTTTAAGTACCAGTGATGTGGCTCTAGGGAGGCAACACCCGAAGTGACATGGTAGTTTGGTGGACTGGCTCTCTTGAATCAGCTCAGAGCTGGTGAAATCATCTGGTTGTCACAGGTTTTGACTTCTCAGTCCTAGATTGTGGGTAGGAAAATATATGTAGTGGAAGTGAGAGGGTTGCTATGGGCCTTGTCCTAGGATGTGAGGCTCTGGGATATGAAGGGAGTGTTGCCATACCGTGGTCATGTGAAATGTTTAGCTCCTGAGTGCTTTGTTTGCTTCAGTCTCAGGGACTGCAGAGTGGGTCCAGAGGACGTGACCAGGCTGTGCCAGATACTGGCTCAATGTCCCCAGCTGACAGAAATTGAGTAAGTGTTGTGCACTTAGCAACCCTGCCCGTCTGTCTGTCTCCCCAACCTGCAGATACAGAGTCGGTGTTCAGGTTAGCAACTGGTGTAACTCGTCTCTCCTCTCACCACAGCCTCCTAGAAATCCCCGCAAAACTTCACCCAGATGCTTAGATAAACCCACACCTTCCACTGCCCTCTCTTCTTCAGAGTTTGGCCTCTCCTAAGTCTACCATATCTGTGTGTAAACACCCAAGAACATGTATGTGTTCTCATAGTCTTCCTCAATCCTGTGGCTGGACACGAGTGTTGTCATTTACTCCTCGAGACCCTGGCTTGCAGTATAGCCAAAGCAAGAGCACCTGGCCCATTAAGCCATGAACCGAACTCCTGAAGAGCTGGTCACTCCAGGCAGGAGCTGGGCGCCAAGAAAATTAGAATAATACTGGTCAGGACAAAAACTGAGTAATAACAAATGAAAATAACATAATACCCATATTGCATGCATGAAATACATCAGTAGCATCATTTTATTAATTTACAGTAATGCAAAAGTAAGACTCTTATGGAATGTTAATTGGCCATAAGATGTAGAGAAACACAGAGATCAGCCTGTAAGGACTAAATCTTGCCCAACTTTCAGGGCATTTCTGGACATGTCCTTTTTTCAGAATTTGCCCATAACGCCCCTATGCATGTGTGTGTGCATGTCCATGTACATTTTATAGAAGTACCTACAGATTGTCCCGGTTTCTCTTGGAATTTGTTTCCTTCCATGTTTTACAGTCTGTCGGGAAATTCATTGAGTGACCAGAGCACTGAGAGATTACTGAGCTTCCTGCCATACCTCTGTCATCTGACACTGCTGAGGTAATGTTTGGGGTCCCTGCTTTGATTGCTGCCATGAAACATTGATTTGGAAAGTGCTAATAGCAGAACATATCTCAGGAGCATTAATCAGTAATCGTAGATTAAGAAGCTAGGCAAAGAAAATGCAGAAACTCTTTCATACCCATTCATGTCTTGTTTCTAGAACCAAAGCAGCACTGAACCTTTTTCTTTAATGATACATAGAGAAAAAAAAGGACAGGAGGAGAAATACCCACCCTAGGCACAGCATCCCAGATAATCCTCACTTAGCAGGTCCCGTGGAATGTGACTTCCAGCATCCATACCAGATGTAGGACTTGTTGGTTGACACACGGTGACAGCACACCACCCGTGTGCATGGTCAGCATCTCACAGCTCTGCCCCCGCAGGGATCTGGCATCCTGCCACACTCGACACCAGAAGTGTTTCCTGGCAGCATATCAGCCATTTAGGCTGGGAATTTAGGCTAGAGAGGTGCTGTCAGGGGCTAGGGCACTCCCACCATGTGGACAAAAAGCCCAGAAGGAGCTTGGCCGTCTTTTGCAAGATGTTGTAGCATGGAGGAGCTGCAGTGTCTTGAGAGACTGAATTTGCTCACTTGGGAGGTTGCTTCCAGTCTGGTGTATCTCTAGTCCAGTAGCCCTGAAGAGGAGTTGTTCAGTGTAAACCCTTGGTCTGTACTCCCTTTTTAGTCAAAGGGGACTAAAGGAGACTCTCCTTTAGTTAAAGGAACGCTGGGTGCCAAGGCTCAAAACTTTAGATCCTTGCTCACTGATCTTGAGTTAAATGGGGTGGATCCAGCCTTTTGCATCTCAAAGTAAACAATGGGAAAATTGGGCCATGTGTATCAGAACCTTTCTTCTTGGGAGCTGATGCCGTTGTTCTTTCTTTCCCCTCCTTTTCAGTATTAGGAACAACACATTTTCCCCACGTTGCACTGTCTTACTCATCAACTCCATCAATCTCTGTGGGCGGATCAGAATGGTAGAAGTCCGGTAAGACACTCAGACTGCCCAGCAGCTCAGCTTTAAAGGGACTACAAAGCTTGTCATCTTTGAAGAGCATTGCTGAAGGACTGTCTTTTGTGTTTGCTTCAGGTCAAGTGAAAATGCTTTTTTGCATTTAGGAGCAAGCATGCGAAGCCAAAAGACATCCTGCAGGTACTGCCATACGACAATTATAATTCACTTGTTTTGATTCGATTTGAAACACTAGTGCAAGTAGCCAAATCTCCTCTTGTGAGAAGAACTCATGGGCTGGTAGTCAAGGAGCTTGGGCTAGTAGCTGAGGCTTTGGGGCTCAGTTCAGCTGCCTAAGTGCAACTCAGTACCATTTGAGATGCATTGGGATGGCAGAGGCCTGTGCCTTTCTGGAGTGGCCACTGGACTACTCACGATCATCTTGAGTGGCACCAAACTCTGCCGGACAAGCAACTGAATTGAGCCCTAGCCACCGCATATTCTATATGTGTGCCTCAAATTCTGGGTGATAATTTCCCTATGAGCATCAGTGTGATGTGGTTGTGATACGTGCTGCAACTTCTTTGGGAGTGATGGTTGCTGGGTGCCCCTGTAAAGAATACCGTAATACTGCCCAGTTAGGCACCAAGGAGATGGCGAAAAATGTGAAAAGATCTGTCTCCCACTTATAACGTGGGGTTTGCTGTTACTAACCTCAGGGAGGTGTTATGAGAAGTATCAAACACTGGCGCAGCTAAGGGCACTCATCTCAGTGAATGTTGCACGAAGACTGGTGTAAAAACGCAACTGCTGATGGGCAGCTCTCACTGCTCAGGCTGAGCCTGGTTGCTGGCCGTGCTTTAACTCTCTTGCTGTCTCATACACAGACTGACGGACTGTGCCATCGGTCAAGGGCAGATAGATGAGCTCTGCAGAGTCCTGGAGCAGCGTGGGTGGCTGGCAGAAGTAGAGTAAGTGGGGCTTGGGTTGTTACCACGACCTTGAACTAGGGAGAGCTGGGTTGGCATGGTTCAGCATGGCCTGGGGTTTCCCACCCTGTCTGCGTGTGTGTGTGCTCATTCAGACTATTTAGAAACAAAATTGATTAGTAATCATACAGGTCCTTTATATATATATATTTTAAGAGGGCTTGAGCTGGTGGGACAACTTCCTTGGGATTTTCACTCTGTGGCGGTTTTGAGGCATTTGTTGCTTCATCTGGGCTCTGCTCTGAGCTTGTGTTCAGAGCTCTTCATTTGAGCTTGCTCTGGAGCTTATGCATGAGGTAATTTTGTAGGGCAGCAGTTTGTTTTAGACAGACCTTTAATGGCCGAGCTGGGATTTAAGTCCAGGAAGTTTGGCTTTTTCCTTCAAAGCTTCTCAGAGGAGCATTGCTGCTTAGAAATCTGAGTTTTGATTGGCCGCCTTGTTCTTCTGCCTTTCAGTCTCTCCAGGAATCAGCTGGGAGATGAAGGCCTGAGGTGCTTCTTGGACCACTTGCATCGAGTGCCTGTTACCTGTTCCCTCAAGTAAGAACACATACTGTGAATGTGAGGTGCCCTTGCAGAAAGGTGTTCACGCGATCCCTCCTGAAGCTGGTTGTCATGCTTCATGCCCACTCCTGCCTTAGGAGGTAAGGTCTGAGTGAGCCATGAGCACAACTCAAGACCTCCAGGCCAGGGTGACTGAGGGTCTGATCCAAAACCTGTGAAGTAAGTAAAAGTCTTTCTGTGAGCATCTTCAGGAGATAACAAGGCCCAGAGTGGGACAGTGTGGCAGAAGTTGACCCAGTCCCCTGAGTTTTCCGTTCATCGCTTTTCTGCGTACGTTATCCTCTTTGAATAACTCAAGGCGCATAGATGCTGTGAGCTTAGCTGTGCCCTACACCAGCCTCTCCCCTTCCCTTTCTGGTGGGGAAGCAACTGCTCCTGCTCTGTAGTGCAGGAGGCAAGTTGCACTTGCTGTGTCACCCAAGTCATCAGTGCTGTGTCTTGGAGGGGTTTGGTGCATTTAGCACAGCCGAAGGGGCCCAGCACCCCACAAATTGCTCTGCCTTCAGTGCCAACTTGAATTTCGCCTCTGTGGCTGAGGAGCCTGGGGACAACCCTGACTCTTAACACCTGAAAAACCTTCCTTCTCTTCTGTGCAGTCTCAGCCATAATAGGATTTCTCAGGATGGAGTTCTGCATCTCATAAATGCCTTTGCCACATCTGGAAATACCACTGAAGTTCAAGTCAGGTGTGTGTTTCTCCTCACTGATTTCTGATTCTTCCCTGCATGTTTTCTTCTTAATTATCGAAAGTTTGTGATCTTCAGGTAATAATGACGAGGGCCACGTTTTCAACTACCTTTATGTGTAAGTGCACGCAAAGCTTTTGTTTATGTCCGTTTCTACTGGCCAAACATAGCTGCCAAGGAGGAAGCTAGCAGAACTGTTGTTCCACAGGGCCAAGTCATTTTTGTGTGTAAAGACACAGGTATTCAGCTGTACTAACTGTTGTCAGGTATGTGTCTGTAAATGAACCTCTTCAGGGCAGGAGTCAGCATTTGCTCTTTAAAAATGTGGTCCCTAATTCACTTCAGTATGTTGAGATTTCAGAGTGAGTCTGCTGAAAGCAATTTCCAATGTTCTTTACTTGGATTTGCGTCTTCATCTCCCTTCCTCTCTGGCAAAAATAGCCCGTGGGTTCTGGGCTTGTTGCACTGGCACGAACTGCTTTTTCTCACGGATTCAAGTCACAAGGCTGGGCCATGCTGCAGATCTGCCCTTATCAATGTTTATGTTCACGAAGACCAGTTGGTCTGTCGTGAACCAAATTTAACCAGGGTCACTTCCATTCATTCCTGCAGTTAAACGTGGGTGCTGAATCTTTTGGCTGTGCTATTTTAAAGCAGATCAGTCTCCTGTTTTAGCTCTCCCCAGAGCTTGGCAGAGAGTGCAGGTACAGGAGGAGGCAGACAAAAGCAGGGCAGATCAGGATTGCTTCTCCAACCACTGGTGCTGTCTTATGCCAATTTAGCATTAGCGAAACCTTACTGAAGCATTTCCCTGGGCTGGTTTATTGTAGGGAGAGGTGAGCTGGGCCAGGTACCTCTGTCACTGCTGCACTGTGTTGCTTCGTGGAGTTTGATGTATCGTTAAATTCTGACTACTGGGAAAAATAGTCATTTTCCCTCCAAATCTTACATTCATGTGTCTTCTCTGTGCAGTTTGTGCTCCAAAGCAACTTTAATCATCAAGTTGACAAGCAGAGATGACCCGAGAAAGATTTTGAGGTAACAGTACAGATTCTTTTTGGTAATTTCTTTGACAAAGGTGGCGTCCTTTTTCTAGGGACAAGGCAGACAAAACCTCTTGTAGCCCCTAGCTCCTGGCATGGTGGTATTTTGCACTAATAGATGTTACATTTCCTTTGATTCACCTCTGAGAAGAGCTTTCTCACGTCACAGAGAATCCCACATCCCTTTCTCTCACTGCTTCCCCACTGACTGTTCCTCACCTAGGAACCTGTAGGTGTGCCTACAGTCCCTGTCACAGGACAGGGTGCTACAAGAAGCTGCACCATTAGCATACACATATGCTGTATCAGAACATCTCAACAGATGCTTTTGAAGTGCTGCCACAATCTTTTTTGGAAGCCCTGCAAGGCATTTAAGGTTTTGGTGCCATACTTCTTTCTCTGGGGGGAAAGGTTGTGATGCCTGAGATTTCTGGGTCAGAAAGCCTGAACTGTTTATAAGGAACTGCTGAACATGAGCCGGCAGTGTGCCCAGGCGGCCAAGAAGGCCAAGGGCATCCTGGCCTGTATCAGAAATAGTGTGGCCAGCAGGAGTAGGGAAGTGATCGTGCCCCTGTACTCGGCCCTGGTGAGGCCGCACCTCGAATACTGTGTTCAGTTTTGGGCCCCTCACTACAAGAAGGACGTTGAGGTGCTGGAGCGTGTCCAGAGAAGGGCAACGAGGCTGGTGAGGGGTCTGGAGCACAAGTCTGATGAGGAGCGGCTGAGGGAACTGGGGTTGTTCAGCCTGGAGAAAAGGAGGCTGAGGGGAGACCTCATCGCTCTCTACAACCACCTGAAAGGAGGTTGTAGCGAGGTGGGGGTCGGTCTCTTCTCCCAAGTAACAAGCGATGGGACGAGAGGAAATGGCCTCAAGTTGTGCCAGGGGAGGTTTAGATTGGACGTGAGGAAAAATTTCTTTACCAAAAGGCCTGTCAAGCATTGGAACAGGCTGCGCAGGGAAGCGGTTGAGTCACCATCCCTGGGGGTATTTAAAAGATGTGTAGATGTGGTGCTTAGGG
Source organism: Aptenodytes patagonicus (assembly GCF_965638725.1). NCBI lineage: Eukaryota > Metazoa > Chordata > Aves > Sphenisciformes > Spheniscidae > Aptenodytes > Aptenodytes patagonicus. The sequence continues at coordinate 24,255,353 of NC_134959.1, read as the reverse complement.
CCATGGTTTAGCGGTGGACTCGGCAGTGCTAGGTTAATGGCTGGACTTGATGATTTTGAGGGTCTTTTCCAACCTAAATGATTCTATGATTCTATGATTCTATGAACTAAGACCGTTCTCTTTCTCATCCTTTCAGACTTGCAGAGTGCAACTTTCAGCCAGAGCACTTGGAAAAGTTGTGCTTGCTCCTGGAAAAGTGCACGGGTCTGACAGAGTACATGTGAGTTAATGGCTGCTTGGACCCATTTGGGTGGGCTCGTTTGTAAGCTGTTCATTACAATGACCTTTGGTTCTAGATCCTCAAATAACAACGTGACAGTCCAAGCTGCAGAAAGACTTTTGCATTCACTGAGGAAAAACCTGGGTCTTCTGAAAATGAGGTACTGTGTCGCTGTGCTGTTTTAGATACTGATCTGAGGCTGGTCTGATCATCTAAGATCTCCTTTCATCAAAAACAAAAGTGAACTGTGCTTCTTCCAAAGATAGGTAGTGTTGGCCTGAGAAATTCCCATGGGTGACTCTAAGTCATTGGTATTTTGACTTTATCTCCTTGATTCCTACTAAGCATCATGTAAAGCTGTGGCCATAAACTGTGCTGTCTCTGTAGACCTCTACCTGCTTTACAAAGAAGGTGGCTAATTCTGGTGAACACGTTCCTACTGTGTCCTCGCCAGAGGTCTCGCCACAGCATCCCGCAGTTCACCTGGGTAACAAATTCTTCACTTCTCCCAAAAGGTGTTGCATTAGAGCACGAGGGCCAGGCTCCCTCTCGTTGCTGTCAGTGGTAGGCAGGCAGGAGGGAAGCTGATGTTTGTGTCCTCCTCTGCAGGGGCGCTGGGCTGCTTCTCTGTTCCCAGTTTGCACCCTGTTTCCTATGTAGACATTACTCTGACGAGCAAAGCAGCCTTTCCGTGTATATTAGAGTGCTGAGCACTCAGCTGACAGAGGCAGAGATGGATCTGTGCACGTGAATAAAGCAGAGCTGCCTATATTCTGCTTTGCAGCATAGAAGAGCCATGGGTATGTAAAGAAAGTGTCACAAACCTTCTTGAGCTGGCTGTCCAGGCCTGTGGAAACATTACTGAGATCACGTAAGTAACACCTCAAGTTCTGGTATCTTTTAGATATTTTCTTTTAGCCTGATACTTTTAAGGAAATGGGATTGAAGCCAGCACTTCAACTTGCTCTTCTGTTCTTTATTCTTTGTCTCCAGTGCATTTGTAAGCCATTAGCCAACTTGAAGCAAGTTTGACCCAAATGTCTGGCGGGTAGAAGTGCTTAGAAGATTTGTGGTCACACACCTTAGTAGGTGCAGTGGAAAGGGGACCATGTTCCTGGTCTCCCTTGGGAGAAAGAGTGCCCAGATTAGGCTGGCTTTGGAACTAGTTTAAATATTGCAAACCTCTTCAGAGATGGGTGGTTAGCATTCATGCACCAGCATAGTCCTGTGCCATCCAGTCCTCCTGATTTTTCTTCTGGAAAATAACATTTGCCCTCCCTCAAGCGTTCACAGGCTTATGATGTTCTCGAATCTCTACCTTTCCAGGATATGTAAAGATAAAACCCTCTTCCAATTAGGCGTAAGGTTCCCACACTGCCTGGAGAAGGTGGAATCAGTCGTTAACAGGTGAGAAAATGACTATTTGTCCTTATTTTCTGCTTGTTCTGAAACTCACCACGGGATGAAAAATACCTTCAGAATGTCTGAGGCTCTGGTCTCTGTGGGTTCAGTCTCAGAGTGCCTCTGTGCCACACGTGCAGAAGGAACCTTATTCATGTGCATGTGTCTTTCCGGCCACCCTCCTTCAGGCCCATACTGGACCTGCACGAGGTAAAAAAATCTACCTACCTTCCCTGCAGGACCAGGAGCACTCAGGAGACATGAGCGCTTTGAAGACTCTTAAGACATGCTGGCTTCTGCATGAATGTGTAGAGAGAGAACAGCATTAGTGTCTTTTTCCCTTTGTGTAGCTGAAGAAGAAGGCAGCTGTCTTCTTGTGCAGTTGGGGAAGGGCTGTGTTTCTCTAGACTGGACTGTGGTGTAGGTGAGACGTAGCAGGAGAGCCCAGGGAGGGCACTTGCAAAGCTCTGATCTGTTCCTAAGCCTGGCCCTAAGGGGCACCAGACGCTGCAGTGGGTGTCGGCTGATCATCACTGACAGTTGCGTTGCGCGTTTGTGTCCTGCAGATTGAATCTGTATAAGCCAGAAATCAAGCATGCTTGCTTCTACCAAAGGGTTCGTGAAAAATGTGCTCAGCTTCAGGAATTGAGGTGAGTTGCCAGGCGTTGTAGAGGATTTTTTGGGGAAGGGAGTAGCTTGTCCTTGTGTGTGCAGGAGAGCACGCAGCAGGGCAGGGGAGAGGCCAGTGCAAAGGTCCCAGTTCCTGCCCTCTGGGTCCACTACTTAGAGTGTTTGGATGGAAAATAGAAAAGACCCATAGACCTAGTGGCTTCCTGGGGTATCCTTTGAAGGCATCTAAATCTCTCCCCTGTGCCCAGATAACCTGTACTCTTTTATCGTGACTGGGAGCTCCCATGGGACCTTGTGAAGTATCAATGACGTGACACTTCTTCAGTGTCCCAGCACCGGTGTGCTTTAGCTGTGGGCTTGGTACAGACCTTTTGCCATCAGTGGACATAGCCCCAGATCTGTTGTTCTGTTCTTGCAGATGGTCTCATGTTGAGCTCCACAATGATGAAGCAGAAATGCTAGTCAAGATTTTGCTACCTCTTCCAGAGCTGAAGAAGTTTGGGTATGTCCCCAGCTGTGGTCTCTTCCACATCTTTATCGTTTGCTCAACCTGTGCCTCACCCTGATCCTCTCTGAAACACTTTTTGTCTGGAATATGGCCATGAGCTCTGTGATCTCTCCTGAGCCGTGTCTAGGTTGCAAACTCAACAGCTCTCTGCAGTTCATGCTAAAGGTGGTTATAGGGGCACCATGTGGGTGTCTTGAGGTTTTTTCCTCTTCCCCTTTTTTGAAGTGAAAGCAATTTGAGACTGAGACCTTGGCTCTTGTTTACATTGTAGGTAAGTTTATACCACCCTACTGTGTAAAAGAGCTTCTTCTGGTATGAATAGCATTCAGTCCTTTTCACAGCCCTCTTCAACTGCCTGTAAGTGAGCGGCAGGCTTATAAAGGGCACCTCTGCCCAGTGAAATGCTGGGGGTTGGTTGGCCCAGGCAGAGACTGTGCTGTTTGATTACATGTACGTTATGTGAACATCTCTGAACTACCTAGTCCTCGTAGTCCTGTACACAGGAGGTGTGGAAATCTCTCCAAACTTACTGGTCCCCGATGTCTATGCTGGCTGGGGTTTGGGATGGGGCAGCTTGCCTGCCGGTGAAATAAACTCCTCTTTTTCAGTGTGCTGAGATCTGACCTTCTTATTTGATCCTTGCTGTTTTGCAGGCTGACCTCTAGCAGTATTATGCCGACTGGAATTGATTACTTGATCATGGGCTTGCAGAATTGCCAGGCCATTGAAGAGCTCAAGTGAGTGTGTTGTTACCAGCTGTCCAGAGTCTGCCAGGTCTTTCTAGGAGCGTTAGTTAAACTGCAGCCTCGCTTCTGCCTGTACTGTGGACAGATGTAGTTTTCCTGATGGCTGGAGGACTTCAGATAGGGAAGAAGCAACAATTCCTTTTTATTCACAATGAACAATGAGTGAGAGAGACAGAGATCAGTAGTCTGTGGCAGGGAACGTCCAGTGGAGAAATAAAGTGTTTTGGTAGCTGGTTTTTGCATGGATCATGTCCCAGCTGGGAGGCAGCGTTTCCCGTGCAGCAATCCCAGAGCCAGCATTTCACTCCTGGAGGATGATCTGGTGGCCTGCACACAGAGATGGCTTTTCCAGGCACCAACATGTAAGGCATCCTTCTGTTACGAAGTGCCACTGGACCGTGTGGGAGAGCTTTGCCATCTTGTGGTCACAGTGGCAGCTTGCTCCATAGAATCATAGGATCATAGAATAGTTTGGGTTGGAAGGGACCTTTAAAGGTCATCCATGAGGGGCTGGGTTCTTGCTCCAGAGATCTGGAATTCTCTTGGTATTTTATTAGGATCCAAAAACATCCAGTAGAATTGCATTGGAGAACAAAACTGAAAACTATTCACGGGGTCTAGAACACACTCCCACTTGTCTTCCACCCTTGTTCTGCTCTCCTCTGCTCTGAGTGCTCGCATGACCACCCATGGGTAGTTAGTTGTTCCTGTGTTATTTCGTCTTTCAGCCTGGGCCACATGAAACTCAGCGGTGCTGCCATTCCTAAACTTGTGCTGGCACTTTGTGAAATGCCATCTCTGAAAAGGCTTATGTAAGTATGTGACTGCAGCTTGCCTCTAACCCAGCTTGTGATATTGAATAACACTAGCTTAACGTCCATTTTCCTGGGGATGTTGTTTCCAGCTTGAACCATAACAGTATTGGTAATGATGGCTGCTCCAGACTCACAGAAGCCTTGAGGAATATGCACTACTTGGAGGAAATCAAGTAAGTTTCTCCTTTCTTGCAGTTTCTCATCAGCAGAGAGGTGACCACTAGTGCCAACATTTGGAGAGACGCAGATGTGCTTATACATGATGTTGTAACAAAAGCAGGGAGGTTGCAAAATGCTCATGTATGAGGTACCTGGGGCTAGAGGAAATTAGAGCTTGATGTTCAGAAGAGGAGAATTTGGTCTAACCCCACTCTGCTGCAGTCACGTAGAAAATGGATTAAACAGCCTCTGGATTTAAATCTTTTCTGGAATCCGTGGGATCCAGAACAGGGCCAGAGGCCCCCTTCTCTCCTGGGAGAGCCTTGGACCCAGCGCTTCCTTGCTCTGGAAAGGTCTGAATCTAGAGCCAACCCCAGGCTTGCTCTGCTTTTCTGCCTCTCTCTCTAGCCAGATTCTGTCCATTCTCCACTGTAGTAGTTTGGAAAATAATAACCAGCTGTTGCCTGTCTTGGTATTCTGGCTGAAGTAATTTCCCACCCATTAACAAGATCCAGTGATTTTGATTGCTCTTTGCAATTTTTTTTAATGCCTCATTAACAGCTATTAGTCTTTCATGAGATAGTTGAGACAAGCAGCTCTTTGATTCTGCTGCCAAGGTCAGAGGTGTCATCCAGCAGATGAGAGACATTAAGTAAGATCTCATACTTTGCCTGACACTTAGCATTTTCCTTTACAACACAGCCTTTCTTCTCTTCTTTAAAGTTTAAGCCACAACAAGATTGGAGATCCAGGCGTGATGAATCTAGCTGCTGTCCTGCTGAAAATGCAAAACCTGAAAAGAATCGAGTAAGTCCCTTTGTTTTGTTTGCAGCGATTTCGGTTATGGCCACAGTTGGTGGGGAAACTTGTGTAGGGAGCTCTGTGCCACCTTCATTTATACAATCTTCCACCTTCCAGCATTTTCAATGTCATTGAAGACCTGATACCAAAATCTACCAAACCAATGGAAGGTCCCTCCCCATGTACAGCTGGGCCTGGCAGCGACTCCTTCTGCCAGTGCAGAGACTCTCTGAGAGTTAAGGTTACAGTCACGTCCTCGTGCAGTCACCCCCAGAGACAGCGGTGGGCATTGGCCGGCCTTCGCTAGCTGTTTGAACGGAGAGATCTCTGGCTCGGTTGTGTCCTGGAAGCTAAATCTGCAAGCTTGTGGGGAATCATACAAGTCTTGGATCCACACAGCACCTTTCCTCAGGCTCTGTGGGGTTCTCAGCGTGGTGGCCCCCAGTGTTGCTACACTGCCTTCTTTTACTAGTGGAACTAGAGGCGAAATGGAGAATTTGTCAAAGCAAGGGCACAGTCTCTAGACAAGGCTCTCTCTGAGAGACATGGATTCAAACTGTCCCTCCTCCAAGGGAGCAGAAATTAGAGCATCCAGGCTGTTTGTTAGGCTCAGCTCTGGGGTATGCCTTGTAATTTTTTGAAATTACAAACCTGGAAATGACTCGAACAAGAAAAGGAAATTCCCAGTTCTGTCTGGGAGAGGGAAAACTGCTCCTTCCCCCCAGTACCTGCAGGGGCAGAAGTGACTCAGTACTTGACAAAAACACACTACAAATCCCCAGGCCATTTTCCAGAGACCTGTGTCTCTGGACACACCACTGCAGCCCCGCGTAGCCCATTGTTGCGGTGACCCAAGTCTCCCATCACGCCAGGCAAACAGTGGAATATGTTAAGATGGTGCGTCCTGGTTCTTGTTCAGTCACTGAGAGTCTTCCGTGCTTATTTTAGCCTTTCAGGGAACAGTCCTAGTCCTGCTGGAGGGGAAAAGCTGATGGGAGCTCTTGCCTGTTGCCAGTGCATTGAGGAGTTACTGTAAGTGTGTCATTTCCAGTGTCCCTTCAGGAAGCTGGGCAAAAATCAAGGCATAGAAACCAAATCTAATCTGGCGCCAGTAAAGCCAAGATCATTTTTACCACTGATTCTTATGAGAGCAGGGTAAAAACTCACAGCTACATGGGATAGGAATGTGTGGTGCTGGGTGTGGGAGGTTTGGGGATTGCTTGTTCACTGCAGTCTCTCAGAGATTCCCAAGAACCATGCGGACTGCCTCGGTGGGGAAGAACTGAATCTGTGGTTTAACAGACAGTGTCACAGGCATACGGGCTATGCAGTGCCTGCGTTGCCTAAGAAATCAGCGTTAATCTGTATGGCTGCAAAAATGGAGGGAAGATGACAGATAGAGGCTTTACTCAGCCAGATTTACTATCAGTCTTTCCATTGCAGACCAGTTTATAGAACAAACGTGGCCCTGCTGTATTAAAGAAATGAAATAATAAAAAAATAACAACTCAGAAAAAGTTATTTCTGTTACTGTTAAAATGCTGGAGCTATTCATATAACCTTCAGATTACAGCATACTGGACTAAGGGCACATATTAAAAAGTGCAATTTTGGTGTAATTCCAGCTCAGGACAACCCAGTCAGGAAGGGAGATCAGTGTGCTCCTGAGAAGTGCAAGTCAGTTTTAGTTCCCTGTTTAACTTCTGCTGCAGGATTACAAAACGTCATTGTTCATTCCTCCCACCCTCAGTCTCCTTTGAATCGTGGACATTAGCTTCTTTCAGCACAGTCCCACGCACATGTGGGCGAGGAATGGGGGTCACAGATACTTGTGGGTGACACACAGGTGAGGAATGAGACTCTGTAGTTCACTGCAAGTAACATTTCATTTCTGCTGCTTCCAGACTATCAAGGAATGTTTTTGGAGACAGGACGGCAGTGGAACTTGCCCTCTGCCTGCCTCACATGACCAACCTCAAGATCCTGCAGTAAGTGTCAGCCTTTGCCCCAGGAAAGCTGGATATCCTGGGAATACGTGGGATGTTTGAAAGAAGGCATGGAAAAAGGCATAGACTGCAGTGGTGCACTGGTCTCTTGTTTAGACATTATTTTAAGCGTCTCAGGATTGAGAAACCCTCCACAGTTACTCTGCTGCATCAAGTCACATCAACTATTCTTGCATAATCTCTTGCAGCGTTAACTTTAGAGATGAACCAGGCATTGTATATTCAGTAAAATAACCCTTAAAATTGGTTTTGAGTATGTTAGCTTCTAATGCCTCTGGCTGTCCTCTCGTTCTGGTGTAATGTAAGCATAAATATGAGCACCTTTTGTGGTCCCTCACTGTTTTGTGCAGGCACCTCTGAGTCATTTTTCCCCCTGAACTCAGTGGTATTATATTTTTAAACCTTTTATGGGAGTCTTTCCAGGGCTCCAACATGTAGGACTTTCTCATACTGTTTTACAGTAGCAAAGCAAGAAATTGGTGAGCTAGAAGAGCTCAGTTAGCCTAGTGGTGTGTTTTCCAGCCTGTGTCTAAGGTCAAAAGACATCTTAGGAAAGGAATCGCAGTGGTGGGAGAGTTCAGTCCTCTGGGTAGGTTCTTGTCTTCACTGGAAAGGTGTTGGGAAATCTGCAGACACGAGGTGCCCATCCGCTCTTTGTTCTTAAGGCCATTCCTCACTCATCTTAAACCGATCCCATGTGCACAGAGCTGGAGACAGACTCCCGGTGGTACTATGCAGCCTTTGCTTTTGCAAAGTGCTCCTTTGTTGTGAGCACGGGCAAATCCACTGAACTTGCATGTCAGTAGCCCAGGCGTCACTGACAGCAGCAGGAGCCACTCGACATGCTAGCCACGTTGCTGGCCCCCACTGTTGCCTCCCTGTTTTCTGGGCCCCTTCGTTAAGACTAATCTACAAGGATCCCAGGTTATTACCAGCACCGGGCGCTGGTTCAAAAGATGTAGCAGTTACCTTCTTGGCAAGTTAAATATGAGCTTTTGTTACAGCTTTATTCTAAAATAATCCTCCAATGCTTATGTTTCTTTTGTTAGCTTGCAGAACAATAACATTGGGCCAGCAGGAGGGATGAAGCTGGCCAGAGCCCTGGTGGTGTGTGGGCTGCTAGAAGAGATAAGGTAGGCCATGGCAGGTGCACTTGGGATGGTGCCAAACGTATGGACTGGTATCACTCTGCGGGTGGGAATCATTTCAGCTCACGGGCCTGAGGCTGTCACGTGGGCTTTTTCCGTGCTCGGGGTGACTCCGGAGAGGGCAGTCCCTCCACCCGTCCTAGACACTTTTCGTAGGGTGAGAGGAGACACTCTCTGAAGGTCGCTGCAGCGCACTGCCTGCAGGGCAGCTTAGATCACTTCAGATGTTAAACCTTGTCTGCCAGTGCTGTTTGCCAGGCTTTGTGTAGCCACGTGCCTTCCAGCTACTGTATGCAGTAACGTGGGGAGTGGTAGAATTTCTAAATATGGAGCTGAAAGAATGGAGGTGATGTGAATTAACTCTTCCTGCTGCATCCTTGATGCCACCGTTCTTTGTTATGTGTTTATTTATTGTTATATGGTTTTTATGTGTTTTATTATTGTTATGTGTTTATTTATTTATTATTTGGACAATGCCCTTAACAACATGCTTTAGCTTTTGGTCAGCCCTGAATTGGTCAGGCAGTTGGAGTAGATGATCATTGTAGGTCCCTTCCAACTGAAATCTATTCTATTCTATTCTATTCTATTCTATTCTATTCTATTTATTCTATTCTTAAATTACAAGGTGACTTAGGGTGTTGGTAATTTAGGTGTGAGATATGTTGGAGCAGGGGAGGTATTGCCATGGCTTGTGTTTGCTGGTAGGTGAGAACAGAGCAGCAGGCCCTGGTGAAGGCCGGAAGGCAGTTACTGCTGAGTCTTTGAGAGCCATGTCTTCTTCCCACTCTCCCTTACCGTCCTTTCCTCTCAAGTCACACCAGTCATTAACTCCAGTATAACTTCTTATTTCCAGTTTCACATCAACACATGGTGTGCTGCAGGTCTGTCCACCTTAGCCATTGGTATAACCCCACATTACTGTCTGCAAGCAATTCACTGCTGAATGGACTTACGTTGCGAGTTAGAGCAGGGCTGTCATTTTACCAAGCAGGGAATTGACGCTGAATTGCCGTGAGCCGATCTGGCTTGTCCCTGCTGTCTAGAGTCCTCACTTTGTCTGGGTGCTAATTCACATAGTTACGTTTTGGCGGTGGCTTTTCTCTGACTGTACCTGCTTTTTCTGCGGCCACTCAAAGCTTTTCCATTACTCTTACAGTTTATCAGAAAATGACCTTGGGGAAGGAAGTATCCATGCCCTGTCTGAGGGGCTGCCACGCTTTGAGCACCTCCGGAAGATTGAGTGAGTACCAGGGCACTGAAGGCTGCCGGGGCAGAGCGCGGCTGGCATGTTTGCATTGCCAGGGCAGGAGCGCAGCAGACGGTGCTGGTGCTGGTACTGTATTCCCCACCAGTTCTGACACCAGCACATTGTGCCCTCTGTTTTTTCTGTCCCCGCTGTTTCAGCTTGAAACTCTGTGGAATCACTGATGATGCTTCAAAATCACTTTCTCACGGCTTCCGACAATGCCCTTCCATGGAGGAGATAATGTGAGTGTGGGAATGGATGGGGAGACCCTTCAACACACAGGTCACTCTTGTTTTTATGTCTGCTCCTATTTTCAACCGCAGTACACTTCTGATCTTGCTAAATACTTACTGATACTTACCACTAAGTACTTTTTAGTGATAAATTTACTAGTGATTTACTAATTGACAAAATTCACTGCTAAAAATTTCCTGGTATAACTAGCAACTTATTGGAAGCTGAATGTGAAGAGCTGAACAGAATATGGAGGAAAACACTCATCTTCAAACTCTGCCCATTATCCTTGGTCTTTTAGTGTCTGCTTTGTGAGGCAGGACAAATTCCTGTTCTCCATGGGCCGAGTCTTGCCTCCATTTTTTTACAAGATGGCCACAGTTGGCTCTCAGAGCAGAGCAGGAGCTTCTCTGTGCAATTGTAGAGGCTGAATTGAGAGCTCAAAGCAGAGTGAATTCAGGCTGTAGATGAACAGGGTGTACCACTGGCTGCAGTCTTGCTCTCCACACTGGAATAAAAGGGGTTGCTCTGATGCGTGGATGTTTAACGTGTTTTCAATAAACAGCATTGATGGGCTAACTACATTCTGACATGTGTTCACCTGCCCAAGAGAACCTCAGCGAGAAGCCTGCTGGGAACCTGCTCCAGCTTAAGTCTTTTTAAAAGCAATTTGCCCCATTGCACTAGAGGGACCTTAACTTTAATCGTAGTACACAAGATCCCATGGAGTCAGCAGCAGTCTCGTCAATCCTGAGCTACCTGTAGCTTTAATGAAGACTAACACTGCCTGGGGTGCTGGCGGGGTACAGACCTCCTAGGCTGAGATCACTCTATCTAGCCTCTATCAGGCTATAGATCTGCGAGACCTAGGCTCTCTAGTCATCGCTGCTGTGGCCAGCTGGGTGACACTTGATTGTCATGCTACTCTTATGTGCCTCAGTTCTGCAAAGTACTCGTGGATGGTTTGGGTAAAATGATGCATGGGTCATAAACCCACCAGACTTTCCTTTCCCTCCCCCAGAAGGTATTTGTGTGGAGATCACAGATCTCTTAGGAATCAGGGCATTAGGTTAAAGCCAGGATTTTATTGTCAGACCCATGAGAGGTTTGGCAATAATCCAGTGGAGTAATGGGATGAGTAAATCAATATTCAGTGCATAGGTGTGTCACTTGCAGCGTGGCACTAAGACTAGTTAACCGTGTGGGGAGTTACTAGTCCTGGATCACTAACAGATAGGCAGATTCTCCTTTAATAGTAGTGTTAGGAGGGGTCTTGTCTTGTCAGTGGAGGCGTATGTGAGTTCTGTCATTGGGAAATCTGAGTGACACGGTGAGCAATATGCTGATACCCACGAAATCCCAGAATAGGCCGTGAACTTGTTTGCTGGAAGGCCCCAGTTCTTGAGCTGGATCCTGTCCTGCCTTTCTTTTTTTGGCTCCTACACATGACATAGAAATTCTGGAGTTCCTCAGACTTGGGTAGAGGAATGGCTCCGTGGGGTGCCCCCAGGATCATTCAGCTGAGTATTGTAGTGAAGCACTGATGGTGCCGTGCTAGGTTTCTGTTTTCCAGGTGAGAGGGAAATGGGCAGGCTGTTCAGCCAGTGTCAAAGAAAGGATCTGAAGAATTTTCTCACTTGCTAATGCACCAGAAAGTGAAAACCCCAGCCTTTCAAGAGCCCTGCGAGCTATCCTTTGAAAGAGCTCAGAGTCAAAAGGCGGCTTCAAGAGCAGGTCGGAGAGGCACCTTAGCTGCTGCAATAGTTTCAAACCATCAGCACAAGGGGGAGTTGTCGTGGGGTAAAGCTGTGTGCTGAGCAGTCACTTCCATCTTTCGCATCTCATTCCCTGGGCCTGCAGGACTCTGGAGATAGCCACAGTCCCCAGGCTCTGTGGTGACACTCCCTGGTGTCTTACCATACATGAAAATATGTGGCGAAACTGAGGAAACTCCTCAAAATTAAGCTTGTAAATCAGGGGAATGTTTACCTGCCACGATAAGAGGGCGATAAGCTCTTGTAAACAGGCTAATCTGTGAGGGGGTTGTATCACAGCACTGCTGTTGTTCCCCTCGTGTTTATCCACTGACTCACAGTTGGGATATCTTGTCTGTCTTAGACTGTCTTGGAACGCCCTTGGTGACGGAGGAGCCCGAGAATTGGCCGGTGCTCTCCCAGGGATGGAAAAGCTGAAGATGTTAGAGTGAGTACAACCCTGAGAGCAACCCCAGGAAGAAGAGTTGTTTTTCTGTCCTTGAGCCTTCAACCACAAAAAGGGGATGGACGTTAGGAACAACAGACAGGCTTTTGCAGTTCAAATTCTTGCTTAGCATTCTTGCTGCATGCACCGAGGGCCAGCCTTGCTGGAGTGATACACAGCGCAGAGGCATTTTTTATTTAAGGTGTTTGCAGTGTAGGTATCTAAGCAGAAGCTAGTCTGTGAAGGCCTCCTGTTTGAGTCAGGGAAGGCAAACTGGTATTTCTAGAACATGACTCATATCACCTAATGACCTCAGGTGAGCTGCTTCCTGCAAGCTTTTCCTTCCCTTCAGTGTCTGGGAGGGTCTAGATAGGTGCCGTGCTGAGAGACCCTTCCTTTGTGAAGGCCTGCAGCAAGGCAAGCAATCCATCCCCAGGATGGAGCAGCCAAATTGCGGGCGTTGGGCCGTAGGAGCTCACAGGAAGCTCAGATGCAGCTCCTGTGCTGGAACTGCAGTGCAACCAGCAGCTGGGGTCGATGTCGCCGGCTCGTGTGCTGGCCCGGTGGCATCAGAGCCCAGCCCTATTCCATGGGAGAGACTGTCATCTTCTGCTCAAGAACCGTTCATGGAGCTTTCCTCCCCTTGGCCCTTTGGAATACGTGGTATGTGTCTTCCATCGCTCAGCTGTATGGAAATATTAGTCTGTGGGTCACAGGGTCAGGAACTGAGTTTTGTTTGTCTTGAGCAGGGAAACTACATAGTAGAGCCTGGCTGTTTTACAGGTACAAGCAGGAAGGTTGTGTCTGAGGCAGGAGGAGTTGTTACTAGCATTTTTTGGCACCAAGCTCGCAGTGGGATCTGTTCGAGTGTTCCAAGGGCAAGAGATCTGCTTACAAGTCCTGTTGCTAGAAGGAGGTCGTAGGGAGCAGTGCACACACGCTTCTTGCATAAATAGGGCCACGGTCATAAAGATGAGGCTGATGTAAGTTGTATGGCATTGCTGTGCTTGTACAAAAGTGTAGCTCTTCTGGGACAGGAGAAGGAGCCAGTGATTATTCCGCTGTTTTCTGCTCTTGATTTGGTTTTGGATTTTAAAACTCTCTTTTTGCTTCTAAAACAGTCTGGAGAAAAATCGCATTGGCGCCTGCGGGGCCACAAAGCTAGCAGAGCAACTTGCCAGATGCCCGGAAATTCAGTTCATAAGGTGAGCAGGTATCAGGGAGCTCTGTGGCTGGGTATCGGCTCAGCAAGGGAAAGTCGGGGTGACCAGTCTTGGGACAGACATGACCCATGCCGGCCTGCTGCCCTCAGTTAGCTGGCACGGAATAGGATATTGCAGGGGACGCAGACGCAAGCCAAGTAAGCTGAGGGTTTTCTAGGCCAGCTCCACCCCCTCAGAAAGTCCTGGGAAAAAGGGACTGAAAAGCTTACTGGCTTTAAATGATGTAAAAATGAAGACCCGGTTCTGTAATGTCCCCATCAGGAAGTTTGTTGCATTTTTTCCTGTAAGTTTTCTTTCTCCCATTACATCCGATTTCACTTCTGAGATACGTTCCTGCCCTGTCCCACTCTGCCCTGGGATCCATATCTTGCAGATACTTGGACACCTGATATTTCCCACTCTTTGTCACTGCTTCTCCAAACCCTGTGTATCAAACTCTGCTAGAAACCTCTTGCAGGAGAGACCCGCTCATCCTTCACTCATTTGCAAAGTCACTCTTCTGAGAGCACCTCTGATAACTTTCTGGTAACACAGGTCCCACAGCCAAGTGTCTGCTCCTACCTGAGCTGTCTCTTTGGCCCAAAACAGGCTCTGCCTTCCCCAGTAGTGAGAGCAGCCCGAGAGCAACCACTGAGGAGTGTTTCTGGTCCCGGCTGGAGCTTGGGGCCCCCGTGTGCTTGCTCACATTGGTGAGCGCAGCACAGCGCGCGGTCCCTCTGACTCCTCGGGGCACTCTGCTTCACAAGGTAGAGGCCCAGTATGGGAAGCTTTTGGGCAGACTCCACCAAATTAGGTAGATGAAGAAGGGTGGCTCACGTAAATCAGGTTGCTTGAGTGTAACTCAGTTCTTCCTCCCCTTTCTCAGATCCTAGTGGCCTGAGGACTTCCCAGGCTAGATAAGTGAGTCCATCTCAGCGGGTAGGCAGCTGCTGGGTTGCTGCTGTGTTGCTGAGATATGGCCATACCTCGCTCCTGTCTAACTGTCGGACCTGCTTTGATGAAAACCCAAAGCTGCCCCTTCCACATGCCACCTCCTCGCTGACCACACCTAGTCCTACAGTAACCCATTTGCTGTCATTGTAGGCTGTGGGACAACCCAGTGCCCAAGGGCCTCGCTGAGAAGTTGACGAGCCAAGATCCAAGACTATGTTTCTCCTAGCAAAGAAGAGCCCTTGCCTGACTAGGAATTGCTCTCTGTCTCCCACCGCCCTCAAAAATTGCACTGATGAACCCAGGAGATTTAAGTTCCTACAGTTAAAAACTGTAACTATTAGGTCTTCCTTTGTTGCACTGAACCACGTGTGAACACTTAGTGTTGTTTTGTTTCTTGTGAGCTTTTATTGTACAGAAAAGCAAAAGACTGTAAAGAATCGCTGCTGAGAAGACAGTGTTCTTGGTGTAAAAACATTGAAACTCTCTTCAAGAGGATGAGATGCATCTGCTCAGGCATTCAGAAAGCAGTGGAGTGTTTAATTATCCTTAATCAAGATTACAACACCTACAGGGTGTTCCAATAAAAGAATGCACATCCTCCAGGAGAGGATGTAAGATTATTTATGAAATTGTAAGCTGTTGGCCGTGTTACAGATGCACTCAAACAGGCTGTTTGAAAATGGTGTATAACTCTGTGTGAAGTACCTCTATGATTTTTAAGTAAAAAATGGTAATACGTGGTTTTGTTTGCTTCATATCAGGCTCCTTTTCATGCAGAATTAGCTCAGTTCCCTAGTAGAAACTTCAGGACTTCTGAAAATTCAAGTCATTGCCCAAAAATGATCAATATTTATACAGTGATAGCATGGAAAGGCTGATATCACCATAAATTTCAGTGAGAAACTTTAAGGTACTGAGGTTATAAAACAGTTTGTAAGAAAACTGACTGTTCCGTGTGAGAGGATGCGAAGTACTGACTATTTTCACGTGGGGTTTTCTAGACCTTTGTGGAGTTTTTGGAAGACTTGATTGCGCTAATCTCTTTGAGGTGAAGCGAGGGGTCAGTTAAGCTTGAAATGTTGACCACGTGGTAGATCCTTCAAGCCTCTACTATCCCCGGAATCCCAAAGCCTACGTGTCGCTGGGCAATGGATGTTGGACCTCCGGGAACTGGAGGGAGGAGATCCCAATCACCGAGTTTGCTGCTCAGCGGAGGAGGTGGACTACAGCTGCTCCTTGCGCGTGTGGAAAGACAGCTTGAGTTGCAGGAGTGCAGCCACGTCCTTCTCATTATTTATTAACTTGTGTTATAATGTTTTCCTTACGTGTTTGTGCTGTAAATATTTAATCCTTGTACTGGACTTATTTATGGAATTTTGTTTATGGCGGTGTTTGCCTGGGGAGACGTAACTGATCTGATTTGGGCAGGGCAGGCGTTTTTGGAATGAGATGGAAATGCTGGTCCAGCAAACCTTTGGGCAGAGGATGTGGGCAGCTGGTGCCCGTCATTCCTGGGGGAGCCGCTGTCCCTGTTTAGAGATCAGCACTAGGCTCTGGGAGGTACTGACATCATTGCGTAGAGGTGGGACACATTTTGCAGAGACTGTACTCTGAAAAGGATTGAAAAGCAACAACAAAGAAAAAAAGGTAGCGAAATTCCTTATCAGGAATTATAATTCCTTATAATTCCTTCATTGAATTATCAGGCCATAATTCAATGAAGTAATCAAGTACCTGAGATTCAACCAGTGGAATTTAGGAAAAGCTTCACCAAATGTGGCTTTTACTTTTCATCCTGTATTTTCAGGTCTAGTTTGCAGATGCAAATCTTCCTAGCGCCCATCAGAGGAGAAGCGTGGCACAAAAGGCAGCGTGATCACGTACCGAAAGGTGTCTCGGTGCCGTTAGCTCTTCACAGCTCTCGAGGTGAGCGTGTTTGTCAGCTGGGCTCTTCTCTGGCCCTGGTCTCCCAAGACTTCTTTTGGAAATACAAGAGGTTGGACAGAGTTTGCAGTGACAGTCCGCTTCGGTCCAGGCTGTGAGCTGAAAATTCATTTTTTCCTGCATTTTAAACATTTTAGTTGGACTAAGTACTATGTGTGATAAATAATAGAGGCTGAGTTTTACTCTGTATGAAGAGGGAAAGTACTGGGATTGGACCTTTTAATGCACTTGGTGATGGCCATTTTGTCACCTTCGATAGCATCCATAGCCAGAGCCTTTTGCTGTTACCGCAGGCCCAGGTACCAGGGGGGAAACCAGAAAATAGCACTGTCGAATAGATCTTTCTTCAGCTCCATTGTATCGTCTCCTGATGCCACCCACTCCTGCATTTGAATTTGTTCAGGTGTCGCGATAATTTAATCTCCTCCTTTGCTGGTGTGAAACACGCCTTCTTGCTTATTGCTTTCCCTCCTTTTTTGTTGGGGAAGAAATGTGCTTTAACTGAATAAATAAGAATGCCGCTTTGATGAGTGCTTGACTGTTGGAAGTCAGTTTTGTTTTCTGGGTCTCGGGTGCTAACCCTAAATGGCCGCCTTGGGTAGAGCAGCCACTGCAGAGAGATCTCTTGGGTTTGGATCACATCGTTGGATCGTTTTCCCTTGCAATGAAATGCGCTATTTAAAAATAAATGAGACCTGAGATTCCCCCTGCGGTTCCCCTGACTCCTGAAGTCAGGAAGCCGACATCTGTACCATGAGGTTTGCAGTAACGTAACGAGCACTTCTCTCGGCTTGAGATGTTGAAGAGTGCCTCTGACATCTAGATGCGCACCTGCGTTTCTCAGGTTCTTCCCCAAATTCAGGATTAGCTCCCAGACACACATCCGTCTGACCTGAGAGAGCGGCCAGCCCAACCGAAGCCAGGGAAGGGACTTGCAGGATGTCACAGCATCTTTTCCAGAACACCAGGTGTCAGCAAAACCCCAAAAATAGGAAGCGGTTGTCTGTAGTCCAGCGATTTGGGCTAAAACCGGGTTCTGTGCTGTATTTTGAGTGCGTGGGTTGCATTTTAAAGAAATTGAGATTTGGATTGAGTTGTACATGAAACACAACAACGCAATCGGCCCCTAGTTTGTTTTTACATTGAATGCCAGGGTCTTTTAGGCCGCCCTTCCCCAGCGTGCTTCCCATTTTCATTGCGCTGCCGATGTCCATATTCCAGCTTGCGGTCGTGTCTGAAAATTTCCAAGGGGAACCTGGGGGCTTTGTCCAATTTTGAGGGGTTAAATGAATCTTCTGGTATGCAGGAAGACGTGAGGCCGCTGGGGATTGTGTGTGATGGCCGAATACCAAAACGATCCCCAAATAGATAATTAACGTGGGCCATTTTTAGAGTTGTTACTATTACATTTCAGATTTATCACGGTCCAAAAATGGAAATGTGTCGGGACGCTCCGCATGCCCCTATTGTTTCAGGCTGCCTGCAGTCTCCGGAAGACAATGTCTGAGCTAGTCAGTACTGGTTTCATACACAGAAGGGATTTTGCCCCCTGAGACCAGATCTTTAGAAAGAAATACACTGCTGTAAATAAACACACTGCTGGAGGGCGGTGAGGAGCCTGGATTTTGTGCTAGGGAACAGCCGGAGCCAGGCTGGGCCGGGCTTTTGCACGCGATGGCTGCTGTTTCGTAGAACTGGAAATGCAGCCGCCCGTTTCCCCTCCGCTAAAACCAGTTCCAGGTGACTTGGAGGCATCACGCTGGGCGGGAGAGAAAACACGGGAAAAACTGACTTTGGAGAAAATAGGCACATTGGCATTCATGAAATACTGGCTGCCTCTCCCTTTTTCCCCCAAAGCGACATTTTAAGCCGCTGGCATGGAGGTGGGAGGGCAGGTCTGGCACAGACCCCGCTTCTCCCACTGAATTCCTCTTTCAGGCACAACCTTGTCCCCTTCCTGTGATGGTTTCTGGCCAGGTTTACACAGAAAGAAGGGGTTTTCTCCTCAAAACTAGGCTCAGCTTTTAGTTGGACGTTGCCTGTCGTGTTGCCAGCGGGAGCATTCGTGACCTGTGAGCCCGTCCTGCGTCCCCTGCCCCGCTCCTGGGGTGCCGGGAAGGGAGCGGGGCTGGCGGAGGGGGGGACCTCCTCGACGCTCAAAACTGACTCGGTGCCTTGAAACTCTTCTGCCTTTAACAGCTCAAGCTGCAGGAGGGGGGGAAGCTGGCCAGGGGGAATACGGGACTTGCTTATTTTGCCCGTGATCTTTAAAAGCATGAACAGAGCCCACAGTAAAGGGCTCTGTACAAATAAAGACGGTTTATTTAAAATGAAGCCTCAGAGGGAGGCTTCCAGTCTTATTACCCTATCTCCATATCAAAAATATCTATATAAATATCCCCGACGCCCGATGATGGGTCCGCCAAGCGTCAGGTGAGGTTGCTAATGGTACGTTGGGTGCAAACCCCTGGTGGTACCAGGCTAGAAGGGAAAGCATGCCGGCTCCTCGGGTCAAGCAGGGCGATGGGTAGGTGCCATGCTGGCCAGGCCGGTGGCTTGGGCTCCCCTCCGCTTCTGGGGCGCGCATTCGGGGCCCGCCCGTTTACCTTCTTTAACCAGCTTTTCCCCGTGGGAAGTGGCGTCAGCGAGCCTCCGCGGGGCACGGGGTCCTGACCCGGACCCCCTACTGATTTCGGCAGGGTGATGCCGGCACCGGGAGCACCCACACCAGCCGGGCGGGGTGAACCCCGCCGGCATCCAGACAGCACGAAACCACTGTTTTTTGGTTAAAACCCAGGGGTGTTGGTCCAACAAAGTTACGTTTTCATTGTTGCTGGCCGGATAACACGGAAAATAATTTCTCAGCCTTTCCACGCGTCGTATTTTTTTCTTTTTTTTTTTTTTTAAAGCTTTTTTTTTTTTTTTTGCGCAAAGAGCGAAGCGAAAGAAGCCGGCTGGGAAGTTTTGGGGTGGATCCTTCTCTTTTTGGGGTTTGTTTTTTTTTTTTTTCCCAATCCGAAACGCGTGATGCTCGTCCCGGGGAGGGGGGGGGGGGGGGGGAGCCCGGGCATGGCCGCGCCCGCCGCCCGCCCCCCGCCATCACCGCCCACCCCCCCGAACGGGGGGGTGGGCGGTGATGGCGGGGGGCGGGCGGCGGGCGCGGCCGTGGGGAGGTGCTGAGCCCGCCGCCCCCCGGGAGCTGTTCGGCCCGGCCCGGCCCGGCCCGGCCCGCAGCGGTGAGTACCGACGGCCCCCCCGAAGATGCCGTGATGGTGGTGGGGGGGGGGGTGTTGGAGGCCGAGGAGAGGGGGCCGGCCGGGCTTGGGGCGGGTGGCTTTGCCACGGCGGGATGGTTCACCGTGGGGTGGGTGGGTGGTGATAGCCGGGGAGGGGGGGGGTGGGGGGGGCCGGGAATGCGCAGGCGGTGACTTCGGATATCCCGGCGGGAGGGCGGCGCTGGCCGGCAAGCGTAACCCCGCTGTCAGCCCCTGGATGGGGACCTGCGGGGCAGTGTCCCCACCGGCTCGTCCCGGGGGGGTTTGTGGTGTCCCTTCTGCCCTCCTTCCCCTGGGACAGACACTCCAACCCCTGGATCAGACCCTCCGTCCCCTTGAACAGACCCTCCTTCCCCTGGGACGGACCCTCCAACCCCTGGATCAGACCCTCCGTCCCCTTGAACAGACCCTCCTTCCCCTGGGACAGACCCTCCGTCCCCTTGAACAGACCCTCCTTCCCCTGGGACAGACCCTCCAACCCCTTGAACAGACCCTCCTTCCCCTGGGACGGACCCTCCAACCCCTTGAACAGACCCTCCTTCCCCTGGGACAGACCCTCCAACCCCTGGATCAGACCCTTCATCCTCTGGGTCAGATCCTTCATCCGTTGGGACAGACCCTCCAACTCCTGGATCAGACCCTCCATCCCCTGGGACAGACCCTCCGTCCCTTGGGAGAGCTCCCCAATCGCTTTACGCTCCCCTTCCCCAGCCCGGGCCCCTCCGTTCGCACATGGTGTAAAAGTTGTCCCACCCGTCCCCACTCTCCGTGCATCTGCATCCGCTCCTAAAGATGCCAACCGGACACGCGACCCCCCCAAGCAAACGCCGGGGCCTGGTGGCTTCACTCCCCAAGGCTGGGGACGTTTGGTAGGGGTTTTTCCTGGCAGCTGCCACGAGCGCCTCTCCTTCTCCTCCAGCATCGAGTCATGGGGGGGGATCTGGCGAGCTGAAGGCTGGGGAAGTGCAGAAGTGCTTCTTCGGGAGCTGTTTGCAGCCCGATGCTGCTCCGGCTGGTGATGATAATCCTTCGTGCAGCGCGTTTAGGGGGGGGACCGAGGGGGTTTACGCTTGCGGATAGGCTGCCCCTCTCTCCTCCTCTGCGCCCAGCAAGACGCCTCGTCCTCCAAGATAGCGGCGAGCGGAGCGTTTCGCTCGGCAGCGTGAGGGTGCTCGGAGGATGGCAGGCAGGGAGGTGTTTTCCCATCAGCTCCGCCAGCCTGAGGACCTGATGCACTAAGTCTCTGGGTGAGTAACCCTAATTTAGGCGGGCGGCTGGATTAAAGCCAGCGGGGCTGCGGGGCTGGAGGACTTGGTGGGCAAACACACCCTTCGGAGCTGGTCACCACAAGGAGGGTGGAACAGGAGACAGAAGTGAGTCGAGAGCCGAGCTTCGGTGGCGGAAACATCTCTGAAGGGCTGGGTCCTCACTGCTGACTCCCCGAGAGCCTGAGCTGCTTCGCGGGAACGAATTGGGAGGATCCCCGTGAACCTTGAGCCCCAGATTTGAAGCCTCCTGGAGATGCACTTGAAGCTTGCTGGAGAAGCTGGAGTCAGAATCAGGCCGGTGCGAGCACAACCCAGGGGTGCTCAGTTCTGATATCGCTCCCCTCATCTCCGGCATCAGCTTCCTCCTGCCAGCCCAGGTATCAGGGGCTTTCATGCCGGTGTGTGATACCACTCTGCTTTTCTGGGGTCAGAAAATGTTTTATTATGGGCCAGAAATCAGATCCCATTGAAGCTGTTCAGGGGACAGGGAACAGAGCAATGGGAGGAGGAAGGCTGGGAACAAAAGCTCAGGGCATGTGGAAAGGATCTGTTTTGAAGAACTGAGTCGGGGGAGGATGTTTTCCTGGAGTAGCCTCCGGGAAATGCTGCATTTGCTTTGGTTACAGCTGTGTGTGAGCCTGGGACGTATATTTTCTGGTGATGTGCGTTTTTGTTTCTCTGCTGTTGCCTCTGGAGCGTCCCAGCTGGGATAACGTGGAGGGAAGGCATCCGGTGAGGCTTCCAGCTGCCCCCAGAAGTGCACCTACCTGCGGTGCAGGCAGCCCCTAGCACTTGCCCTGGGCAGACAAGCAGTCCTGGAGCTGCTCTCCGAGAGCCCGGCATCCCTCACCACCCCAGGGATGGGGTTTGCTGGCAGCCTGCCTCCGCCAGCACTGTCGGCGTGTGCCACGCTGTTCCCAGGACCTGCTTGGTTGGGGTTCGCAGTTTGCATCTCTTGAACGGGTTGCAGACATCGCGCTGTAGCAATGTGAGGGTGGGCAGGGTCGTACGACTGCTCGAATTTGAGACGCCGGCTGTGACGCTTCTCCCTCCCCGCTGCCTTTCTGAGCTCGGTCTAAAGAGAAATGAGATCATTTAGAGCCGCATCAGCACGTCTCGCCCTGGGGACATCCTTGCTCCTGGGGTCTGCGCTGGTGGACAGCAAGGGACCCTGTGCCTGTTGCTGGCAAGCTGGTGCAGTTTGTAAAGCCATCGCTTGCAGGGAGTCAGGGGACCCCGGTGCCTGGCCAGTCTGTGCTGGAGGCGAGGGGCACGGGGCCCGTGCACCGGGGTTTCCAGTGCGGAAAAAGCCTCTTAGGGTTCAGCTGCCGGAGCTCAGCTGCGGGTGAAGATGCTCTTTGCCCTGGGGAGATGTCTCTGCCCTGCATCCCCCCGCAGTCCTCATCTCCGCTCAGTCTTCCAGCGATCCTCCTCCCTCACCCCAAAACAGTGGGGTTAGGCGGTGCTGGAGTGGCCGCTAGCTACCCTGTGATTTACCAGTCTGCCCAGTTGTATACTGGAATTGCGTCGGCTTTGTTCGCCTTTTAGCAGTCTCAGTGTGGCATGTGAAGAGTCTGGGAGGAATAAATCCTTCTCTTGCTCCCGTTACACCCAGTGGAAAGAGTTTCCCACTGACTTCAGTGGAAACCTCTGCCCGGGGAAAGCTGGCCGGAGTCGCTCGCGCCACCGTAAATCAGGGCTTGTTCCCCGGGAGCCGTTGGCGTGCCGAGAACGTAATACCCGGTTAATTGATGAAAAAGCGACGCTTGCAGACTCCTGTCCTGGGTCGGGGTTGCCAGCTCTCATAAGGAGCTCTTTATGTGAGAGCCTTGGCTTGCGTTCAGAGGCAGGGTGGGGGGAAAGGAGAAAAAAAGGTAAGTTTTCTGGCACGGTGGAGTAGCCAGGTGTTAGAAACTGCTCCTGGCAGGATGCAAAACCGCAAAACGGCATGAAAAAAAGGAACTGAATGCTTTTTCCCCAAAAAAATCTTACAGTTTGTCTTTTAAACCTCTAAAATATCTGTTGAGGGACCTGAGTCATCACTTTCTGCTGCTTTGGCTCGGTTTCCTGGCAGCTGGCTTTGTGAGGTTACTTGTTTGGATCACAGGGGCAGGGGAAAAAGTAATTCCTGGGAACTCAGGTGAGCTTGGAGATCGTAACAGTGTTGTTAAAACACCAGAAAAACAAACAAACGTGGTATTCAGCAAGAAGGGCTCCACTTTTCAGTTGCCTGCTGCTTTTGCTGAGGCTTTGGGTTTGGGAGCTGTCAGATTTTCTGCCTGTAGCCAACAGGAAAAAGCTCGCGTCTAAAATAGTCGCCTTCCCCCCAGCCCCGGATTTTTCGTCATCACAGGATTCCAGAAGCTGAGGATTCAGGAAGAAACATCAGCCGTCGTGAGGCTGATTTTAAAAATGAGACGAGCTGGAAGCGCAAGTTTTGCTGTTAAACAGCAAATCCAGGGCTGTGCAACCATTTAAACAGAGTTTTATATTCCCTCCAGTGGTGTCTAAAGCTGTTGGGAAGGGGTCGAGAATTTATCAGACATGATTCTCATAAACCGCCGCGTTTTTTTGTATCGCTGGCATACAGCTCCATCTCAGGGTGAAGCTTCGCACGTCAAGTGGCAGCACCTCTCTGCTGCAAAGCAGGCCGGTAAAATAAAATTCTTTCGGAAAAGCTTGGATTGTAGCGATGAGAGTCACCTCTGTGCAGGGTGAAGGTGGGCTCCAGCCCATGGGGACGTCAGCGGTGCTCTGTGGCTTGGTGTCGGCGTGCCAGGGCAGAGTATCGCACATAACTACCTATTAATTAATATTTATTTATGCTATCAGGGGAAGGGCTCTGAAGCTCTGGCTGCTGTGGGGATGAGAGGGTGCGCGGGATGGATGGGCCTGCGCGCTTGTCGTCCCTTGGGGCTGCTGGTGGGGCCTTGCTGGCACACTTGTAATTTTGGCATGCGGTTATGTTAGAAATTGGTTAAAGATATTTCTCATTACCTAAGTGATGATTTTTTTTTCCCCTCTTACTTGTGATACATGGTGTTGGCTGGAAATGGGAATTCAATTAAAATTCAGAAAGCCAGCATTTTTGTTTTCAATAGCTTAGAAAAGCCTTTAATAAGTTAAACAGCCGGTATACATTAAGTATTCTTAAAATGCAGGAGGTTCCCTCTGCACCTGCGAGGGAGCCCCGCTGGCTGGACGCCCTTTACAGCCCAGCCGCCTTCCTCACGGGGCTGCCCTGCTCCTTTACATTTCCTAGGGTCTGGCTTTAATTAAGTCAACTTTTACCTCCAAATCTGGTTGTTGAAACAGATATATCCCCCCTCATCGTGAGAGCATGCCCAGCTCCTGTACGGCTGCTGTCGTATTGGGGAGGGAAAGTTTTAATGCGGTGGCTGGAAGTTAAAATCTGCCCAAAATCCTGAGAGTGCCTTGTCCTCCCTCCCTGCATCTCCTGGTTTGCTTGTTTGTCCCACCCGGACCACGTGTCCGACATGAGCGTCGCTGCCACGGGGAGGTAAGAGATTCATGTTTGGCATTTGCCTCTCTTGGACGGAGCCTCCCGCGGGCGCTGCCTGCGCCGGGCTGCCCGCGGCGGTGCTGCTGCCTGCAGGACCCAGCATCCCGCTTGCCCGCGGCCAACGGGCAACGTCATTTTCTGCTCTGGCCTGGCGAAGGGAAGTGGCTGCCCCGGCACCCGGCAGCGTGTGAACGCAGCGGGCGCAGAGCTGGCGCGTAAACCTTTTCCTTGGGTCTGCTTTGTAGGGCGGTTGTGTACAGGGTTTGATGCAATCTCCAGGATTCACAGCGACGTCACGATGTTTTCTGCCCTAAATCACAGATTTCCCTAAATTGAGCCCCAGAGGAAGCCTGTAGTCAAGCGAAAATGTGCAATCTTCTCAGCATATCTAAGCCAAATACGCGCTTGCCAGCGGAGACTGGAATGGGGTCAGTCTGTGCGGCTTGGCCATCGCTGCGCGTCCTTAATGGAGGACACCGCTACACTCTCGTCTTGCCCTGCCCCTCACTTGCCCTTTCTTCTGAGCAACAAGCCCAGAGCTGCCTCCACTCCAGAAACCGCACACGGATTTGCGAGCAGGGCATGCCGTGGGCGCAGGACGTGCAGTGGGTGCAGGACGTGCAGCAAGCACAGGGCTTGCAGCGAGCACAGGGCATGCAGCAATTGTGGGGCATGCAGCGAGCACAGGGCATACAGCGAGTACAGGGCATGCAGTGAGCGCAGGGCATGCAGCAATCCGCGGGGCATGCAGCAGGCACGGGGTATGCAGCAATCACAGGGCATGCAGCAAGGCTGGGCTCTGCCTCCTGCAGAGGCACCCGTGGTGCAGTTGTCTGGTAGCAGCCATCAGAGCCTGTCTTTTTTCTCTCGGGTTTAGAGGAAATACTTTTTACGCGTTCCGTCCCTGCAGCTCCTCCAGACCCCTGTCAGCAATGGTGCTGCCTCCCTCCGCACGTCACCACTGGGTGTGGAGGAGCGAGTTTTGCTTTTGTTTGCCAGGCTGGAGCCCTTTGCTTTCCGCCGAGGGAGAATTACGGAAACACCTTTGCCGCTGGGAGCCCGAGGGCCCTGCCCTCTCCGGAGCACTCGGCTCTGCTGCTCTTCAGGGCTTGTGATTTCTTGCTGGTAAGTGGTTTTAGATACTTTGCGGACAGTGTAATGACATTTTAAGACTTCATCTGGAGGGGGTTGGAGAACGAATGCTGTTCCCTTTGCTCCCCTGGTGCCAGGGCAGGCTCTGCCCGAGGGCGCCGGCTCGGTGCCAGCCAGCTGGTATCTGAGGCTGCCTGCACACTGGGAGCATGCAAAGGTGTTTGGTTTTACTCGTGCATCCCTGGCTTACTGAGATCTCCAGTTTCGGTGTCTCTGCGGGTGTGAGCCCCTCTGTGAGGACGTGGGTCCCATCCTCTGGTCCTGCAGCAGTGACTGGGCAGCGGCCGTGTCCCTACAGTTGCGGGAGGGACCGGCCTCCACCCCAGAGGGATGCTGGCGCACGTACGGGACCACTGCAGAGGCTCTTGCCTTTCCCAGCGCCCTCCCGGGGGACGGCAGCTCCCCTTAGCTACAGGGCGGCTGGTCGGGGCAGAGCGGCCCCAGGTCCCTCCAGTTTCTGCTGGGGGAAGCAGCCAGGGTGGCAGGTTTGGGTGGTGCCGTGGGGGGATGCGGGGGGAACCCTTGGAGACATCATCAGGGCTGTGTGGCGGTACGGGGAGCGGGGCTTCGGTAGGAGGGGGGGATGCAGGGCAGGATGGGACTGTGTGGAGGAGTCTTGCTCCCATCCTGAGCTTCATCATGAGCTGGTTTCTTCATCATGAAGCTGGGTCCTTCATCATGAGCTGGTTTCTTCGCTGGCGCCGCTCTCTCCCGGAATCCAGCAGCTGCTTTGCCACAGGTGGGGATGGCAGAGGCAGCTGGAGGTGGTGAATTTGTGCTTGACATCTGCGGTGGCTGCCTCAGCTCTGGACTGGGCAGGGGAAGTGCTTTGGAGTGGCTTTTCAGGTGATGATGTTTTCAAAATGAGACGAGCAGTGGATGGTGCTGACGAGCCCTGTGCTTCACAGGCAGCACAGGGAGGGCACCGCGCTCACCGGTCCGGGCGGGAGGATCATTACTCCCATCCACCCGGCTTCTTCAGGGCATCTTCCCTAGTTCTGGCTGCTGACAGTCCTCTTCGCAGTCCTAAATCCCAACAGATGGTGGTCAGCCTTGGGTTGGACCCTCGGGCGGGGGAGACGGGAAACAGCACAGAGCAGCGAGGGGCTTTGCCCAAGGAGGAGGTCTGTAGAAAGCAGAAAACAGGATGGCCCCGTCCTCTCCGGCTCTGGCGGGATGGCTGCGTGCCACAGCCGAAGTTGGGGCCGCGGTGCCTGCAGACCAACCCGGAGCCTGCAAGGTCTTCGCAAGTGCTGAGTGCCCTTGTTAGTGATGCATGAGCAGCAGAGGAGCTCTGCCAGCGTGATGGACCGTAAATAATGATGTCTTCTAATCCCCTTTCCCTTGAGGGTCTTATGTGCCGGACCTGTTAATGTGATTACACTGGTATTACGGTGTTATATATTATGCTGTTACGGTACCTGTCAGTGTCCCGACTCTGCAGGGCACCGGGGAAGCCGATGCCCCGGCACATTCGTACGGATGGAGTGGTGTCCCCTTGCGTCCCACGGGATGCCCTGGGAAATGGCAGTTGGGCAGGGGATGATCCCGTCCCGTGGCCTGGCACGTGCCCGCACCCCCTCGGTGGCTCCTGCCTGCCCGGTGGCCCCTGCCTGCTGGCTGCCGGGCTGAGCAGGCTGTCACGGCTGAGCACCCAGCCAGGACTGGGCTTCTAAAGGGGCCTGGGCCATCCGGCAGCGGCACCCATGGGTGGGACAGGCTGTGTCACAGCTCCTCTACTCGCACCACGTAGCTCCTTGCGAGCCAGCCGGCTGCCTGACGGGGTGCCTGGAGGCAGGGCTGCAACCTCCCCTCTGCCCCCGAGCAGGGAGCAAAGGCAGCTTCACCCAGGGGGTCCCTGGGACAGGGACCGCTGGGAGGTCCCCAGGAGGTTTTATGGCTTCTGCAGATTCCCTTTCACCCATCACTCATCCCGGGCAGGGAGGCAGTGATCTTTCCCCCTGCATCCAGCTGAAGAAGCTGGATGGGGCTCCCAAATCCGCGAGTCAGAGGTGCATGACCCAAGGCTGCAGAGGGAGCAACGAGCATCCCCATGGGCAGGTCCTTCTGCATGGGAGGTGCTTCTTTCTTCAAAGTTATGACCCCAGATTTATCGATGCTTGGATGTGGCTTAGTGGGTCGTGTCCCTGTTATCCCTCTGGTTGCTCTCTGGAGACGGATCTCCCGCTGGGTGAAACTCTCCCTGCACGGTCAGGGTGGGATCCCGGCACAATCCCTGCCTGCCCCGTGCTGGGCCTGGGGTGCTGGGATCAGCCTGACCTAACTCCAGCCACCTAATTGCCACAAGGGCTAATTGCCACGGGTTCCCTGGGAGCTGGGGGAGAGGATGCTGCAGCCTGTTTGAGACCCTGCACGGCGTACAGGTACCCCCTGAAGACGCCAGTCTCTCTCTGGGGACTACCGAAGGGAGCATGGTTTTTTTCTGCCTCGTTTTTCAGCTGGGATCTGCATTGCCCGTCCCACTCTCTGCCCAGTCCTGCAGCAAATCCTGGCTCCCTCCCTTCTCTTCTCCTTCACCGCCCCAGCCCCATCCATCCTGGGTGCTACAGGCGGTGCCTGGCCTGCTCGTCTCCATCCCTCCCAGGGCTGAGCAATGGTTTGAGGTGGGAGCGTAATGGGAACGTAGCTTTGGGCTGATTCAAAGCAGTCCTTGGAAATTGGTGTGGGGTCTCGGTGAACGCCTGGGCTTAAACAAAAGGTTTCACGTGCCAATAGAAGCGTGATGGTGTTACAGTCCCCAGAGCTTCCCGGTTTCTGTTTCGGAGGGGCATTTTGCAGTTATGTTGTCTGTCTGGCCCCGAATCCCGGATCCCTCTAACGGTGTCGTTATGGGGGTGCTGCAAGTTGCAGCTCAACCAGCCCCGGAGAGATGCTGCTGGATGCGGCGGGATGGGCTCGTCCTCGCCGCTGGCAGCCTGGGTGACCAAATGCTTTTCTCCAACCCCGTGCACTGCACCGGCTGCCTGCCCGCCCTGCCGCGTTGGCTCGGTGGTGGGCGAGTGGCCACGTGTCCGGCCCTACTGGCACCCGCCTGCCCCGTCCTCAGGATCTGCCGTGTCACTTGTCCCCAGTGCCTGGAGTAGCCTGGATGGATTTACTTGCACCAGGGAGCAAAAGAAGGGCCGGGGCTGTTCCTTGGCTGGTGATGGCAGCTCTGCGGTGCTGGTGATGGAGGGACTTTCCCCGTCCCTCGGCCCTGATACACCCCATGAGACGGACTGTGGTTTGGGAAGATCTTCCCAGGGTGGGACCTGCTCTTTGACGGACATCTGAGCATCAGGGGCACGGAACAGGTATGGGCTGCCCTTTGCCGAGCGATGCCCTCCGGGGCAGGTACATGGGAGGATGGGGCTGCCTGGGTCAGGTGAGGGAGCAGGATCAGTCCCGCTTTCTTGGCCAGCCCTGATCTTGCTAAGAAGCATGATTCAGCCCCCCTGGGGTTCCCAAGGAGTTGGTGGTGCTGCCGGCTGGGCGAGGGCTGGGTGCGTGTGCTACGCCGGGGGCCTGGGTGGCAGCCGCCCTATGCTTCTCGCTTTCACCACGTGCCTTTAGAAGGGGTTTTGGGGATGCTGGGTTACTCCCCGCTAGACTGCCCCAGCTCCTTGCATACCCGGTACCTGCCAAAGCTGACCATTCAAATTCAAATTGTTTTAGAGCTATCCAACCACAAAACAGGTGTCTGAACCCTTTCCCAGACCATTAAAGCTGCCTTTCACTCTCTCCGCCGTGATAAATTCATTTAGCTATCGCCAAATGGCATTGTACCATATTAAAGCAAAGCAGAGACCGCAGCGAGATGGTGGATGATGGGACATTTCAACCCACCAAAGACCTCTTTCCCTTGAAAATGCCTGAATGCAAGAAGCGCCGCTGGGATGGACTTGTGTTCGGGGCCTTGCTCTGGGACTCCGGCTCATCCTCCCTTTCTGCCTCAGTTTCTCCCTTGGGCTTTTATTCCTGTTCCCTGTAGGACTCGGGAAAACTCCCTTGCATGTCCCGGTGCGTGGCTGAGAGGTCGCGGTCTCTGACGCAGCTGGGCACGGCAGCCCTCTTTGTGCAGCATCTTCTCTTGCTGGCTGGGAAACGGGGTTACAACCTTTCTGGAGGGGCTGAGACATGGAGCCAGTTTGGGGGAGCCAGCTCTGGTGCTGCGGGCTTTGCCTCGGCGTTTTCCTGCGATTTGTGACTCCCAGGACACCCCAAGTGACTTTGCACAGCTCTGCTGATCATCACCCACCGGAGAAGCTTGCCTGGGTGCTGCTGGCGTACCGGTCGGCGCAGCCGTTTGGGATTTTGGCAAGGAGGGCGCTGCCTACACCGGCACCAAACCATGCCAAGGTTTGGGGGCTTTTCTGGGGACAGCAGAGGTCTGAGAGGAGCTGAGCGTTGTGGGTGACTATTGCCTGGGCACGAAATGAAGAAGCAGCCGCTGTCGCACCGAGGTGGCCACTAGCCGTTGTCATGCCTTGCTTGGGACGGGATTTCACAGCTCCAGTGCGAGAAAACCAGCTGTCGGAGCAGCATTACCCGTTGAAGCATCATTAGGCACAGTTTGCATCAGGAAGGGTTCGCAGGGAAATTACTTAATTATGTTGTCCTGAAACCCTTCTTCCCGCTGTATCGGGCCCCCAGAATATCTCAGTACAGTCCCCTTGGCTCCTTCCGTCGGGCAGGGCTATGGGACTCGCTCACAGCGTGCCAGCCTGGAAACCAGAGCTCAGCCTGGGCATCGCCCTGTGCCGGGTCTCCAGAAATCTGGGAGAAGGTGAGCTCAGTCCCAGCTGTGCTGCCCGCGCTGGGATGCTCGGAGGCAGTTTTCAGCCTTTCCCTGCCTCGCAGGAGAGCTGAAGCTCCTCTGATGGTAGCGGGTACCCAAGGTACATCGTTGCAGGGAGTTTTCACGTGCAAGCATGCCCTTTCTGCCTCCCCCAGCCTGCTCGCCCGCAGCAGAGGCATTTGCTGGTGAGGGCACCGGCAGCACGGTGCTGTGTACATGACTAATTGCACGCGCATTCAGAAGGTAACGAGGCTGTTATTAAGACCAGGTGCAGGCTGGTGAATCCACCGTGTTGCCTAGGCGAGACTGAGAGGCAAACATTTTTGCTTTGCAAAATAATTCTGGAAATGACTGTATCTGTTGACAGGAGGAAGGAAAGCGGCCGGTGCGGGTTTTGACGGCGTGGGGAGCTGCGTCGGGCATCCATCCCGGCACATCCCGGCTTTTCCTGGCCTCTCCGGCTCTGTGTGTGCTGTGTTTCAGCTTTTCTGCTGCTCTGGGCAACCGTTTTCTGTGTCCTCCCGCTCCTCTCCTTTGCTTCAATCTTCTGACAACCCATTTTCACGTGCTCTTCACCCTCCCTCGGGTACTGCTGCTCTCCCGCTGTGTCTCCGCTGCCTGTGAGCTCGGATATGTGCTTCATAGGAACCCAGATTTACCTGCTTGATGGTCTTTCCTCTCATTTTCCCCTTCCAGAAAGGGAATTTGCTTCTACAATTGCAGTAGGCTGTAGCGGGGCAGCCCGAGTGGGTAAACTGAGTCATGGGTGACTTCTGTGGGGTATTACAGAAATCACGGATCGTCCCAAAGAAGGGAAGGGACATCCCCGAGGGGGACCCAGAGGGACTTTGCACCAGTCACTGGTGGATACTGGTACTTCTGGGGCTGTTTCAAATATGCCTGGTATTCCCTGAGAAAATAAATCTGATTTCTTTAAGGAGAAGCGATCACTGAAGTTTGACGACACTATTAATATTTAAAAAAGCCCCCAAAATGTTTTGGTTAAAGCACAGTGGCATGGCTTATTTTTTTCCTCTCTTTTTTTTCCTGTAAATGCTTAAAATGGGGCCTTAGCGTGGCCCGAGCGACTGCTTCTCGTGGGGCTTCTCTTCTGCAGAGGGAAGGGAACCTCCCAGGGCAGAAGTTAGTTTGCAAAACAGATAACGCCTTCCCCTCCTCCTCTTTCAGATAAGAGAGGATGAAAAGATCCCAGGGCTTCCAGCCAGCCCTTCTGCACCGTGCTTTGGGGATCTACTGTAGAGACTGAGGGGGCCATGGGGTGAGGAGGAGGAGGAGAAGGAGGAGCAGGAGGAGAACATCTGTGTGTATTGCTCTGGGGCTCCCAGATGTTCACCTCAGATATTCTGGGTGGCCCCAGGGCTTGTGCGTGCCCCCAGCCAGCGAAACCCCTTGCTGCAGGACGCTGTGGACACGGAGGTCCAAGCGGAGGTGACCAAGTCATGCAGGAAAAACCACTTGAAGGTTACGAAGCGCAAAGATGTGTCCGGCTCAGGAGGTCTGGGAAGCTGGAGCCCAGAAAGGATTTGGGGACCATGTCCCTCCACCCTGGTCCTGCTCTTGTGACTCCTCTTCAGGCATCTGCTGTGGCCAATGGCAGACGGGACCATGGGGCAACTGGACCTTCATGCTTGTCCCGAGCCCTCTCATCGGTACCCTGGCCGTGTTTCGGCAGGAGACCACGTGTCCGCGTGATCGGCATGGAGCCGGCAGCTGGGATTGTACGTCAGGAGAATATTTGGCCGCAGATGCCGAGCGAGTCGCAGGACTTCGTTCAGGGCGGCGAATGCGGGGAGAGGAGAACAAAAAAGGAGGAGAGACTGGAATACAGATGATGGCAAGCCAGCTCTTTTGGTGCCAGCTCAAATCCCCCCCCAAATTTAAAGCATTTGCTGGGGGGTTGAAGTGCCGCCGGCTCGCTGGTGGTGCCTCAGATGGGAAGCCCGTGAGGCAGGGGGACCCGTGGCTGCTGCCGAGGCCGCAGGGGCCAAACCCGTGCCTGACCCCAGGGAAGGTGCTGGATCCACGCCGGCGCAGCGGGAGGAGAGGTGGCTGCGGCTCTCCGGCGGGGAGGAGGTGCCTCCCGGGGCCGTTTCCCGGGGCAGGATGGTGTGCGTGGATGAGCAATGGTGGCACCTACGGACACGGCCGTGCCCTGGTGGCATCACCACCTTCTGCCCCTGCCACCTCTCTGAGCGTTACCCTTTCCGTGGGGTTGTTTGGCAGCCAACCTGGCTGGGAAAATGACTTTTTCATTTAAACTAATTACTTTTTGGCTAAATCAGGACAGTTACGCTCCTCAGGGTTTTATACCAGGACTGGAGCTGGGGGGAAGGAGTAGCCCGAGCCGTGATTCGGGAAAGCTGCCCATCTCTTTGGCATCTCCATCCCTGGTGGGCTGGCTGGACCAGCAGCTCCTCGGTGGAAACATCATCTTTACTGGGACGGTGGTGAAAGGGGTGGCGGCATCTTCCCGCTGCCTTTTGCCTTCTTGGGGAAGGGGCAACTGCAGGATTTTGTGCTTGTCACCCATGGATGGCATCAAGCTCTCCAGGTTGGCACCTGGGGGAGAAGTCACTGTCCCAGTCCCTGATTTTGGGTGCCCGGGTGGGGAGTGTGCCCAGGCAGGGGACACGAGTCCCACCAGGTCTCTGCCCTCAGCTGGCTCCGGCCGGCGCTGGCCGCCTCTCCTCTTCCCCATGCCCGTTTTGACTGTGCGCTCCCCTGGGAGCACGGCAGGCTGAGCGCAGGGGCTGGAGTGCAGGCGATGCGCAGTGTGCCGAGAGGATGTTTTGGTGCCTGCCAAGCCCTGGGAAAAAGCTTTTTCCACTGAGTCATTCGCTGCCTCTGCTTTTTGTGAGACGGTGCCGAGATTTGGGGGAAGGGGAGATGGAAAAACCCAGCCCAGATCTCCCTGCTCCGGCAGGACCAGGTCCATGCCAGCACAGCTGCCCTGTGTTTGCTTTTTGGAGGGAGCGGCAGACAGACAGCAGCATAAATAGAACAGGCCCGGCTATTTTAAGACATCAATTGCATGATCTGTGCATTAAAGAAAAAAAAAATAAATAAAATCTTTGTTTTAGCTGCAACTGGCAATGTGGGCTTGGGAGGAGCAGAGGCAGCTCTGGCGGGGACGGGCGTTTCGGAGCCATCGCCCCAGCGGCCACAGAGGCTTCACAGTGGATGAGCCGGGAGGACTTTTGCTTCTGCATGTGTTTCTCCTTGAAGCCGCGGTAGATGGACCATTGCCCACACGTGCTGCTGATTTGGCGTCACGCTGCTGCGAACGGGGAGCGACGGCATGAGATGTGCTTGGTCTAGGAGAGGGGAAACCGCGGTCAGGGAAGGGATGTGGGTGCTGGTTTAGTGATGTACATGTGTGCGTGCAGCCAAGGATGGGGATTTTCTTCTTCTGAAGGTGTTTCTGGGTTCCTACGGAGCTGAAATGATTGCACTGCTCTTGCCCTGAGCAGCAGGCTGTGGTGAAGAGCTTGCATTTACTGTTGGGGGTTAAAATCAGGCTTGTTTCGGGTGACGTAGTGCCAGGCAGAGATCTTGGCATGTAGGAGGGGAGGGCTCAGAGCCTTGGAAGCAGGAGCTGTTTTCCACTCAGTATTCATCACAGCTGGGGCTGAGCGGTCAGCCCGGAGCTCGCTCTCCCATAGCCATGTAGGGGCTGGGATCACCCCATCCCTGTCCCCCATCCCTATCCCATTGGAGGTTGAGCTGCAAGGGAAGGGAGCAGCAGCACAGCTCCCAGCACCACAAGCACTTGTAAATACTCGTGCCCGGGCAAAACGAATAAATAATATTAACTGGGGTTTCAATGCCAAATAGCAGCAGATGGCTTATCAAGGTGGGGGAAGGTGATGTTTGGGATTTTCAGATAAATTGGATGAGCCAGGAGCCGCTCTTGAAAAAGAGGGCTATGGCGAAAGGTATTGAAGCAGCTGCTGAAAAGAGCGCTCTCTCCAATAGCCACCCCAGCCGCAAAGGTTTATTAGTATAACTTAATCTGAAAATGCTTTTTCTTCTCTTTTTTCCCCCTTTTCCTCTTCTCTATTGAAGACCTTTGATGGTTTGTGCTGAGTAAACTGCACATCAGAAGGCAAAACTGCCATGTGGGATGGGGTTTTGCACTAATAATGGTATAAAACACATTTATCTCTGCAAAACAGCTTTGGTAGTGGACTTTTGGTAGGCTGTTCTTCTAACAAAGGGTTTTTTATCAGGGCCCTGTAAATCATCCCGTACACCAGGTCATGCAGCGGTTGTCACATTCGCCTTGCTCTCCTGTGAACCAGCTAATGCCGCTTTTTAATTGCTGCCAGAGCCACTGCTTTCTGCTGGCCTGGTGAGTTGGGTGGAGACAGGGCTGAACCGGGGCTGGAGCTGCCCTCCACCCCACTCATCCTCACGGTCTCACCCCTTTCCCTGTGACGATTTGGGGGGCAGAGCTCAAGTTTGGCCCTCGTAGCTTAGGTCCATGGTCCATGGCTTGGGACCAGCCAGATGATGACCAGTTTTTGTGCTGAAAGATGGTGTGGAATTATAGTTCCTCCCCACAAAAAAACCCCAACATGCTGGAAGAAGAGGTTGGGGACACCCCCTCCCCCCCCTTGGGGGGTAAGCAGAAGATGTCACCTTTCCTTGAAAATCTCCTATTTATGGAGCAAAACCAAGGCAGGTTGTAGATGCTCTGGTGGGCTCCCACTCAGGATGTCTGCCTGGTGTGGTGGCCACGTGGGGATGGTGACCGGGCAGGACATATGCTTTGGAGCCAGGAAAGCCTCATAACTTATTGAGTGTAACGCAGAGCATGAGGCTCTGGATGTCTGGGCCCAACCCACCATCGCCGACAGAACGTTTTCTGCCTTTCTGCTTGCACTGAGGTTTCTCTCCGTTCTCGTGTCCCACAGACTGCCTGGAGCTGCTGCCGCTGGAGTCCATGGCGTACACCGTGACTCCCACGCCGGCGGGGCCTGTTGGCTCCCAGTACTGTGTCTGCAAAGTCGAGTTGTCCGTCTGCGGCCAAAACCTTCTGGACAGGGATGTCACTTCCAAATCTGACCCCTTCTGCGTCCTCTTCATGGAAGTCAACGGGAAGTGGGTGGAGGTAAGTCCTGAAGTTGTGTGGATTTCCACCTCCTGTGGTTTGCCCGTGCTGGTGTCTCTTCCTCTGTGCTCCGCTGCAAGGCTGGTCCTCGTTCCTCCCCGAGCAGAAGTGGAAGCTCTTCTGGTCCTCCTGAGGCTGTGCGTGCGGCGCCGGTGTGTTAATTATTCTGTGCTCTGCTTTGTGCTGGGGGTTAGATTTAACTGCAGATCTCAAAATGCCGACCTCTGGCAAGGCACGTGGCAGGCGTGAAAGGATCTTGCCACCTTCAAAGTGGTCCTAGCCCCTTCTCAGTCTGCTGTAAGCTGGGGATGCTTTGGATTTGGGTGCCTGAAATGCTGATCCTGTGTGACAGTTAGATGTTGTGAGGTCCCGCTTGCAACGGGGCATGTTTCTAGGTGAGTCAAGGTAGGCTGGTTCTTGGGTCACATAGGAAGCTGGTCTTTGGGTTTCACTTGAAGAGTGGCTTTTTCTAGGGGCCAGGAGTGTGCTGGATGAGGGTCTGGCAGGTCAGTCCAGTGGAAAAACGCCATCCAGGGCAGCTCATGCTCGGAACAGCTGTGGCCTCCTCGAGGAATTCTATCAAGGTCAACTGTCCTTAAGCCGGGCATTTCATGAGGTTGTGAGCAGCTGGTTGTGGAGAGGGCAGGACCATGGGACGGGGAAGGAGACTGTTGGGAGCTGGGTGCGCGGGGGGTTGGATCAGTTCAGCTGCAGACAGACAGCAACCGGCTGGCAAATCCTGAGTGAACCCTTTGCAGACATTGGTCTTTCCTCCTTACCAGAAATCTCATAAATACGTGCTTCAACTGCCGTATTTGATAGCGGGAGGCCCTGAGAAGAAACTGCAGAGGATCTTGTTATTTGCTTGGTTTCAGAAGCCAGCTCCTTATAAATGGGAAAGGTAATTCCTACAGGAAGAGAGGAGGGGAGGGATCACGATGTAGACAGTGGGATCGAGTGCACCCTCAGCAGGTTTGCAGATGACACCAAGCTGAGTGGTGCAGTTGAGTCGCTTGAGGGAAGGGATGCCATCCAGAGGGACCTGGACAGGCTGGAAGAGTGGGCCCATGTGAACCTCATGAAGTTCCACAAGGCCAAGTGCAAGGTGCTGCACCTGAGTCAGGGCAATCCCTAGTATCAGCACAGGCTGGGGGATGAATAGTTGGAGAGCAGCCCTGTGGAGAGGGACTTGGGGGTACTGGTGGATGACAAGCTGGACATGAGCCAGCAATGTGCACTCGCAGCCCAGAAGGCCAATCGTATCCTGGGCTGCATCCAAAGCAGCGTGGCCAGCAGGTCGAGGGAGGTGATTCTGCCCCTCTGCTCTGCTCTGGTGAGACCCCCCCTGCAGCACTGCGTCCAGCTCTGGAGCCCTCAGCGTAAGAAAGACACGGACCTGTTGGAGCGGGTCCAGAGGAGGCCACGAAAATGACCAGGGGGATGGAACACCTCTGCTATGGAGAAAGGCTGAGAGAGTTGGGGTTGTTCAGCCTGGAGAAGAGAATGCTCTGGAGACACCTTACTGCAGCCTTTCAATACTTAAAGGGGACTTGTAAGAAAGACGGGGACAAACTTTTTAGCAGGGCCTGTAGTGACAGGACAAGGGGCAATGGCTTTAAACTGGCAGAGGGTAGGTTTAGGTTGGACATAAGGAAGAAATGTTTTACAATGAGGGTGGTGAGGCACTGGCGCAGGTTGCCCAGAGGAGTTGTGGATACCCCACCCCTGGAAGTGTTCAAGGCCAGGTTGGACGGGGCTTTGTGCAACCTGGTCTAGTGGAAGGTGTCCCTGCCCATGGCAGGGGGGTTGGACTAGATGATCTTCAAAGGTCCCTCCCAACCCAAACCATTCTGTGATTCTATGATTATCCTTCTCACCAGCTTTGGGCATCCCTGCTGCACCAGGACATCCCGTTCAGCAGACGTGCGCAGCTGCTTGCAGCCCGTGGGCCATGGGCAGTGAGGGTCTGCACAGAGGAGCACGCTGGCACGCTCCTGCGGCTGGGGGGGGTGTATTTTTATTTTCCTTGTATGTCCTAAGGAGCTGAGAGCTGCATTCATTGCCTCTGCCTCCCTACCCACTCCAACACAAGCTTACTCCAAGGCAAGACCCTGCTGATAAAGGCTCTTTAAGGACAGGAGGACTGTCCGTGGCTGCGCCACCCCCGGCAGTAGGTGAACATGGGATAAATCCATCCTCTCCGAGATGCAAACAGCACACAAGGAGCTCTTGTGTGTTGTTCCCAGCCCTCCACTTCAGCGGGACGAGGCTGCCACTAACCAGGCTAATGGAGTGCGAGGGAATTGACCCTCAGTAGCTGTCTGAATTATTTCATAGCATAAGCAAAACATTGGCTTGATCCCAAAAGCTTGCTTCCCAGCATACCCACCAACTAAATGTGTATTCCTTTGAAAATCCCCCTCCTGCAGGGAAGGGGCGCAGGGGTACATCTCCCCACTGCAAGTCGCGTCGGGGACCGGGTGTGTGCATGCTGCTGGCACCGCGGTTTGACCAGAGACGCCCAAATTGGCTTTGAGCAGCATGACCTTGGTCATCACCAGCAGCGCTGCTGCAACAGCAAGAGGTCTCACTTGGGTGGGTCTCCCAGGCAGATGCACGTCTCAGGCTGGTTTTGCAGTTGATGTGTGGACAAAGTGGACCGGGAACTCCCAAGGATGGTTTTCATGGTGCTTTATTGACTGTTCAGCATCTCACGTGGAGAAGCTATAGTCATCGTCTCCTTCTGCAGCAGCCCGAGTTGGGCAAGGTGCTGTCTGTGATAAAATTGGTGTCGTGAAACCAAACGCCAGAGTCTGTGCAAGAGCATTTAGCTCTGTGCCTAAGAAGAACCTTTTGGCTACAGGGGGGATGGACTCTGGGCTAAAATGCCTGGAGGAAAAAAATGGGGATTTCATTCTATAACTGCAGTTGTAGAGAGTGTAAGACCTCTTTAAAGTTGGTCTGGGAGGGAGCAGGTAAGCAAAGCATGGGGGTGTGATGGATGGATACAAGCACCGGTGCTGGATGCAGCACAAAATGAGCAGCCGAAGGGCATTAAATCACATAAGCCAAACAAAAATCTTCCCAATTCCTGGGAAATTAGGTGGTCTCGCTTTTCAGATACTTGGATTAGTTGGGCAGCCTTTAGTGCTTGGCCAAGGAGCTGGTGAATCAATGGGCACCACCTAAGGTGTCCTGCAGCTGATCTCCTCGCTGTCAGCGGGGAGGGTGTAGGGGCAAACCTCACCTTACCATGGTCTGCAATTAACTTTGCTCAGCAGCCTGGATGAGACTAATGAGCTTTCTAGCCTTGATAGGTGTCATCTCTTTGACCTGATTGTACTTTTCAGGAATTTCTCTTGCTGTCAGTAACGTCTCAGTCCAGCAGTTTTGATTCCAAAGCTTCTTTTACAATACAAATGTGTGGTCTGTGGGGTTTTTTTTCCTTTCCTCTGCTATTTTTAGCTTCTTTTTAATTGGCAAGATATAAGATAGGCACTGGACGTCAGCCTTGAACGGCAGATTGCTTGGCGCTCAGCTGCTGTGGTTTCAGCGGAGGTCAGCGTGTTGCGCGAGCTGGCACGTGCTGTGGTGTGGTCGCATGCCACGGGGCTGGCCCCGGCCCACGGGCACTCCGGGGGCACGGCCGGGACCGAGATCCTCCCGCACCCACACGTGGCAGTTGTGGTGCATGGGCTTGGGCTGTGGCTGGGTGCCGGGGAGGACCAGGAGAGGCGGGCTCGCCCGCAAGAGCCTCACTGTATGGGGCACTTGGTGGACCCTTGGCAGCTCATGCCACCATGGTTCAGAGCTTTCCCGGGGGTGCCCGCGTTGTCCTGCATCGATTTTGGCCACGCAGATG
Source organism: Aptenodytes patagonicus (assembly GCF_965638725.1). Lineage (NCBI taxonomy): Eukaryota > Metazoa > Chordata > Aves > Sphenisciformes > Spheniscidae > Aptenodytes > Aptenodytes patagonicus. The sequence continues at coordinate 24,216,125 of NC_134959.1, read as the reverse complement.
TGCCCCTTGCCCTAAAACAAACCTCTTTCCCATCTGAAAGCGGTGGCCTTAATAACGTAGCTGAAATGTAGGGGACGGTTGGGGACAGCAGCAGCTCAGTGGCATCCCACCACACTGCCCCTGCGTCCTCCGCACTGGGTTATCGACACGTCCCAACTGTCAGACCTGGTTTAGGACGTGGGTCTCCTCCTCCAGGACCAGCCCCAGCCACGGTAGTGCCAGTGTCTGAGCTGGATGGTGGGGCTGAGGCACCAGCTGATGCCGACAGAAAGGTTTCTGCTCGCTGTTCTTTCTAGCTGTCACATTTGTTCCCAAATACAATTATTTTGTCTCGCTGAGCTTAATAGGAATTAAAAAATCTTTGTGAATCAGCCTTGGAGGGGGTGGAGGAGGGAGGGACAATAAACCACAGGCCGAGAAGTGACATGAAGACGGGTGATGTTTAAATGTTCTGCCTGATGACGTCATCTCTCAGGAGCCATGAAAGACCTGGCCTGTGATGCCGGGAGCAGGGACACATGACTCAGCCGTGCCTTTGTGCTGCTCTGAGTCATCCTGCCAGCCCTGTGCCTTCCGCATGAGCTTTCCTTGGCGCTTGGGAGAGCATCTCCCAGTGTTGGAGCATCAAGCATCTCCACATGCTGGGGATGCTTGAAGGTCCTTAGCCAACCTCCCTTCGGATGCTGGAGGACTCTCTGGCTGCGTTCATTGAACACAAGGGCTGTCGTTGGAGATGATTTCCCAGTTTCATGCTTGATCTGTAGAATCAAGACTCTTATCCAAACAGAAATCTTTGATTAGGCTGCTTGACTCTTAAAAACCCTTGTGCTTTTCTGCTCTTGGGTGGCAAAGCCACCTCTGCTCTTTACAGGGAACGTAGATGTGTAAACCTTGGGGGTGAAGGGGAAGGCAGGAGCTGATGGCGTGCTTGTCTGCTGGTGGAGGTGGTGTGAAGAGGCCTCATACGTGATGGTCACTGGCAAGGTGACCGCTGCTGCGTCAAATCAAAGACCAAACCATGTGCAGCAAGCAGCTGGGGCTTGTGATTTTGTTGTGCTTCACACTGACAATAGCCAGGAGATTAAACACTCGGTTTAATCTGGGTGTTGAAGGAAGCCCCATCACTCCGGAGGGTTAGCTCAAGACACGTTGGCTGGGTTTCTCTTCCTCTTCCCTGGGCCGCCCCTTCCAGGGCAAAGCTGGAGATGGGACCTCAAGTTATCTCCTTCGAACTGGCACCTGGGAGCGGGAGGACTGGTTTCCCTCGGTCCCCGGCTTCCCAGTAGTTCAGAGAACATGGAAGGAGCTAAAATCCACCTCTGTTGCCTGCACAATCTCATCTCCTAGGCTTGAAAGGGGATTTGCCTGTGTTGTGCTGCTGAAATAAGGTAGAGCTCGTGGATGCCCACTGCTCCTGGCCCACCGCATCTCTGAGCAGACGTTTGGGGTCCTTCTGTACAGGATGGCAGCAGAGAAGGAAGGATCTGCGTGAAGCTGCATGGCCCTGGCCAGCTTGAAGCCCACTAGTGTTGATGTATTTGGTTCCCCGGAGTGCAGCAGGTGGCTATTCTGGGAACACAGCATTTAGTTGTTTCTTGGCAATTAAGACAGACAAAGCGACCAACTTCAAAAAACACTGCGGTAGCTGGTATATATAGCAAACTCACCACATTTCCACTCAGTCCCTCCAAAACCTGCCTCCTGCGCTGAATGAGTTTCTTTGGGACTAAGGTATGTGTTCGCTTTTTTTTTTTTTGGCTTTTTTTTTTTTTTTGGCTTTTTTCTGCTCTGCTGTACTTATTCTTGGCTCCGCAGCTCTGGCAGACATCCCGCCGTCCCGCAGCCCGGCACTGCCCGGGGATTGCCGGTGCGGGGGCTGCTTTCCGTAGAGGTCTTGCCCTGGGACCTGGGATGCGCAGGCGGCTCAGCCTTGCCCGGGACTGGGTGTCCTGGCTGCGAGACGAGGCGGGATGCTGGCCGGGGCCGCGGCATGGCCGGAGGCTCCGTGCTGTCCCGCAGGCAGCTGGGATGGTCTTTCCAGGCACGGAGGGCAGCAGCTTTTGATAAAATCGTGCTGCCGAGCGCCTGCCTTTCTTTCTGTTTTAATAGCCCCTGTTACCATATCCTGGGATAACAGGGCGATGTGGCAAAAGGCCGATGCTGCCAGCTCCTCTGCCAGCTCTGGTGGGCGTGTGGCTGTTCCAGCTCGGATGCTCGGAGCTGTCGGCGCTTCCCGTGGGGCTGCCTGGGCAGGACGCCCTTCGCCAAACCGGCTGCCACCTCTTACGATATCAATACGATAGCAATAGCTGCTCTCCTGACAAAGCTCCTACTTGGTTTGCTTGCTGGAGAGTTTCCCCCAGGCTGCGGGTGTTCGTTTCTCGTTCAGCACTCGGGCTGTGCTGCCAGCATCCTTGCTGCCTGTTTTGGCTTCCTACGGGTATGTTGCATGTTGGGCTCCAAACTTGCCCTTTTCTGGTGCCTCTCGGGATGGATGATGGCCTGGTGGGGATGATGGGTCCTGACATTAGAGTTCAGACCCTCCTTGGCCATTGACTTCCAGAAGCAAATGCACCAGCCTTTTTTTGGCCTCGTTTTCCCAGTTTCTGTCATTTTGGCTAAAATTGTGGGTTGCTGTGTCTGTGTGAGCCCGCGCCGGGCGCCCGGCTGGTGCTGCTGTCCTCCCAGCCCTCCTGTGGTCTGAGTTACGGGGTCTGGGACAGAAACTCCATTACTGGAGGGCAGCGTCCCGAGACCTCCGGTGTGGCTGTCCCTGGGATATGTTTGGGGTTTTTTTTGGCTCACGCAAGGCTTTCTGTCCGCCTGTGCCATGCTGCCTTGTACACCCACAGTTCCGCCGGCTGCCTGCCAAGTTTCCTCTGCTCTTATCGCTGCTCTTGGCTGCGGGGTGCTGCAGACTGCCGTGGTGCTTCCCCTCCGACGGCAGGTTCCCCACATGCCTTCTAGTTTCCATCATCCTCTGTGCACTTGCCCTTCCAAGCCATCGGAGACATCATTTCTTCCAACCTGCTTGCAATAGCTCAGGATGACAAAGTCTATTGAAGTCTTGTCTTCTGGGTCCTTCCAGCCTCTTGTTTCTCCTAATGCTTGATGAAATCTATGAAAAATGGCCTGTGGTGATTTTTTTTTTTCTCTTTTTTTCCATGGAAGGCCAAGAAAGAAGAAACCACATGAATGTTTTGGTTTGAGGTCTAGAGGGAAATGCTAGAGGGTTGCTGTTTTGGCTCGTGACTCTTTTTCTTTTTGCTTGCCATTGCTGTTAGCTGCACAGCCTGAAAGAAACAGGTTTGGCATTACAGCTGTGAGTGTCTTGGTTGAGGAGCAGCGTGTGAGAGCATCAGCTCCTGGGAGAACAGGGGTTAGAAGCCAGCAAAGACTCTGGCTTCAATGAGCCTTGAGTCCACACCAAGCCTTGGCTGGGTGGGCGCTCCTGTCCTGGCTGTTGGCTGGGGTGGGCTTGTACAGCCCCCTGCACCCCGTCCTCGGGGATGCAGCTCTCTGCATGAAGTGCCGTTACCCGTTTAGACGGATCCCACCTTGCGTACACTGGGTATCACGGCCTGCATTTAGGGATAGCTCTGCTGAGTGCCTGCTGCTCTCACTCTCTGATGGTCACTGCAGAGTTCCTGGGTGGCTCTGGCTGAAGTCAGAGAAGAGACATGGCAGTGACAAAGATGCAAGAGGCACATGCCTAAATGCCTCTTTTTTTTTTCTTTGCAGCTCGACAGGACAGAGACAGCCGTGAACAACCTCAACCCAGCTTTCGCCAAGAAGTTCATCGTCGACTACCACTTTGAAGAAGTGCAGAAGCTCAAGTTTGCCCTGTTTGACCAGGACAAGTCGAGCATGCAGCTGTATGAGCATGACTTCCTGGGCGAATTCTCCTGCACGCTGGGCACGGTGAGTCTCTGAGGTCCCTGCAGCTTGCTGTCCTCCGGCAAAGGGACTCCAAATCACGTCAGCCACAGGGACATGGGAGGATTAGAGCTGCTACTTTTATCTACTGTAAAGTTTGCTGGGTCCTTCCTGGGAAAAATAATTGAATTTACTTGTCACACTTCAACTGTTGAGGTTGAACTGTTCCACGTTAGGGCTGTTGGCTACTTGCCCAAGTCTAAGCTGGTCGTACTGTGGGCTTCTGCTAATGCCTGCAGAGAGACATCAACTGGAAGCTTTTGGAGGTACCTGTATCTCACCATGGGTTATAGCAAGAGCCCTGATGACAAGCTTGGATTTGGACTAGGGAAACATCCAGATGTTTAAAGTTAGGATGCATTGCGGTCTACCTTTCTATCTCAGTTTTGTTTTTGTTTTTTTTTCTTTTTTTCCCCCCCAAAGCTTTATCCATTGCCGTTGTGTAGCAAATCATCTCTCCTACTTTAGCATCTTGGTGCAGGAATGTGTCCTCTGCTCTTCCTGTGGAAAAGCTTTTGGGACACAATGCGATTTATAAGCCTTTGGAAGGTCTTTGTGTTCGTGAGCCCAGACCCTGTTAGAAGTTGGCAACTACCATTATCCAAACGTCTTTGTCCTCTGAGCTTGCTCTGACTCAGAGGCAAGGAATGAGGGGGATTTTTTCCGTTCTTTTGCAGCATCCGGCTGCTCGGGGTTGCTGTGGTACCTGGCACAAGCGCAGGGGCTGGGAGAAACTGTCCCTGTTGTGTCTGATGCTGGGAACTGGGAGGAAGGAGACACTGTAATAGGTGGGTCGGCGTGGACAGCCAGCCCAAGGTGTTCAGGAAGGCTCATGAGTGCGAGTGCTTTATTACACAGACTGCAATATGGCACTGCACATGGCAAGGGGGGCCGAGTGACCTTACCATTGCCAACTCAAGAGCTTGACGTGTTAGAAGAGCACTGACATTTACAGAGTTTGGCGTTTAATGTCTGGGTTTTCGAAATTGCTCTGTGATGTCCTAATTCTGCTCCTGCAGAAGTTAAGAGACAGTGCAGGCAACAGCCCAGGCCGGTGTTCAGTGGTTTAGACCAAACCCATCCTTTACTCTTAGTCCCGTTGCTGAAATGCAGCCACCTCTGGCGCGGGGCAGTTCAGCAATGCTCCTTGTGAAGGTCACGGTCTTGGTGGAAGCTGCAAGCACACAATTTATGGACATAAGGAAACAAAGCTGAGACATTGCTGTTCCTAAACGTGGCTCTACAGAAGTCCAGGGCTCTGCAGGCTCATGCCGGAGAGGAACATTATCCATATGCACTGGGGAGAAAGGTGGACCCTCCTGCTTGTTGGGTCTCTCAGAAGAGCCCTACCCTTTCTGGTGCTTTGAAAGGTGATGAGCTCAGAGCGTGAGACTGGACAGGCCATCCTGGGGCCGTGGTAATGGTGGGGACTGGGCAGCTGTTGGCAGATCTCACATCCAAGGTGGTCACTCAGAACAGTTGATGGTTTAGCAGTGGTGGCTCACAGGCATGGCATAACTGTCTACTGTGTCTTTAGGCACAGCTGGTGGGCTTAGTCCATCAGAAAAAAGAGAGCTCTGAACTTCTGTAATCTCATGCAAGTATTTACACTCCGCAAAAGAGAACTTGGCTTATGTGTGTGCCCAGTTTCTGATGAGTTTTTGCAGCGCTTCCCGTGTGAGCTTCTTGGTGACCTTTAGTCCACAACAAGACACCAGCTTGGAATGGAGGGATCTTCTCATTTTCCTTTTTTCCCTGAAATTCTCCGTTAGCCTCCTCTCCCTGTGGCCAGCACGGGCTTGCAGCACAGCCCAGTTGTGGGGCAGACATGGACTGGAGGGGTAGCACGTGCGCAAGGGTGCCTGGTGAGGAGAGGGGTGAAACAGTGCGGACAGGGGTTTGAGGGTTCAGCCACCCTGCTGTGGGTTTTCTGATGTCTAGATTTTGTCTGGTGAGATGTTTCCATAAGCCTGGCCAGTTTTGAGGCACGAGCAGCTCTTAGAAGGGAAGGAGAGCAGCCGTGGGCAGCAACAACCGCACAGCGAGCCTCTGACTTTTCAATTTTGAGTTTGCATCAGAGCCCTGTCAGATTAGCCAGATTATTTTATTGCAGCTAATTAGGTCTGTGGTAAGATTTAAAAGGGCAGCTGGATCATTCGCGGGCCTGTAATGACTGCTGCGGCCAAACGAAATGTAACAGGGCTCAAACTGCAGGCTGGGTGTCCATGGTTCCTGCTAGCCAGGGTTGCGAGGAGATTTCGCCTCCTTGTGCACGGCGTGGCACAAACATCTAGTTATGCTGGCTGGTGATTCCTGTGCATTTATGGATCAAAAGCACCAAGACATGGCTGGCTAGCCACAATGGGGAAGGGTTTTTGCCTTGAAATTGCAAAAATCATAGGATCACAGAATGGTTTGGGTTGGCAGGGACCTTTAAAGGCCACCTAGTCCAACCCTCCTGCAATGAGCGGGGACATCTTCAACTAGATCAGGTTGCTCAGAGCCCCGTCCAACCTGACCTGGAATGTTTCCAGGGCTGGGGCATCCACCACCTCTCTGGGCAACCTGTGCCAGTGCTTCACCACCTTCAGTGTAAAAAATTTCTTCCTTATATCTAGTCTGAATCTACCCTTTTTCAGTTTAAAACCATTCCCCCTTGTCCTATTGCTACAGGCCCTATTAAAAAGTCTGTCCCCATCTTTCTTATAAGCCCCTTTAAGTATTGAAAGGCCTCAATAGGGTCTCCCTGGAGGGAGGAGAACATTTCTGGGGAGCAATGGGAGGAATCCAAGCGTGACTGGGTCACTTGGATGGCAGGAGCAACAAGTTAAGCCATTTCATTATGTGGGTTTTTTTGTTATCATTATTATTATTATTTTCTGACTGTGTGATGTAGGACCAAAGGTGGAGGCAGAAGGATGGATGGGACTGCACTTTTTAAACTGCCACCCCTATATCTCGAAGGGGTCCCCACTAGGTATGGGAGCAGAGCACAGCTACTTCCAGCAGGTTGCTGCCCCCCCCATGTCTGAAGGTGACTGAAACTCAGTGAGCTAGGAAAAAATCTCAGGGGGTTTAATTCAGCTCCCAGATTGTCCTGCCTGGCCTCTTACAAGCCAGAATTGAAGGGGGGGGACATGCCTTTGGGGGGTGCTGATCCCTGTGCGTTGCTCAGCAGCAGCTGTGCAGGGGGTCCAGAATGATGCTGGGGGAGAGCATCCAGCTTGTAATCAGGATTTGTCCGTGGAAACGTGGCCTGAAAGCAAGTTGCTGGCAGGGGTCATGTTAGAATTATTTAAAATGGGGTTTGAAAGGTTGAGCTGTGATTTTGCTGGGAACAAATAATGGTCCTTCGGCTGTGTGAGGTCCCACTGACCTGCTCCATGCAAAGAGCTGGTCCCTGGGTTCAACAGGAGATGATGCTTCAGCCTCTTGCCCCGTCACTTCTCTGCACTGTTCAGCTGCTGCCCTGCGCCCCATGGACTCGGGTGACAGTGGTCATATTCACCGTATCACGGTCATCCCTGAGTATGATGTCTTTCTTCCACTGTTGTGAATGCTTAATCTGAATTAACTAGCATGAGCAATGATCAGTTGCTTATGAGTCTGCTTCTGATCGCTTGTACAATCATGACTTTATTTTCTTTGGCTTCTCTAGATCGTCTCCAGCAAGAAAATAACAAGGACTCTCCTTTTGGGGAATGGCAAGCCGGCTGGGAAAGGGATGATAACGGTACGGTTACTCCTTTATGTTATGTGCTGAGTGTGTAAAGACGGATAATAACCTGGGGGCGATGCAGGACACTCATCTGAGGTCCAGGAGACTGGGGCTTATCTCATGAACATTTTTTCCCTTTCCCTCCCATTCTCCTGCCCACTCTGGTCTGTTTGGAGGATGATTTATTTGGGGCAGGGACCATCTTGCCTGGTACCCAGCACTGTGAGTCTTCAACCTCTGCTTCGGTCTCTGAAATAAGAAAAACCTCAATCTGGAGAAGTAAAAATCTATGCTGCTGCTGTTTGTTATCCGGTACAACATGCCTGCTCAGCCCTCCCTGGAGCAGCAGGAGGTAAGAGGGCTGATTCCTTTGCCGGCGATGTGTGGTTTTGTTTGTAGGAAGAGGATGGGAGCTGTGCCGTAGCAACAACTCTCATAGCAACGGCCGCTGCTCCCATGCAGACCCCTTCGGGCAGTGGTCTTCCCGCTGCGCATCTCTTTAGTGATGGGTTTTTTTTAAAAGAAAAGACTAAATTTAGGTGCGTTTCCCTCCTGCCACATCTCCCATCCTTTTTGGATCTCTTCTGTGTTACGGGTTTTGCGAGACACGCAGCCGGGCAGCAAAGGTGTGGAAGAAAAGGCCAGCAGGGAGTTAAACTTTCATCAGGTTTAAAAGGACTGGAAGGGTTTAAAAGCCCAGGATCTGGCTGCTGCAAGGGCGTCTCCATCGCTTTTTGCTCTAGAGGCTGGGAAGATGCTGCCAGCTTTTCTCTCTTAATTGCTGCAGTTAGTCTTTAAACGCAAGAGGAAAAGCCGCAGTGAAGTTCGCAAGCGGTGCCTGATGCCATGTGCCGACCCCGAGGAGCGGGCTCTCCACGTCCGACGCTTGAGTGGGAAGAGCTGGACCAGATGAAAAGTTTCCAGTCAAGTTCAAAGGTTACACGCTGTCGTGGTTTAACCCCAGCCGGCAACTAAGCCCCACCCAGCCGCTCGCTCACTCCCCCGCGGTGGGATGGGGGAGAGAATCGGAAGGGTAAAAGTGAGAAAACTCGTGGGTTGAGATAAAGACAGTTTAATAGGTAACGCAAAAGCCGTGCATGCAAGCCAAGCAAAATAAGGAATTCATTCACTGCTTCCCATGGGCAGGCAGGTGCTCAGCCATCTCCAGGAAAGCAGGGCTCCGTCATGCGTAACGGTGACTTGGGAAGACAAACGCCATCACTCTGAACGTCCCCCCCTTCCTCCTCCCCCCAGCTTTATATGCTGGGCATGACGCCATATGGTGTGGGATATCCCTTTGGTTGGTTGGGGTCAGCTGTCCTGGCTGTGTCCCCTCCCAACTTCTTGTGCCCCTCCAGCCTGCTCGCTGGTGGGGTGGGGTGAGGAGCAGAAAAGGCCTTGGCTGTGTGTCAGCCCTGCTCAGCAGTAACGAAAACATCCCTGTGTTATCAACACTGTTTCCAGCACAAATCCAAAACATGGCCCCATCCTAGCTACTGTGAAGAAAATTAACTCTATCCCAGCCAAAACCAGCACACACGCTTTAAAAAAAGGAAGGTCCCTATCTGTCACTAACGTGTCATTAAAAATCAAAGGGTCTGAGACGTCTGCTTCATTTTGTACCATTGATGCAATTTTATGATCTGGGCTTTTTTTTGCTGTGACTTGGTGATGACAACAGCGTCATGTGTGGTGGGCACCTTTCCTCATTGCTTGGCACGGTGCTGGAGCACGGGCTGTGGACACCAACCAAGGAGCAGGCTTCTGCTTTGGACTCACTCATATAAAACATGGAGTTTGGAGCCCAACCCTGCCTTCCTCACCCCCATCCCCTTCAATTTTGCCCAAGTATCCTTTTTCTTAACTGAGATGCCAGAGGGGTGAATGCAACAGAAGAACCTTGGCTGGATGGACGGGATCGCATGGGGGTCCCTAGGTTTGAAGAGATGGGAAAAATCCCAAAGCGAGCCACTGTATTTGTAGAAATCAATCCCGAGATCTTGCTGAATGCCTCTGCCAGGCACAGTGGTGGGGACATCGTTATTGTCTATGCTGGCCAAGAGAAGATGCCACCAGCAGCCTGCAGCAGTGTGACACAAGGACATACCTGGCTTGTCTGCACAGTCTGGCTTTTATGTAGACTCCAGTGAGCCCTAAAATGCTGGACACCAACTGGGCGTGCTTTCGTGGGGGTCAGCAAAGGGCAAATTTCATCCGCTTCCCTACAGCTCCTCTTCCTCACACTAGTTTTAGTGACCATGCGCGCCCACCGAGGACTAGGTGGGAGAGAAAACCGATGCCGTGGCTTTGCAATAGGGAACTTCTGACCTCACGGCTATACAGGGCAGAGGAGAAAATTTGGTTTTGCATGCGGTGAACACATCCTCTGTGGACCAAAGAGCGGTGTCCTCCATGGAAAGGCTGGGAGGTTGTTGGGGAGCTGCGGCTCATCCCCTCGCCCAGCTGCCTAGGCGGATTTAAAAGCTGCATCTCTGCCTCCTCGTCTCTGCAAACTCCACGCTCTCCGAAGTGCCAATAACCCCCTGATTGCTTGTTCTGCAGAAAATTGTTCCCTTGATTTCTGCAAGTTTTTCTAAAAGCCTTGCTGTAATTACGCTGTGTATCTCCAGTGAAGGACAGCCTCCTTGTGAGAGCCAGCAAATGGCCGTGCTTGGGAGCACCGTGCGTGAGGAAAATGTCCACGCCGTGCTCCCGGCTGTGCCGGTGCCGGCTCCTGCCCGGGGAGGGTGCTGCGGCCGGGGAAGCTGGGGGACGGCTCAGCCCGCCCCAGAGAGCGGAGGAGGGAGAGGTGGGGAGCAGATGCTTGAGCAGGACACAGCCTCGAGGAAAAAAAATAGAAACGATTCAGAAAATGGCTGGTAACAGAAGTGAATAAATGTGGGGTTTTTTTGTTATAAACATTCCCTTTCTTAAAATACCAAGAGACTCATTAGACCATGTTCCAGACAAAACCGGCCCGCTGGTGGTTGGCAGCCAAAGCCCTTCTGGAGCGTATGTGAATAAAGTCTAAACTGAAGTAATCCGGGCTGCACCCCTGCCTGCTGTAGCTCCTCAGGAGCAGCAACGGAGTTTTCATCCTTAGGGCTGTCTCATCGGGTGATCGTGCAGAGACGTGGCTCGAGTCCTTGGTGCCGCTGGGATCTCCCCCAAAGGATGGGGCAGCTGCTTTTTGCCGTGCCCAGCCTGGGACATGGAGGACCAGGTGGCACATCTTGCTGGCAAGGGTTTTTATGGCTCCTGCTTCCTCTTGGCTTAGTTCTTGGAGGCTTCACCATGAAAAGCCACCTGAGACCAGCTCAGGTGTGACACCCAAGAAAGGGGATGAGTTTGTTCCCAGAAGCTTCATTTTAGATCTGATGGCACGGGGGAAGGAGGCTGCTTGGGATGTCCTGGCACCTCATTCTCCCTTCGGGTTGTCCATTCAAGAGGCTTAATCGTACCTGTTGACTCCCAGCCCTGCAAATGAACGTGTTTCACGTGGACCCAGCCCCAGCGATGAGGCTGTGGAGGTCGGTGGATGTCACGGGGGCTCCAGCTGCAGCACCAGCATCGTAGCTGGTAGCCCGCTAAAAAAACGTATCCTGTTTTGTTTTAAAGCCAGTGTGTCACTGCCTCGGCGCAGGGTAAATGGCAATGCCCATCCAGGGGAAGTTTGGGCTTTTTTTCCATCCTTCTCCATTCCAGGGAGAAGCTGGGAAGTAGGCTTTGGTCCCAAATTGATGTGCAAAGGTAAAATCAGTTTAACTCCTCAACAGTGAAATACTGTGTGCATTAGATCATCCACTCTCTTAGCTGGGAAATGGGTTCTGCAGTTGTTGTGCCGGTATCTTCAGAGTGCGCGTCCTCAGGGTCTGGATTCTCCTCTGGCTTGGTGTTCACTTTCTTTTCGTGCTGAATGCAGCCTTCCCCTGTCTTTCAGATAGCTGCCCAAGAGCTCTCGGACAACAGGGTGATTACTCTGAGCATGGCCGGCAGAAAACTGGATAAAAAGGTGAGTGGGGTTGTGTCTGGGGGATGCGGTGTTAAACTTCTGTCCTTCGTAGGCTAAGGGATCTAAAGAAATCTCTGCTTTTGGGTACAGAAGTGACAGAAAATAGTCCTACTGGAGAAAGCATTAGGGTGAGACTGGAGGGGTTCAAGTCCTGGTGGTGCCACTGGCTGCTGGGTACGCCCGTGCCTCAGTTTCCCTGTTGTCACGGTATTGCTTTCTTCATCACGTGTGTTGAGATGGAAAGATTACGTGTGGCACAGGATCTGTGCACTAGCATGTCTTAAAGACAGCAGATTTACTACTTCAGTGGCTGTCATTTGGAAATGTCTCCTGACGGAGCTGGCAGTTTTGATGCCCCTCAAACCCGTATCTCAGAAGTGCTGAGAGCTCCTGGCTTGTCGCCTTCAGCCCCTCTGGAAATGGAGTGAACATCTGCTTGTATATCAAACAGTAGGGCCCGTCTTTTCCGAGGAAGAAGTGTTGACCTCACGGAGGCAGGTAATGCATGAGTTCTGCTTTGGATATGATACGTAGGAAACCATGAGCCTTTCTGAACGAAGCCATCTGACCTTATTTACCAGGCAACCAGAGCTATTCCTCTTAAACCAGTGCTGTTGCTAAGCGATCGATGGGAATATTATTTTTTCCTTCTTCCTAGTCTCTCCGGAGCTTGCGTTATTGGCAGGATGGCCCTCAGTTTTCAAATCAGGATAAAGCAAGCATCCAGGCAGAAGGGTATTTGCTGGGGCAGAAGACATGGTTTGTCCAGTCCCGTTGTCCAAACCAGATGGATGCCTGGTTTATCCAAGTGTTTTTCCCACCTGTTGGGAACGGCTGTTTTCTCGCCCTCCTGCTTACCCTGCCTAGTGCAAGGAGCCAAATGCCCCTGTTAAGAAATCCCCAAATAACTCAATTTCATAAATGGGCTGGAAGATGTCCTTGAGCTGGTGGCTTCCTCTGAGACGTGGCCGAGGGTCAACCCCATGCATGTCAATGAAGACATCCCTAATGCAACAGTTTTCTTCCAGCACCCGAAGAAAAAGCCTCTGCTCCCTTGCAAAACAAGGGATGGGATTTCACAGCAGGCTTGGTGCCCTTCCTACGTGCGTCAGGGTCCCTTTGCAGCTGTGGCCATTGTGAAGAGCAGGGCCAAGTACCCGGGTCCTCCCTGCAGCGCTGGTACCTCAGGCATACGTCCACTTGTTGTATCGGCAGCTTCATTGGTGGCATCACTGGCTCCACGGGCAGGAGTTGCCTTTCTAATCTGGTTTGCAACCAAGTTCCTCTATGCAAAGGTGACATCTTTTGATATTCTTCAAGTAGGACATGATAGCTGTGGGTCTGCTGCCCTTCAGACCCACAGTCAAGGTACGGAAATTCAGCATCTACCTGGTTACACTGGGGTAAGGACTGTGAATAATCCTGTTCTTTCTGGGTCTCCCCTCCAGTTTATCAGTAGGTGTCAGCAGAAAGCTCCTTCCTCGGTGACCGCCTGCCGTCACCAAGAGCTAACGAGGTTTCTTTGCCAATTTCCATAACACAGTGCAGCATTGCAGTGCTCAAAGTCCTGCTCATGGGCAAAGGACGCTCATGTCACTTCACGCAAATTAAAATGGTCTCTGAACAAGGAAATTGGATGAAACACAATATTTTTGGGTCATTATTGGTCATGGATGAAATGCAACTGTGGGAGCCGGGTAAAACTCGTTTATGCTTAGGAAAGACAGTGGAGAAGTGGCTAAGCAAAAAACCACAGGGGTAAGGCTGCAGCCTGGGGGGGTAACACCCTCCTGCACCACGCAGCACAGAGCTGGGGAGCACGGCCGGAGGCTCAGACATCATGTGAAGGGATCAGATCTCGCAGGATTTTGTGTTGGGTCCATGGAATCATCTTGCTGCACACGCTGAGCCAAAGCTGTGACCATCCCTTACTGGCAGCTATGCCGCAATCGCAGCCTGGAGCCGTGCTCGGCCCTGGGCAGCTCATTCTGCCGTGACCACCCTGAGGCTGGGACCTCTCTCCGGCTGCGGGCAGGTCCTCCTCCCCATCACACGTCCATGGTTTCTCCACCTGCGGCTCACTACCTTGCTTTGAATGCTGAAGCTGCACAGCAGGAGCATGTCAGCAGCAGAACCAGCCTGAGGCTCTTGCACCTTATGTCAGATCAGCTCTTGGGAGAGTTGTTTTAAGAAAAAGTATCTTGCAGAAGAGGAGGTATTTTCACCAGGGACCAGCCCTGGTGAACTCAGCCCCAGAGCCACGTGTGCTCTGGGGCTATGGGGACGGCTGTGGGGACGGCAGGAGGACAGCAATGCTTCGGCACGGCTGGGGGAGAGCAAGCGCTGCGAGCCAGGATTGGTGCTGGAAGCTGTGGTCTGGGGAGCTGCATCTGGTGGAAATGCCACCTCCGCCCTCCTTGTTCATGGTGTGCAAGGACCAGTTTGGATGATTTAGATTCTTGGACCAGTTTGCAGATCGATCTGGTCTGCTAAGCTCCTTTGGTTGCTCAGTTTCCATCTCCTGCCAGGCTTGCAGGGGTGAGATGTCTGTGGTTTTGATGTTTTAAAATAGCAGCCCACAATTCTGTGGCTTGGAGGCATTTCACACCCTGCTTTGAATGGAGCAAGGCTGACCGGACTTGCAAACCGGGCTGCTCTGCGTGGGATGGCAGCAGACATCCTTCAGAGCTCCCTGCTGTCATCTGAGCTGGTGCCTCCACCAACCCACGCTGGGTTGGCGCTGATGAAACCGCGTTGGGTTGCAGGTTAAGCCAGCGCAGGCAGGGTCAGGTGCCCACTGCTCGTTCTTTAATCCATCAGTGAAGCTTGAAAGTGCCGAGTCCAGGCTGTGGGTGAGCAGGATCAGAGCTGTGCCATAACCATAACCCTGCAGAAAGAATGGCTTGGCATACAAACATGTGAAGAAGGGTAGGAGAAAAATAGCCTCATCTCACCAGAGAGCGTCCCTGTGAGCCTTTATGGCCTGCTCTTCTGGCAGAAGAGTTTTGACTGAAGCAGGTTATAGTTTCTCCAAGCCAAAACACTTCGCAGTGATTTACCTTTCCGGCTGGCTTTGGAAACAGGATTTGGATAGAAACATTAATGGGTTTTCTGCTGCGGCATCACTAGAGCCTGTGTCCGTCCCAGCCACCACCTCCCGGGCTGGCTGTGGACAGGGGCTCCTGGGGCATCCATGCTTCCTCCTCCCCCACAAGCAGCCCCTTGCATCCCCACCACATCACTTGGAAGCCCAAAAAGCTCCTGTTCAAACCCATAAGAAGTTCCTCCAGCTCTTTGCAGGACTCGGACAGCCGCCTCCCTCTGGGAGGAAAACCCAGCTGAAATGCCTTGAGTTCTTGGTAAATAATTTGGAATATTTTGGGCTTGGTTCCTTGTTAGCCACTTCTTAGTTTTTCTGAATGCAAATTAAATTCTGCTTAGAAATGCTGGAGTTTCCCTGTGTTGGTGCCGCTGGTGCTGCCATTGCCACCCTCCTCTCCGGGCTGTGGGTGCCCTGAAGTAGCCCCCGTGCCGATACCCGGCAGGGACGCGTGTGTATGTGTACATATTTCTCGTAAACCAGCAGCCCTTTATCGGGGGAATATCTGAGGAGACGCTGGCAGGAAAGGCAGCACACACTGACTCAGGGCTGCGTATCTCGGAGGGTGTTACGTGATCTCTGTCAACACCAGGGCAGCTTGCTCCTTAAAGATTTCCTCTGCTCGTGCTTTACCGTTGTGTGTAGGAGGGTGGTGTTTTTTTTTTTACCTTTTTCCCCCCAAGACATTCATGCACTTCATAATTCTGTTTTTCTTTCGAAGCTTTGGATGTTTTTCCAAGCCCAGACGCAGCTGCCTCCCAGCTGGGGTTGTTTTCCGTGGCATCTGCGTCCAGAGAGCTCTCCGGGTGGCAGGCGCCCACCGGCAAATCCCACGGGCGCGCACCGGGGTGCCAACTTGCCCGCCGCATCAGTGCCGAAACGGGATTCACGTGACCGGGACACGGAGGGGTGGCAGGCCGCTGCCCATGGGTGCTGCCTGTGCCGGCGTGCTTGAGCCGGCCTCGTGAGGACATGAGGGTGTCTGCAGGGTCAGACAGCAAAGGGGTCTGTGCCCCCCCGGCACTGCCGGGGAAGGAGGTCTCTCTTGGACCGTCTGTCGCTGCTTGCAAAGCACCGTGTAACCCGTCCTGTTCTTCTCCCCCCAGGACCTGTTTGGAAAGTCAGACCCCTTCTTGGAGTTTTATAAACCAGGTGACGATGGGAAATGGATGCTGGTCCACAGAACAGAGGTGAGCGTGACTCTAACCCAAGCTGCTGAGACACCACCATCCTTACATCAGCTCCTCTTGCTCTTTATGGCATCGTCTCATCAACCACCCATAAAGCGGGGTGGGATCCAGGGATTTCAAAAACCTCACGGCTGCCTTCACTGTGTCCAGCTGAGGCTGCTAGACTCCAGCAGATGAAGATTTACTGAGGCCAGTAAGGTCTTGAGATCTTTTCTGTACTGCTCACTACTGTATCTACCAAGCAGAGAGGGAGATGGTCTTTTAACCTGTGTTAACCTCCTGGCTCAGCCTGAGCGTGGGCTGTGCCCTGGACCACTCGCCCTCCACATGCAGGAGCAGTGGGATGAGCTGCGACCTGGGGAGATGGTGGAGAGAGGTGGTGGGAGGTGGCCCAGGGAACGGTAGTGGGGAAAGGTTAAAATGAGCATTTGCCAGGTCCTCAGCTAACCTGGGAGGATGCTCAGGCATCTCCAGCTTCAGTGCACGAGCACTCAGGCTCATGTCTAACGGAGCTGGAGCCCTGGCTGGGGAGGCAGAGACCTGTTCCAGGGTCCCGGTGGGTATGGTCATAGGCAGCTGCCTCCTCCCTGTCCCTCATTTATACCTGCTGTGACATTTTGATCTGAGCTCACTTCTGGTTATGTTCTCAAGCTGCTAAAGCCAGTGATATTATGGATAAGAGGCACAGCATGGGCAGGGAGAAGCAGGCTGGCTTCTGCTTTAGTACCAGGCTAATAAGTACTTTTCAATAGCTTTTTTTTCCCCCTCCCCAAAGCTTATTTCAAGGCTTTTTTTTTTTTCGCGTAGCTCCTGGCAGCTGGCAGAAAGAGGAGGGGGCGATTGCTGCAGGAGGGGCTTACAGCAGCCCGCGTGTCAGAGGAAGAGGGTCCCATCACACCCCATCTCACCCCCCTCTTTTTCCTCTCCCCACCTCACATCCCTCCTTTTCTTGTCCCTCCAAGGCTTGGTTAAGGAGCCCATTGTTCCACCGCAGGAAAATTGCTGTAACAGAACACGGTGTGAACTCATGCGGAAGGAGAGGGTGGTATTTATTTACAAGGTCTCTCCGTACGTTGGGTTTTCCCACTGCTGTGCAAAGTCCACGAGGATTTCCTTCACTCGCACACCCACGTGCACACGAGCACCGGGACGTGTGTACCACCGTGTGTCCTGTGGTACCGATATGGGCCGTCCTTTTAACCCTAGCTCTGCTGTTTATTTTTCGGTGCTTTCCCGCACACGTTTCCATGCATATTTAATTCATACCAACCTTAATATTTCTCTTGTATTTCTGCGGGAGCAGGCTGGGACCTTGTTTGGTTGTTTCCTCCTGGTTTAGTGTGGATAACTGGGCTTTGACTCACCAAGACGTATTTCTCAGACATGGGGATTTTGAGCGACCTCCAGCCCTTCCTCCTGGAAGAGGCATGGAAATTGGGAACGTGGCTGTGCACCAGCCGTTGCTGGGATCTCTATAAGCAGGTCAGGTTTATGGGGAACAGATGTATATACTGAATTTTCCTCTGGGTTGCTGCCCAGTTCCCCCGCTGTCCTGTCTTGCTGGATAAGGGTCTAGCCAGGTTTTCCTTCAAGTAATGGGTGCTCCAAGAGCCTCCTCCTTACCAACCCCGAATGTATCCCGCTGCCCTCGGAGGAATCCCATACCAGGCGACCATCTTTGTGTTTTGAGGCCGGATACGAAGGAATAAGGTTCCCCATTCTTGCAGCTTTTGGTGCGGGAATATAACCATTCCTTGTGCCACCACAGAGGTGTCTGGCAGGGAAGGATTAGTGCTCTTTACAGCCTGTTATTTAAGCGCAAGTGTGAATGCCCAGCTGGGCGCCGTGCGATGGAGACGCCGGATCCTTCCCCACCCACCCTGGGGACCCGGCAGCTGGCAGCATGCGGGCACCATCTCGGGGTGCGTGGGCTCCCCCTGCTCTTCCCAGCCTCCCGGAGGAGGTGTTTACAAATTCTCGACTAAACTGTGCTCACAGTGTCAGGGTTTCCCCCGATCTTGTGCAAGAGCCTGCCTGTAAAACAAGATGCCTGTTCCAGGTCCCGCGCGGCTGTTTGCCTGCAGCAGCAGCCATGGACCTCTTCCTCGCTGGGCTGCGCTGTTGCTGCTCCGGCTGCAGAGGTCCAAGGTCCTCCACGCCAGATATCCCCGTATTTACCCTGCACAGAGAAGGGTTAGTCTGCTGCCCGTGTCTGACTTCCCTAATATTCACGTGCATCTCTCTTTTTGAGCACAACACCTTTGTGAAAGAGGGTCTTCACCCGCCCTGCAGCCATCTGATGTACGCAGCATGTGCCTGCAGCCTTCTAGTGTCTGCTTAGGTTTCCACCAAGCAATTGCATTCTCTCAGGAAATGTCAAAAAGCATCAATTACTATTCCTCCAGCTCGGGAAGCGGATGTTAGGCAGATGAGGCGAGGGAGCTGCACGTACCCAGGGCTGTTGGGCTTTTCCGGCTGGTTGCGGCATCCCACTGCTTCATCTTCTCGGTGATCAGACCCCAGATGGAAGTAGGCTGCGCTGGGGTGCTGGAGTGGGAGTAGGCAATTATGCAGAGGGCATAAATAGTAGCTGCTGACCTTGAACTGGTGGGGTAAGTGGCTGTGCCCATGCTCTGGGCGTGGTTGTGCCCATGCTGCCCAGTCTGCTGCGGCTGTTTTCTCAAGCAGGTTTGTTTAATTGCCTCCGAAGGTGGCAAATGAATCTGTTGTAATTCATGCGTGCTACAGCCTGAGAAGCAGCAGCTGCGGAGCCGCTGTGTCTAAGCTACGGAGGCAGAACAGGGCTGAGATGGGGCTTTCTGCAGCTTGCCTGCCCTGCCCCACCGAGAACCTGGTCCAGGGTCGCTCCTGGAGACGTGTCCCTGCTTTGTGCCAATCTCCCTCTTCAGACATGCCCGTTGTAACGGCATCCCTCCGTTCCCACCCTGCAGGTGATCAAGTACACACTGGACCCCGTCTGGAAGCCGTTCACTGTGCCTCTGGTGTCACTGTGCGATGGAGATGTAGAGAAGCTGATAAAGGTAACAGGGGACCCTTTGGCTGATATCGTGGTGGTCAGCCTCTGGGATCGATCGTTAAACATCTAAAACCCTATGGCTTGTTTATCAAAAAACCCCAAACAAACTAAACCGGAACCACCCCCAAAACCAAAAGAAACCCCTTGTTTGGGGTCTCCAACAGGAGAGGCTGGGAACTTCAGCAGGTCTCCTCACAGGAGATAGTTACTGCGTCTGAGGCAGGTTTGTGCTCCTTCCGCCCTAGGTGATGTGTTACGACTACGACAGTGATGGGGGACACGACTTCATTGGGGAGTTTCAGACCTCGGTGGCCAGGATGTGCGAAGCCCAAGATGCCTTTCCGGTAAGTGCCAACACGCTTTCGGGGAAGAACGAGGAAGGGTCTCCTCAGGGCTGGCGGTGGATTTTGGTACTTGCACTGAGACCCTCAACCTGTGCCGAGAAGAAGCCAAGTCCAACCTCCTTTCTCCTCCCACCCACACCGCGAGTGGCCCAGGCCACTGTTGTAGCTAAAGCATCTGAGCTAGAGAGAGGGCTAAGGCAGTCTTGGCTGAAAATCGAGCTCTGCTGAGATGTTTGAAGCAGCACCCGTGATTTGGAGGGGTGCCCTGTGATTTGGGGGTCAGATGGGGAGGTGTGACATGCTGCTGGGGCTGCGTCTGCAGCAGGAGCAGCCTGGTCCCCAGGAGTGCCAGCTCCCGTGCAACTCCACACCGGTTTTGTGGCCAAAGGTGTCCCCGGCTTGCCCCCGAAGTGCTGGCCAAAAGCCTTGGCAGATGCCACCTGATTGAAGGCATGTCGTGAAGATTCCTGGATAAGCAGCGCTTTTCACTGCTGTTATCGCTAGGATTACAAAACCAAGAGGAGGTCTTGGCCAGGACATGGGGGTGTGTAAAACACCATGCATGGTGCAATGAGAAAAGTTTCCTGCCTGGGGAAACCGAGGCACAAAGGCATGAAGTGTCCTGTCCAGGACTGCACAAGCTGATGGTGCCAGAGGCAAGTGTTGAGCCTGTTTTCCCACTGGATTTGCAACCTACCAGCCAAGCAATAAAATCTTCTTTTCTCTCCATGGGACCCTGAGAGATGCTGGTGAGAAGAGAGTAAAACTCGTCTTGCTGCGTGCCTGTGTTGCCGTGCCTCCATGCAGAACACGGGTCCAGCTGGGGACAGGGTCTCTCTGCCTCTTTCCCTTGCCTGGCTTGTCGCGAAAGGTTGGGCACCCTCCCTTCCCCGGTAAAGCTGTTCCCCAGCTGACGCCACTCTCCAAGCGGAGCTGCCGTGGGCTCCGGGCAGAGGAAGGTGGCTCCAAAGGCAAGCGGCCGCTGCTCGCCATCGCTGTGCATGGCACAGCATCCCTTTTCCCTGGGGTGGTGGCTCCTTGTGACCTGTGTCATCCTTTCGTGTGGCCACGCTGAGAGGTAAATACAGAAGCGGGGACAGAGATGCTTGTGCTGTAGACCAGGCACCACATGCTGGAGTGCTTGCAGGTTGGGAGCAGCACTGTCCAGCCACAGCCTGGCCGAGATGGAGGGAAAGGCTCATTGCCATCTCCAGGGCCATCATCGGGCTGGTCTGAGCAGGTCCGGGGCCATCACTGGATGGTCTGAACATGTCCAGGGCCATCACTGAGCTGGTCTGAGCACATCCAGGGCCACCACCAGATGGTCTGAGCAGGTCCAGGGCCATCACCGGGCTGGTCTGAGCATGTCCAGGGCCACCACCAGATGGACTGAGCATGTCTGGGGCCATCACTGGGCTGGTCCGAGCATGTCCAGGGCCACCACCAGATGGTCTGAGCATGTCCGGGGCCATCACCGGGCTGGTCTGAGCATGTCTGGGGCCATCACCGGGCTGGTCTGAGCACGTCCAGGGCCACCACCAGATGGTCTGAGCATGTCCGGGGCCATCACCGGGCTGGTCTGAGCACGTCCAGGGCCACCACCAGATGGTCGGAGCATGTCCGGGGCCATCACCGGGCTGGTCTGAGCACGTCCAGGGCCACCACCAGATGGTCTGAGCCAGGATGTTGTGGGAGGGGGTGCAGACTGGCCACCACTATCCCACGTTGGGGCCCGTGTGGACCCATGTGGGAGTTACCGGCTAGCAGGTCTGGGCGGGACTGTCTGCCTGGGTTTATTCAGATTTAGGGGATTTTGTCAATAGATCTGTATTTTGATTTTGTTCAGTCAGTGAAATGCAATGTTCACGCTGAGGAAACTTAAGGATATTAGTATTTAAAATTTTCCCATTTTTCTGCAGCTGGAAGAACGGACACGACTTTCTCTCCATACACCCCCTGCCCAGTCCTGCCCTCTCCCCGAGACCAACCCGCATGTAAACTTTCTTCTTTGACAAGAGTTTTTATTCAGTTTTAGATTTTAAAAAAATCTGAAATATTGCAGCAATTTTCTGAATATTCAAGAGGCATTTTGTTTTCCCAGAGCTTTTGAGGAAAGGTGGTGGCCTGTCTCATCCCGTTCGCCCCCGTCCCATCCTGTAGACCCCCATAGCCTCGCTGGGGTGTCTCAGCTGCCACGTGCCAGGTCCTGGGCACAGTGAAAGCCCCTGGAAAGGAAAAACAGCCCCTTCCCAAGCAGGTCCTGTGCCTCCATTTCCATCGTTAAATACTAGTAGCTCGCTGTGATTCATTTATGTCTCTTCAATGCTTTGAAATGCATGGAGGGAGGGTACCCGCAGGATGTGGCCGCTGGTGGCATCTGCAGCCACCCGGCACAGGCCAGCACCGCTCTCACACAGGTGTCTGTCTCATGTGTTACAGCTTGAGCTAGAGTGCATTAACCCCAAAAAGCAGAAGAAGAAAAAGAATTACAAGAACTCTGGGATCATCATTGTCAAGTCCTGCAAAGTGAGTATGACACCGGGATGTTTCCTTCCGCTCCTGGCCGAGCTTGGGTCTCCCTGAGCTCCCCTCATCCCTTCTGCCTCCAGCACCCTTGCGTTTCCAAGCGCAGGTCCTGCTGAGCATGGATAAAAGTGTGATTTCCTTTCTGCTTGGGTTTCTCTCCACTTGGAGCATCTGATGTACCAAGTTGCTGGTGCCACCCCGCGCCCGGGTGGCCACAGACCCAGGAGGAGGTGTTCAATATGGGCAGCGTCTGCATGAAGCTCAAGCTGTGGGTGCTTACCAACTGCTTGGTGTCTCCTTGGGGGCAAGGGTTGGGTGCAGATGGGAGAGGTCCTTCTTCTGAGCTGAGGTGGTGGTGAAGTCCTCCCTTCGTATGGCAGCAGCACAGCGGGGAAGGCGCCAACACAGCTCTTCCCGCACCAGATCTGCAGATGGTGTGAGACCATTTTAGCCATGGGGAGAGGATCTTCCATTCAGTTCACCATGATGGACACTTCCAGCTCTCAGGGATCCCCGTCCAGGCCTCCCATCCCAGCTTTGGACCAGCCCGTGGCCCTGCTTGGCCACGTGACTCATGAAGTGCCAAAACGCTGCTGTGGGAGACCCAGGTCATCCTTCCCATCTTCTTTGCCACATGGCTGAAGGTCCCCGAAGGCCCAAACTCGCAGTGACCGCAGGCTTGGGCACTTTCCATGTATTCATGTTTTTTTGTTCTGCAATGGTGAAGACTGCTGAAACACTTTCTTTTTGTTTTTCTTTCAGATAACCAGAGATTTCTCCTTCCTGGACTACATCCTGGGAGGCTGCCAGCTGATGTTTACCGTAAGGACTTTTGCTCCTCTTTGCCCAGTAATAGTAACACGTATGTAACGGTCAAAACTGGGGAGGGAAGTTCTGTGTGAGATTTGGCACTAGCTTGGGTGGCTTTTCATGGCAATGAGGAGCTGCCCCGTTTTGCTGTTAAACTGTGTGGTTTTGGGTTTTGGGGGGGTCGTTACTGTGATGCTCAGGTGTGTCCAACAGCATGGAGGGAGCTGGCTAGACTTTGGCTGAAGGTCAGACTCGCACAAAGACCTTCTGACCCTTCATTAAATGTTGCCGACTTCTCTCCCCATCACAGGGTTTAACCACCCTCCAGTTTTTTATGGAAACCCTCCTTATTTTGAAGCCAGCTGAGAGGCTTTGGGCTGTTAATGAGATGGTTTTCTGCATTTTTACTGGCATTTCCACCTTCTTTCAAGCTGGACCACAGCTTGTCAGGAGTAACTAACCGAGGACGTTACAACCCCGAGTGAAACCACCACAATGCAGAAGTGGGGTTTTCAATTTCTGCAAACTTCTCTGGTACAGCATCCGGAGAGCTGCGGGCACTTGCGGTATTTCAGTTTGTATTTTGTTGTTCCGTCTGAAAACATGATGGGGGGAGAGTAGGAGGAGGAGGAAGAGTTGCCATAGGAACAGGAGCAATTGGGAGAGCTTTTTGTGTGCCGTTCTGCCGCTCTGTGCTAAGGTCTTGGTGCTGGAGAGTGAACAGAAGAGAAAATCATTAAGTTTATTGGTAGCACAGAGCTCTTGTGTGAATTAGGCTTGAATGCAGAAATCCCCCCCTCCCCCCATCTAAAGATCTGCCGGTTATTGGAGGGTTTCTCCCCCTCTCGAGACATCTTTGGTCCAAAAACCTGGGTGGGTTTGTGATGGGTGCAACACTGCAGAAATGCCTGAGCTGGGAGGAGGACGCTGCCGCACGCACCCCTGCAGTTTGGAAAGGCTGCTGGTGTCCTCCCCGCCGAGGGAGATGGTGGGGAGAGAAGGGCTGAAGCCACAGAGAAGAGGGGCATTGTGCCCAGCCGCTTGCCTCGTGCTGGAGGCAGACCAGCTGCGTCCCTCTGAAATTTGTTGCCTGAGTGCTGCTCTTGGTGCCATTGCTTGCACGAGTGGGGCACGTGCCTGTCTGACTCCCCTGAGCCCCCTCCCCGTGCCTCAGTTTCTCTCTTGCTCTCTGACCGTGCCCATGGTGGCTCGGCAGGAGCTGGGTGCAGACGTGGGTGTTACAGCAGTAAACCGCAGGTTGGTAAGGCTGTAAGGTTGCTTGGCAAAGAAGTTGGGTTTTCATAGAACCATAGGATGGTTTGGGTTGGAAGGGACCTTTAAAGATCATCAATCCAACTCCCCCCTGCCATGAGCAGGGACATCTTCCACTAGACCAGGTTGCTCAAAGCCCCGTCCAACCTCACCTTGAACACTTCCAGGGATGGGGCATCCACAACTTCTCTGGGCAACCTCTTCCATTGTCTCACCACCCTCATCGTACAACATTTCTCCCTTATCTCCAACCTAAACCTACCCTCTGCCAGTTTAAAACCATGTCCCCTTGTCCTGTCAAGCCTGGCACAGGGTGGTGGCACATCCTGGGCTGTGACGTCTTCTTGCCCCAGCCAGGCCAAGGTCCTTTCTCAGCCAAATCGCAGTTCATCCTCTCCCGTTACAGATACGGAGCAAAATCCCTCGCGAATCCCCTGAGCTCAATTTAGCCGGCGGAGTTATTTTGGGTTTTGCCTATTTGCTAAGCAAACAAGGCGAGCGCAGTCACGCCGCCTGCTCGCCTCTTCCCAACTCTTCCTTCCCAGTCATTTCAAATCAGGCGGCTCAGCATCTCGCCTCTTCCGACCAGATTTAAGTGGGTCTGAGATAGGCATTTCCACAAATGTCTTTAAATAGAAAGCCTAATTGAGGAGGGAGAAAAATGAGCGCCTTGCTGACAAAGGCCCCTGAGAGCTCAGCATATATTGGTCCCCCGGGGAAGCCCAGTGAAGAGTGGCTGCAGGGAAAGCTCTGCTCAGGGTTGCAACTCTTTGGCCAAAGATCTTGAGACCCAAATGCCCAGGTGGCCCTGGCTGCTTTGGTGTCCATAGGGCTACTCAGTTCCTGAGCTTAATGCCTGGGAGATGGGCAGCGAGAGTCCTGATCTGGAGATGGTGGTGGCTTGCTCCAGCAGCAGAGGCTGCTTCGGGACATTTTACGTAATGCTCGCTGGTGAAAAATGTAGGTGTAATAGTGAATGGCTTTGCCTAATCTGGTATTTAATCAGCTTTTTTTAGGGAAGGTGAAGAGCTGGATTTTGTTAAACTTTTTCAAAAGTTTGAGGTTTGGGTCTTGACGGGACTGTGTGTGGACCTCAAAGGCAATGGAGGCTCGGTGGCCAGGTCTGTGGTGGCGTCTGCTAACGGAAGACGGCTCTGTGCTTCTCTCTTGCCCCCCAGGTTGGGATTGACTTCACAGCCTCCAACGGGAACCCGCGAGACCCCTCCTCTTTGCACTATATCAACCCCATGGGGACAAACGAGTACTTGTCGGCTATCTGGGCTGTCGGCCAGATCATCCAGGACTATGACTCGTAAGCACCGTGCCCTTCTGCCTCCACCCCTGTTTTGCAGACATCTCCGTGGCTTCCCGACGGGCTGCTGGGATGCGTGTGCCTTGATTTCCCGTCTGCAAAGCCAGGGCTAAATAATACCTTGCTTTTGAAAAGCTCCTTGGGAGAAAATTGCCATATGCGTTGGGATGCAGGAGGAGGAGAGGGTAAGGACAGGGTTTCTCCTCTCTCCCCGTTGCCGCTGTTGAGAGGAAGGGTGCATTAGCAGAGGTGGAGCATCCTTTACTGGGGACAGCTGGAGAGCAGCCGCTCGGTGCTTTCTCGGCGCAGAGGCAGATGCCCTCAGCTTGCTCGTATTTGCCGTTGGCAGCTGTACTGCCAGGCTGCCTTGTTCCCCAGCCGCCCTGAGATGTGCAACACAGGAAAATATCATCTTAGACATCAATAGAGAAAACAAAAGAGAAATCTGTTGGTCTCACCAGGCTGGCTTTTGTGACCAAAATGGATAGTTAATTTTTTTTAAATCTCCGGGGTTACATGTCTGCAAGAGACTCAGGTGTTTGGGCAAGAGGATGCTCCTAATCCCTGTGGGTGACAAAGCAAAGCTGGACTCTTTTCTCTCTAAAGATCAAAAGCCAAAGGGAACATCTACTCTGTCTCAGTTCAGTTCTCGTGATTTTTAAAGGCACTGTGTTGTTTTGGGAGAAGGGAAGGCTGGCACATTTTTAGCTGGTGCTTTCGCTGTAGTTGGGTGTTGGGCAGCTGGTAGCACAGGGGGACCGTAGCAAGAGCCGTGCAAGCCTGCTTCATGTGTGCGTAAATACACCTGTATGTTTTTCTTCCTCTCTTAGAGACAAGATGTTTCCTGCTCTGGGATTCGGCGCCCAGCTCCCGCCGGACTGGAAGGTGAAGTGTTGTGGTCATCTGCGCGTTTGAGATGGGTTTGTCCTGATATTGCCTAGGCAGGAGCGGAGCTGACGGGGCTTCCCGGCTGGCTCGGTCTGGGAAAAGCTGTCGGGCAGAGGGGGAATGGGCGGACACGGGATTTCAGCTGGTGGAGAGTGAGATGTGGCAGTGTGGGTGGGCGGCGAGGTGGGGATGGGGCACATGCAGCCGGTTCCTCCCTTCTAAGCTGGGATGAAAGCAGCAGCTCCCTGGCATTAACGGGCAGAGCCAGGCGTTGATTCATTTTCCTGGCGGGAGGCAGGAACAATTCTGGGCAAGGGAAAGGGCCCCTGGATGAGTGTGTCAGACAGTGGCGACGTCTGGAAGGGGGCTGGGAGCTGGGTAGCCTCGACGTGATGTTGCGTAGGCAGAGCCTGCAAGGACTGGAGCAGAGGGGCGTTCCCAAAAGCCATCTTGATCTTTTGTTGGGATTCGGCACTGAAGGGGTTAAAGGCACCCTGGTCCTGCAAGGGCTGAGCTGGAGCATCCTGCTCGTCAGGAGGGATGCCGTGGGCAGGGGTTGGGGCTGCTCCTGCAGCCCGTGCCGGCCGGTGGGGAGCATCTTCTCATGGCTGAGAAGATGCGCCGGGACACCACCGCCTTTCGTTCCTGGCTGGGTCTTTTGGCTGCTCTTTGCTCACGCCCTTAATGTGCATTTTCTTTCTGCTCGCTGGTTTTGAGAAGTCCCCAGCTTTGGCCTGGGGTTGAACCTCAGCGAGCCTTTTGTGTTCTCTGGGAGGGGAGCTTTGCTCTGGGCCGAGCGCAGCAGGGCACGTAAGTCATGAGCGGCCATGAATCGGGCCGGGAAGCTCATCGCTGCCAGCCCTCAAGGCTGGGGATGTCCTGCCTGCTCCGGCTTTGCGCTTTTCTCCGCTCTCCTGGCAGCCAAAATTCATGTGACTCAAGTGGGAGCTCTCGCTGTTTGCCAGCCACAGGAGGAGATCCCTCCGTGTGCACTTTGGAGCTGATTCATCCTCCTTGGCCAGCAAAAGTCTTTGGTCTGTCACTTCACCACTTTCGGTGGGAAAATCTTGGTAGGCAGCTTCCAAGGACTAACAGCCAGCTGCCATCAGGGATTTATTACTTGGGGAGAGGAATAGGAATGGAAAACACTGGAAAGGGTACGGCGGCTCGGGCTGCTGGGGGAACGGGTGAATCGTCCCGGCGAGCATCCTGCTCTGCTGCCGATGCGTGTGGGTCAGTGCCCGTGGGAAAGGCATCGCTGGGCTG
Source organism: Aptenodytes patagonicus (assembly GCF_965638725.1). Lineage (NCBI taxonomy): Eukaryota > Metazoa > Chordata > Aves > Sphenisciformes > Spheniscidae > Aptenodytes > Aptenodytes patagonicus. Next base: position 24,188,714 of record NC_134959.1, on the reverse strand, counting down.
GAAACGGCCCTTCCTGCAAGGCTGGAGGGGGAACCAGGTCGAGGATGCTGGCTGGGGGCTGGGGGGGCAGAGGGATGCTACTCCTCTGCTCCCTCTGCGGCTGCCTCCTGCAGCCTGCCGCAGAAATATTTCCAGCTGCTCCCACGGGCCTGAGGATGCTCTGTAAGCGCTACTGGAAAAAACACCTCGTTTTCCCCCAGAATGATGTCTAAGCCCATGTAAAGCCCAGCAGAGAGCAGTTCTCCCTCCCTAGGTGCTTGGCCCGTGCCTAAAGGTCACCCACCCTAACGCCCAGAGTGACCCATCGGTTGTTTCTCGTTAGCAGTGGGGGTGTCCCCCGTGCACCACCCCACACGGCTCCAGCCCGGGGCTTCACGCCTCCCTGGCTTGCCTGGCCCGCAGGGTCTGTGCGTCACTGGCTTGGTTCACCCATTAAAGGGTTTTTTGGCCATCAGGGCTCGTTGGGTAATTTCAAAGCCAAAGCAGCGGTTCTTCATTGAAACCAGTGCCCTGTGTTACAGCGGGCAGGCAGCGGGGAGCAGCGTGGCCAATGATACTCCCGGGGGACACGGTGAAGGGCGGCTGTTGTACCCCCAGGCCGGAGTGAAAATGGGGAAGATCGCTAAGAGATAAGAGCCGTATAAATGGCGCTTTGTGCTCCCGTTGCCATGGCTCCCCCAACGCTTCCCAGGCGCCAGTCAGAGCGAGATGTTTTGCACACAAAAGTCTCGTTGGAAATGTCAAAGAACATCTTGTGGTGTAACAGCTCTGTGCAGAGCCTCAAGCAGTTTCCCAGTAGGGAACAGGAGAGGGAAGCAGATGGGTTGCAGTTTCTGGGGGATGAGCAAAGGCAGGGCGGCAGTGGAGACAGTGATGCTTAACATCGGAGCCCCACCGGTCGCCCCGGGTTTGGGAGATAGAATCATAGAATGGTTTGGGTTGGAAGGGACCTTCAAAGGCCGTCTAGTCCAACCCTCCTGCAATGAGCAGGGACATCTTCCACTAGAGCAGGTTGCTCAGAGCCTCGTCCAACCCAAACCCAAACCTTGACTGTTTCCAGGGATGGGGCATCTACAACCTCTCTGGGCAACCTGTGCCAGTGTTTCACCACCCTTTTTACACCCACAGCATAAAAAAATTCTTCCTTATATCTAGTCTGATGGGGTCGGCCAAAGGAAATGTCTTTGCGCCCACAGAGCTCAGCCGAAGCTGGTGGCTTTGCCGATGTGCCACCTCCCCAAGGCTTTCCCTCCGTTTGCCTTTTTTTTTTCATATATAGGGAAACTGAGTCGCGGCAGGGGTGGGATCGCTGGGGGAGGTGGCAGAGAACCCTCTGCGGGGTGAGTTCTCCGGCATGGGCTCCAGCCGTGCATCTGCGAGGGACATCTGTAATTCCTAATGGGAAAAGATGGAGCTGCAGCCATCCCCATCCAGGACTGGAAGAAGGCACGGCCTGGCTGCAGATGAACGTCTTACCCTTTGGGGTGGTTTGCAAGAGTTTCTCTCTGTAGGTTACTGGTGAATGCGATACCTGTAGGTGCTCCATATACATTTAATTGGACTTCACAGAAACTGTTTTTCAAAGTATGAGCTGTATAGGGAATGAGATCCTTTTTTTTTTTGTTATTTTGAAGCCCTCTTGTTGAATTTTCTAGCAGAGATATATATATAATCTGTAAAAACTCCCGAGGAGGTTTTGAAACACTTCTGCCACGCAGGGGGTCCGCTCTCTAGACGGTGAGGAACACAGCTCCAAACCATTCCGTTGCTGCTTAAAAGAAAGAGAAACCCCTCTTTTGCAGTGCAAAACACGGAAATATTTTTGCTTGCCTTGTCTATAAATACTCGTATGGCAGAATTTTGAATGTCTTCTAAGAAAAACAGTGAGCCCTTTACAACTGAAAATCAAGAAATTTGAATTTGGATATATTGCCCAAAATTGAGGCTTCTACGAGAAAGGGTGTATGCAAAACCAAGTCATGTGTTTCAGGCTATGTAACCCTGGGGTTACTGGTGGCTGGGAGCGTTACTGGTTGTGCTCGACAGGTATGGAGAGACCCAAGCAGGCTGTTGACGTTCGCCGGTCCGACAGCTCGTCAGCTTTGCAGCGCGGGGAGGACTTTTGGTTGACCTACTTTTGTTTGGTTGCTATTTCCCCCCCCACAGCCTCTTGCAAAAATAGTTTCTGCTGCTTTCGACACAATGCTCAGTATAATTGGAAAGTCTGAATCAGATGCGTGTTGCTTTTGCAGTCTCAGGAGGACTTCTGCTTCACAGGGTGCTTTGGAGGACAGTCATTTTGCCAGTGTTATGAATACACATGTCCTGAAGCGATCCCCTGGCTGAGAAGCTCAGCAAACCACCACCCTTCTGAGAGGGAGAAAAATATCCTTGTTTTGTAACTCTGGCATGAACAGAGTGGGAGCTTTTGTTTCAGAGCCCTTGAGCTGCTGGCCTGAAAGCCCAAAACACCCCCTTCCGCCTTCAGAGGTGCTGGAAGAGGCAGTCACGCGTCCTTGGTGCTCCTGAGAGTCTGTTTGCTTCTTAAGGTGCCTAAATTGCAGGTAGCAGAGAATGCCTAAGCCCCCAGATCTGATGGTTGTTCCCCAAGCAAAGCTGTTGGCCCACGCCGGCACTGTCGAGGTTCCTACTGGAGGCCAGGAGTCCTGACCCTCTCTTGCACCCGGGCCGTTGAGCTGCCCTGCCTTTGCGGGCAGGGATAGGTTCAAAGCAATGGTTGCCCAACGTTTTGTGGTTTCTGTCTGCAGGGTCTTCCCGTGGAAGTAGATGAGGAAGGTTTCGTGATTCGCAGTCAGCACTGCTGTTTGGTGTCTCTGGCTGGGCAAGTGCAACAAGCCAGGGACAGGGGTGTGCAGGGCTATCTGCTGCTGCCACTGTCCCACAGGACCTCCTCGTGAGAGCATCTCCCTCAGCTTGAAAGGAGGTGGTGGAAAACCTGAAGGATCTTGCACCTGCCTTGGAGGAGGGGTGGTTTCATGGTCAGTGAAAACCAACCCAGATTGTGCTGGGACTTGCTGTCCGTCACGCCCAAGCATTCACATCACCTCTCCTGTGCTGCCTTCCACCCTCATGATGGCCCAGATGACGAAGCTCATCATCTGTTGGCTTTGCCACGGTAGCTGACATGCCAGATCAGGTCTCCAGCACAGCTCGCTCTGTGCCTGCCTCCCTTCTGCTGCACCGCACCACTTGCAGAGAGATGGGGAACCGGGATGCTGCCAGAACTGGGGCTCCCTGTGATGTTAATTGAGTTTCCTCCCTTTATAACCTGCAATAGGATGAAGGAATTTCTCCCAGTGACCGGTGAGATGGCCCGGCCGGCTGAGAGCAGCCCTTCTGCCTGCTTTCCCTCTGGGCAGCCGTGTGGACAAACCTGCTTTGATCGCTGTAGGAGAATCTGTGATGTGATAATTTCAGGTGGCTCCATGGTGGGGGGACTGAGGAACCAGTCCATCCTCAAATGCTGCTCAACCCTGACCGCGTTTGTATTTGCTGCTCCTTGCTGTTTGGGTAGCAGAGGGCTGGGCAGTGTTACTGACCCATCAGGATGGACCGTAACGTCTGCGACCACCGGGTCCTGCCCCAGGGGAGCATCAGACCCAAACCAGCCTTGCAGCATCAGCTAAACTGATAGTGAGCAACCTGCTCTGCACTGGCCCTCCGTGTTAATTTGGGTCTTTTCTCCTCCGCAGGTATCCCATGAGTTCGCCATTAACTTCAATCCCACGAACCCGTTCTGTTCAGGTAAGCATCTACCCGGTCTTTAAGACTCCTTAGATGCCTTCAGTGTCTTCTGCCCTTCCCTCTGCGTTTCTCCAATAACGTCTCGGGGATTTTTCAAGGTCTCTTCAGAGACAGACATTAACGGTGAAGCAGAGCACGTGCTAAGGGTGTACTCAGAGGAAAGCAGAGAAAATTTGGGGGTGTGTAGGAAGGCCCAGGGTAAAATGCAACTGGATTCAGACAGCATAAAATCCGCCTTCGCTCTGATGTCTGGTGTGTCCTACCAGCCGTCTGCTCCTCCAGCAAGCCTGCAAGAAACACTAGGCCTGTTTAGCAGACGAGGAATTCAGACTTAATGCTTCATTTAGCAGCTGAGGGCTGGTCACAGTCATGGCTGAAGAACTGCTCAAATCTAAGTGGTAAGGGCTACCGCGGACTCCAAAAGTCGCCCGGTTTGACCTCTGCCTCACCCCAGCAACACGGGGGCTCGGGCAGCCTCCAAACCTCGCTCGCTGGATGATGAAGGCTGGCTGTGAACATCTGCTTTTCTGCTGCCTTTGCTCCGTTCAGTCCCGCTCCGGTAGCTGTAAAGCATTCCTTGGACCTGATCTACTGCAGGTGTTACGGGGTGCAGGAGCCACTGTCTCGCAGCTCTTACCAGTGACAGGTCCTTCCCAAAGAACTGACTATCAGCTGGTCAGTTGTGGAATTGGTCATTTTTGAATTACACACCCATGCGTCCTGTCGGGAGAGCAGCCATTTACCCTGTTCTGGTGTGGCAGAAGCAGAAGGGTCTCCGATGACCTGCAGGTCCCAAACACAGCTTGGGAGCTCAGAGGGTGCTTCTGGGATTGTTTTGCTTCTCTCCACTGCCTCTGCTCCATGTCTGTCTGGTTTTTGGTTATGCTCAGAGGCCAGGAGTTGCTTTTCTTTTTGCTCCTCCTCTTTGGCCGATTCTGAGATTTTTGCAGAAACCCAAGGAAAGCCGCCTTTGACTGTGGGCACCACGAGAGCTCTCTTACCTCAGAAGGTCTGAGGACCCACTACAAAGTGACTAAAGAGCAAAGCCCTGGTATTAGAAAATTTGAGTTGAGGTGGATGAAACTTGTGGAGCTGGATGAGTTTGGGGGGGGGGGGGAAGGTCTAACTTCAGCTCCCATGACAGCGTTAGCTAATGGTGCTTAATTGGACTTGTGGCGGGCCTGAGCTGTGGCGCATTGTAATGCCTGGCTTCTCTGCTTTTCCTGAAGGTGTGGAGGGCATTGTCCAAGCGTACTCGGCCTGCCTGCCCCACATCCGCTTCTACGGACCCACCAACTTCTCCCCCATCGTCAACCACGTGGCCCGCTTCGCAGCTCAGGCCACCCAACAGGAGGCTGCATCCGTAAGTCCGTAAGATCCCGTGACGCGATGGCAATCCTGATGACTTTAGGCAGGGGAAGGCAAAGCCTGAGCTTGGTTTTGTGTCTTTCCCTTCGCTGCGGGCGGGGAGGCAGGGTCCTCCCACCAGGACCATCCCTGGGGTCCCTGCAGCTGTGGGCTCTCAGTTGGCTGTCGTCAATACAGTCGGAGAATGTAGAGTCATTGCAGATGCTTCTTAGGAAGAAAAGAAAAGCTCAAAAACTTGACAACAGTCAACAAAACTGCAGCTGTGGAAAATCAGAAATTATTGGGGAGAGAATTGCGACGAGGGTGGGAGATGCCGTGAGGTGGGCGCCCCGTGGATTTATACAAATGCCTTGAGCACCGTCTTAAATGTTGGTCCCCTTATCTCAAAGAGGAGCAAACGGCCCTGGGAATGGTAGCGAGAGACTTGGCCAAGACACTCCGCAGCGTGGAGCAGCTCCCGTACAAGAAGCAATAAGGCTGGGACCTTCTGGCCCAGGAAGTCAACTGGGAATATCAGAGATGCATAAAATCATGACTGGTGAAAAAGTGTTTGATTTCTCCCTAATTCTTACAGGGAAGGCCTGCGAGGCCCCCCAGGAATGGCTGGGTGACGGGTATCCAACAGGCCAGTGTGCAGTGGAGTCAGGGAGTCGAGACCGTCCCGGGATGGTGTCTGGGGCTGAGGACTGTGAGGGTCCGGAGAGGGAAGGGGTGTGCTCCTGGCAGACCCAACCGTCAGGGCTGTTCACCACCGCACCAGCGCGAGCTGGGGCTCAGGAGTCCCTGACACGTGCTGGGCAGCAGCTGGCAGGAGACAGGAAAGGACGACTTTGTTCTCTCCTGATTTTTTTCCTGAAACATCCTCTGCTGAGCTCCAAGGCGCTTTGCTCTGAGGAGGCAACCTCTGTCCTTATGGATAAGTGGGGAATGACAGTCCTGAGGAGCGTGGTTCTTGCTTTCAAAACAGCCTCCTGCTCCTGCGTGCTGCAGGACTGTCCTGGGGCAGGACGGACCGGACGGTCCTGGGGTCCCCGGGGGGGCACTAGGACGGTGATGCCGCTGCCGTATCTGAACCTTTTGCCAGGAGACGACCTTTCTGCTATCCCCCTTCAAATAGCTTTTTATATTTGAGGGGGAATTGCAGAAAACCACGGGATGGCTGGGTTTGATCATTGCTTTTCACGCCACTTGGACAAGCAGCAGGCTCAGAGCCAGGCTTCGGGTTCCCGTGCAGCCGCTCCAGCCGCTCGGCAGTCCTGGAAGTCCCTGTTAATTAGTCCATCAGACCATTCACATCCATATGTCAAAAAGCTGCTCATCAGCGCAGGAGCCCCGTACAACCATGCTCAGTTGAGCCGGGCCACGAGGGAGCCGGTGCCAGTGTGGTTTTGGAGGGCGAGGCTGGTGGTTGAAGGGGTGCCGGGATGCCCGTGTGCGCCAGGAGCTGCAGCCATGGGTCCAGCCTTGCTGGTGGTGACCGGGTGTCCTCTTAGGGGTGCAAAGAACATCTGAAGACTGCAAGATGGAGCTCACTTGGGTCCCTGTGGCAGCAGGCTGCCCACGGAGGACGGCAGGTCTGGCCCCTGGGTTTTGCTGGCCAAAAGCAGCTCAGCTTGGGCATCAGCACGTGCATGGCAGGAGCTGCCTCGGGATAAAAGCTTCCCTGATTCCTGCCTGGAGCAGAGCTGGATCACACCCGAAACCTCCTCCCGAAGGGGACCTTTTCCAGCCTTGCCTTGAGCGCTGTTGCTCTTCCCAGCTCCGGGCACAAGGAAATACTGAAATTGGTTTAATTCAGCACAAACCCAGGTCGCTCCTCATTTTTTCGTTTTCTCTCTCCGCGTCAGTGGGGGAGGGAGAAGCCCACAGGCTCTGCACTGAGCAGAGGCGCTAATCATATGCAAATTGCACCCCTCCGTTGGCACTAATAGTTTAATCAAGGGAGATTTTAAATAATGGGCACTAATAGTGCCATCAGAGGCAAGCCTGGGTTGGCTCAGTCTTTTTTTTTGGAAGCACAAAGCGTTATTGACGAGGGATCTCTCTCCCCCAGGGTCTTCTCCTCTTCCATCCCATCTTCAACGCGTGCAGCAAAGCCACCCCTGATGCTGCCGGCTTCGGTGGCTGCCTGGACCTGCCCTCCTCTTCCTCCTGCTCTCACTTGCTCCCAACATTTCAAATAAAACCAAAAATCTCATAGTTTTTCCATGGCAACGCGGATCAAAAACACTGGAGCTGTCGGCTCTTAAGGGATGGGAGGACTAAAACATGTCCGGGTAGGGGGGGAGACAGAGGGATTACACACGATTTGACTCTCGGGGAAGGATTAATAAGCTTTGGGGAATTTAAACACACCTTTCCAGCAGGGTCCCTGCATCCAAACCTCCCCTTTTCTTACCACATGCTGTTTTGTGCTGCCTAATCCCTTCAAGTCCTGCTCACGCGTGTGAGCCTAATTGCTGATATCGTTAGCAAACGATCAGGATTCATCCCCAAGGCCCTCGGTGGATGCAGAGACCGGCCATTTTAACAACAAAAAGAGGAGAAAGGGGGAGGGCGATGCCGGGTTGGTGTGCCGATGGAGACCCCAGCCCGGGGGGATCCGGCCATGGGGCCAACCTGGTCCCTGCCGCAGCTGCTCCGGTTGTGGCTCGGCGGAGGTGGCACCCCGGCTGGGTACAGCGGCTGGAACCCGGAGGTGCCGCCAGCACCCCTGCCCTGCTGCCATTTACTGACACCACCAAAACTGTCATCGCTCCTTGGGGAGTCTCCCACTGACGCGCTCATGCAGTGCCCGCTGCTCCCTTGCTAATAACGATGCTCCCCGCGAGCTCGCCCTGCTGCAGCCCCCCGGGCTTTGAGGCTGACCCCCAGCATCAGCTCTTATTCCACTTGGCCTCTGAAATGTGTCGTGATAAACATTTGATGAGCTCTGCTCCCCCGTCTTTTCCTGTGTACTTTCCAGCATTTTTCCCTGATCCCTTTATGGATTTCACAGAAAAAAGGGAACAAAGAGAAATAGTCCTTTCTAGGTTTCCTCTTTTTGACCACGCACAGAGGCCAGGGGAGGAAGGGGGGAATGAGCTTAAAGTCGTTCCCGTTACCAGCTGCTCTCATCAAGGTTTTGCTCTTCCTCCCGTACTCGTTCCCAGACAGGGTCAGGCCCCAGTCACTTGTCCTGCTGCCAGTGATGACCAGCGCTGGCCACCACGTAGGAGCATGCAGGTCTTCTCCTGGAGTTTAGTCTTACCCTCCAGACTCGGATATTGGGGTCCTGCTCTTCAGACCTACGTCTCCCCATGGTTTGCTTGGAAAAGTTCGGGTTTAGGGAAAAACTAAACCCTGGGCAGTGCTCTGCAGGCAGGGCTAACGCATCAAAAGGGGTCGGGGTCGGGAAGGGGCTGGCTGCCTGCCCTGGCTTGGGAAAAAAACCTCTTCACCCGCATCCTCGGGTTGTGTTTAAGCTCGACCCAGCCTTGTTTGTACTTGGAGTTTAGCACCGGAGAGTGTCGAGGGAAGACAACACTTAGGGAAGGTTTCAGGAGATGTGGGCTGGAGGAAGACCAAGAAAATGGGCTTGGGGCTGCGTTCCCTCTCTTGCTTTTCCAGGACGGCTGCGCTAGCGGTTTTCAGAGGAAATGGAAAGAATGAGGGGAGGAACAAAGGACTTTAATGTGCTTAAGTGCTTGTTTTCGTCATTTCTCCAGCACACGCAGGCTGTGTAATGTGCCAGAATTGAACCATTAGTTGCCCCTGGGGCGGAGGAGATGGGCTTTTCAGGGGTCCACATGCCCCAGATTTGCTGAGCTGGGTCCAGCAGGACCGTCCGTCCGTCTGTCCGTCTGTCCTCCCCCAGCTCTGTGGACCAGCCCTGTCGCCCTCCTTTCCCTGCAGGAAGGGGAGCGAGTGCCAGCACCACTGCTCTGGCATCCCCCCAGCTTTCCAGTACCCTCTGCATCCCTGCTCGGTGCCTCCAAGACCCACGGCTTTGTACGGGAGACGGACAAGCCCCGAGCATGGGACGGGCCCCCGTGCCCCACAGCCCGGCGCTGGGATGCAGGAGATGCTCCCCATCGGCGCAGGGATGTGTCGATGGGGACCTCCCCGAAACGCGCCCCGCTGTGTGCGGGTAGGGGGGGAGATTTCATCTCCCAGCTGGGCTCGTGTCCCGGCCCCAAACTCCTGGCCGTGACGCAGAAGCTCTGCAGAGGTGTGTGCGCGGGGGGGTTTCCCATCATTAAATGTGGTAAATCAGCAAATCAGCAAAACATTCTGGGGTGGGAGTTGGTTTGTTGTTTGGTTATTATCTTTCAAAAACCAGGGGGAATGGGAGCACCTGAAATGTCTGGGTGCTGCTAAAGGGGGGTGGTGCCACCTGTCCTGGGAAGCAATGAACCTCGCGCTCCCAAATCCCCGGGGGACCTGCCTCTCCCTGACGCGCGGAGCATCCCGGCTGCTCGCACCCCACAGCCTCTGGCTGTGGTGTGAGGGTGCCCCGGCATCCCACCAGGTCTGACCCTCCGCCCTCCCCTGCGCAGCAATACTTCATCCTCCTCATCATCACGGACGGGGTGATCAGCGACATGGACGAGACGAGACACGCCGTGGTGCAGGCATCCAAGCTGCCCATGTCCATCATCATCGTGGGGGTGGGCAACGCCGACTTTGCCGCCATGGAGTTCCTGGACGGGGACAGCCGGGTGCTGCGCTCCCACACCGGCGAGGAGGCCGTGCGCGACATCGTCCAGTTCGTGCCCTTCCGGGATTTCCGCAACGTGAGTGTGGGCAGCGGGGAGGGGACCACAGGCAGAAATGGGGTCTCAAGCCTGGAAACGACCCTGGGTGTGGAGCAGCCCTGCTAGAGGCAGCTAGAGGCAAAAGGTAGAGGGCTGGCACCCACCTGCCTTACCCTGGCCCTAAACGCCACATCCCTCGGCGGTGCTGGTATGGACCACGTAAATCGGCGCTGCAGGCAGGGGCAGGCAGGGGCACCAGTGCCCTGCACCTCCGTAGCGTGCTCCATCCGAGAATGCCCCTGTCTCCGCCACCCCTCGTCAAAAACCAGTTCATTATAGCAGGGTCACATCAGCGAGCGGGGGGCTTGCGTCCCTCGCCACGGTCCCATGCCGGTGTCTCCCGCTCGGCCCTCATCCAGCACCCACGATATGCCACGTGCTGAGGACTTAATGCTGAATTGCCCCAGTCCCGGGGGCGAGCCCCGAGCCCCCCCGGTCCCCGCCCAGTGCCTGTAGAAACGCGTAACGCTGGCACCGGCCCTGCACGTGTCCCCTCTGCGGGGTGGCTTCCCGCTGCCCGACCCACCGCTGTGTGTTGGAAAAAAGTTGATGAAGGAAAAGAATAAAAGGGGGGGGGGGGGGGGGGGAAGACAAAATGAGATGCGGTTCTCTGCCCAGCTCCGTCAGCCAGGAGTCAGCCCTGGGTCAGCCGCTGTTGCTGGCACAGGATTGCCAGAGGATGCAGAAAATCGGCCCGTGCTTATCTTCCCTCTTTTTGCAAGTGTATTTCCATTTCACCCGCTGTTCTCAATACCTGGTTTTTCTAACCTACCGAGGATGTTTTATTCCTCCCTAACCATGAATTATCTCCTGGAGGGAAGGTGTAGTATAGAATATAATCCCAGGTGTATAAAATGCTGGCTGCCAGTAGACTCAAGGGGGTATTAAATGAAATGCCACGGTCTGGAGTTGGAGACAGCCCAGCCACCTTTGCTCGGTCGGTCCCCTACAGCCGTTCTTAGGCCGGTGTTTGTTCCCTTTCAGGCCCCCAAGGAGACCCTGGCCAAAGCCGTGCTGGCAGAGCTGCCCCAGCAAGTCGTGCAGTACTTCAAGCACCAAAACCTGCCGCCCATCAACTCGGAGCCCGCGTAGAGCTGTGCCAGGCTGCGCCCTCTGCATGTTGCCGAAGCCTGTTGGTCCTACCGAAAGCGCATGTTCCACATGCTTTTAAGAGAAGAGTACCCTCCCCGAAACACTTTGTACTTCTTAATTTAATTGCTAAGTTCTTAAAACTCATCCCAGAGAAGCGTCTGGATTCATTTTGTACAGTCCCGGCCCGAGGTAACACGAAGGGGCCAGGCCGTGCCCTGGTCCTGCTCTGTTCAGTCACTTTTCAGTATTGAATGTACTTTGTATAATTTCAGTGGAACGGGATACAATTTTTACAGTCAAAACTTGCTTTTTCCAAGCAATGAAATGCTTAATATATTATTATCATTCAATGAACTGGTCATTGTATAGTTCATGTATCTGTGTTGTACCTGTACATCTGTCACCCTCTATGTTCATTTTTATACTGTGTACTTGTTATATTTGTTATACTCAGGTTAATAAAGAAACTTGGACATTTAAAACAAGGGTGTCCTAGATGGGAAGGTCTGGGAGCACCTTACATGGTCAGCGGTGCTGGGTGTTCGAGAGTCACCCCGACACGGGCTGCCCTGGTCCCCCAGCCGCTCACCCTGCGCGCAGCGTTTCTGCTCGCTGCGCCCCAGGAGCAGCCCCAGGCCATCAACGCAGCGTGCCGGAGGGCGATTTACTGAAGGCGGAGGTGAACATGGATGTCCCGGGGAGGGCAGCGTCCCTTCACACCGCCCCCCGTCAGCTCTCAGTGCCCGCCTGAGCCGAGGGCAGGGGGCCGGTGTGCGCACACACGCGTGCGTGCTTGGGAAAACACCAGTGAACCCGCAACGAGCTGGCCAAAGGAGTTTCACGGTTCGTTGCTGCTTCATCTCTAGAAATTTTTCCAAGTCTGAGTAACAAAAGCTCCCTGCTGCCTGGGAGAAGACGGGCTGGGTAATGAAATCCTGCTCTCCAGCAGCTCCTTTGAGCTGCTCATCAGCAACGTGCTGTCTTCAGCGCCAGTTGCTGCTTTCCTCTGTTGTTAACTAGATTAAGGCCTTTTGAAGCTGGCAGGTAGAAAGTTGAACGTACCGCAGAGTTCACCAGCGATTCAGCCTCACTCCAAACTCAAGTAGACTTGACCTCTCTACTCCTCATTAGCGAAAGCGCTTGCGGTGGGAGGTTGGTGTCCCTATGTAAAGCCTGGAGCCAATTTGCACACGCATGTGCTACTGGCTGTGCTCGTTGCCACCGACCACCGCTAGCGAATGCGTGGTTGTCACTGCTGCCACCGAGTCACCAGCACGCAGGCTGCCCCGTGCAGTCCCACGGCTCCGTCAAAGCTGATGGTGAGGCCCCGAGTGGGCTCCGAGCACGGCGCTGGGTGACACCCCATCCCTTGGGAGCGGTGGGCCTGCTCCGTGAAATGTTTGCCTTGCAAAGCCCCCTGGAAGGGAGAAAAAACCCCAACCAACACCACCCTTTTCCAAGCGGAGAAGCAGCCTTTGAAGGGTGGCTCGTTTAAAAATAATGCTGTATACAGCTCAGCTTCCCGATCAAAGTCTGTGGCTCTGGAAAAACTGTTTTTTTTTTTTCTTTCCACAAGAGAACCTCACATGCAGCTGCACTAGCTAGTAAGCTCTTCTGCTAGTAGAGTGTGTGTGGGGGTTTGTCATTTTTTTTAACACCTCTCTGAAGCTTTAACAACTAGTGCAGACAACAGACAGTTTATGAAGCTGTCCCTGGGGAGGGGATGAAGCACACACTATGCAGTCATGGTGAAGAGAAAACAGTCTTAACCCCCCCCCCCCCCCAAAAAAAAAACCAAACAAACAACAAAACAACCAAAAAATATTCTAAATCCACCACTAAATGACAGAGTTGCTGGAGCCAGCCGTTCTTCTCCAGCACGTCGGCCCTGGGGCAAGGTTACTGCCACAGCTGCCGTTTCCAGAAGGTCTGATTTATCCTCCATCCCTTGCACTCTTCATGTCCCAGCATGTCTCTCAGTGCACTTAAGTATTTTAACGTCAGATGGCTTCTGACTGTAAGAAGGTAAACGGGACCAACGGATAGAGTGATGAGCTGGGACAGCTCTGCGGTTTGTTTACGCGGGCCAGGCCACGAGAACAGCAGAGGTGACTCAGACTCAAAGGCTTGCATGAGCTAAAGGCGTTCCCCAAGCGCCCTGTTCCTGCTCTTCTGGGAACAAGAGGAAAGCAGGGGGCTCTCACGCCTGCTTTTACCGAATTATGTCTCCTCCTGGCCTTGCATGGTCCAACATAACGACCGTCACCCCCTCCTGATCTCACCTCCAGCCCCTGCGGACCACCACCACGTCTGCCCACAACTGGCTGCCATATCCCACTATAAATTTCTGTCTAAATCAACCACTTTGACTGCAGTTATGCAAAATATCACTCAGGAAAATGGCCCCAGTGTGCTCACAGCCGGGCCAGGCTGTTCTGACTCCATAGATTATTGACCTAGCTTAATGCCAGGGAAGGACACCTACATCTCTCACTCCAACTGCTCACGGCTCTTGCAAATGCAATTTTCAAGAAAAACAGGCATTTTTTTTGTGCACCGCTTCCATTTCACTCCATAGCTATGAAAGTCATGATGAAAGTTATGATGAAAGTCATCAAAAGCAAAGCATTAGGGAGGCAGCAAGAGATCCAGCTATTTTCTACCTGAAAGCGCCATAATTGCAGTAGCTAGAGGAGAGGCAGGAGCAACTCTGGAGCAAACACAAGAGGTGCCAGGCAGCCCAGAAGACCAGGGGAGGAATTACAGTGTGCTTGTAAGGATCTGATTGTGGAACAGGATTGTGCAAACATAAGGGGTGTTTGGCTAAGGACAGCTTCATTGTGAGCGTAACTCTCCTTGTTTCCTTTGGGAAAGTCCAGCACTCAAGCTAAGGCATGAATCCTACTAAAGGCCTTCAGTTTTCACTGCTTTTACCCCAGCTGCTCTCTTCCAAGTTGCTTAGCGTCACGTTCAGATAACTGCCCTTTGGTACGCACATACCAGCAGTTTTCTCAGAAGCTCGTACGCTTCCGAGTGCAGTACGTAGAGCAGGACTGCTGTGAGGGAGACTGTCACAAAGACGTTTCCACCTCTGAGCAGTCAAGCTGAGCTGTTCCAACCCACCGACCTCTCTGTTTGCACACAGAGATGAAGAGGACGGGACCTCGGCTTTCACAGCCTACTTCTCGCTCATGCCTGGCTCCCTGGTCCACACCACCCATAAACACGCCCACGTAAGCTTTCTTAAATCCAATGCAACTTCCAACAACCACCGACTGCAAAGGATGGCGGAGTTCTCCAGCTTCTGCACAAAGCGGTTTGGCTGAACTGGGGTATCCTGCCCGCCCTGGATTCACGCTCTTCAGGACACTGCTGCAGAAAAGCTGAATGACCTGCACTGTCAAGCGCCGGTGCAGGAGCAATGGCCTTTGAGCAGAACAGCCAACTGCAGCTCCTCTGAACTCACTCAGAACAAGAGTTTTCCATCACCATCTCTGCATTTGTAGGAGGCTGGCTTGCACTTCTCCTGGACGGCGGTTTGAGGAAGGGGCTGGCTGGGTAGAGCAGAAATTGCTTAAAGGAAAGGGAACAATTATGAATGGCACAAGCCGAGATAGAAAAAATGCATTCAGAATGTCTTTAATCATGTAACACTAAAACTTCTTTACAGTGTCATGGCAATCTACACTTCACCATCTGCTTGATTTTTGTTCTGCCCCCATTTCTCAAATACAGAATAAAAATGACATTTTAAAACAGAACACATGGCTGTTTCTACAAGACTTCAGTGCTTCAAGTGAGTATTTTTTGCCTGTTAAGTCTTGTATAAACTTCTTAGATCACCAGAATTCTTTCTTTCCATAAGAATTTTAAAAGATAAAGCTCTCTCCTCCCTACCCTCAGACCTTCGTTACATTACTAGGTGTGCCTTCTGGTTTAGGATGGCAGCCTTCCTTCCAGGCTCAGTATGCACCCGAGAAATGGAAAGTTGGGGGGGGGGGAAGATATAATGAGTTATTTTAGGAGTATCTGAGTATTAAAGTTGAGAGGTTAGCTAGAAAGATTATATTTGGGGCAGAAGGATGCATCAAGCATCCATCAGGGCTTTGGAAGATACTCTGCACTACATTACACACGGAGGGATTTCGTTATGGACCATCAAAGAAACTGTTGCTACGAAAGACAGAAGAGACGATCTTTCCAGTGGAATTAATAGTGCCTTCGCTATCCGAGCTGGACTCCGAATCACTGCTTCCCGAGTAGGCGCCCAGGCCAGGCAGGATCCCAATGCACACGGCTGCTGAGGGACAGTGGACCGTGGAGCCTCCCACTGAGCTGCTCCCCAGGGGAACACAAGATGGTTTTTCTGAAAGAGAGGTACCTCAGTC
Source organism: Aptenodytes patagonicus (assembly GCF_965638725.1). NCBI lineage: Eukaryota > Metazoa > Chordata > Aves > Sphenisciformes > Spheniscidae > Aptenodytes > Aptenodytes patagonicus. The sequence continues at coordinate 24,173,305 of NC_134959.1, read as the reverse complement.
AAAAACGAGAACGCAGGAAAGGGCTTTTAATCAGCCCAGGAACTGCCACGTGTCATTCACCTGCTACTGCCACATCAGCGGTGGATGATTGCAGGGTTTAATTAAAGCATAAGGCAGCTTTATGCTGCAATAAAGCTATTCTGACAGGAAGGACTTGCTACCTCAGGGGATTTTTTTTTTTTCCCTCATCACTAGTTTAAGCCCAGCTCTATGCTGGCATTACAGATTTTTATTCTAAAGTTGTCAGTTTGATGCTTGTCAAATACCAAACCCACTAAATAAGAATAAATAGCTCTGCTTTGTGTAATTGGATATTTTTTTGTGATATAACAGCATAGTTGGGGAAAAGTTTTATTCCATCGCTCTGCTAGTCAACATCTCCCATCTTCCATGGCTAATTAATTATTTCCAGTGTTCTGAAAGTTTACTGAACAGAAGGAGATTCAGGAAGCGCTTTGGGTTGTCATTGCACAACTGCAGCTCACCCTATTTGTGTCAGAGTATCTTGACAGCAAGTCAGCTGCAGCCTTGACAGCTAAGACTGAAATGCAACTTAATTTTTCTTCTAGTTCCCCATAATTTTCTGAAACAAACTGGTTTCAGGATGGACAAGATCACTTCGTAGCATGAAAAGCTAATAGTGGAGGTATACAAATACATCAAATGCTGCTGTGAAGAGGAAGGGGATGATCCGTTCTCCATGTCTCCTGTCGACAGGACAAGCACTAGGCTCAAAATGCAGCTAAGGAGACTCCTCTTAGTTGCCACGTAAAACACTTTAAGGGTAAAATCAGTTAAGCATTAGAATAAACTGCCTAAGAAGGGTGCACAGTCTCTATCTGTGGAGATTTAAGAGCAGCTTAGACAAACGTCTGTCAGGAATGGTTTAGGCAGGGGATAGATAGACTGGTGACCTGCAGAGGTTCCCTCCAGCCGTATTTTCTATGAAGGCTGTCAGCGCCTATAGTTACCATTTCTACTGCTTTAAGAGAGAACACGCCAACCGCAGTCTGTGCTGTCTTGCATAATGAAGGAGCAGAAAAGCAAATCCTCTATCAGATTTAACACCAAGTTAGTTGCTGTTCAGGTGAGAGACAGCCAGCTTCCCACATGCAGAAATCAGGACATACCTTGATTCTTTTCGTCATGATCAGCATCTAGTTTCAACCTCTTCACACTGTTACCGCCATCTGAACTGTGGAAAAAATAAGAAAGTGTCTTGTTCCTCATAAGCAACCACTTAATTGCTGTGAAGTTAAAGTCACATCTTTGCCCCAAACACTACAGTGAATGCCAGCAGGGTCCCTCGATGACCATCACCACTTCTAGCTGCTGTTAACTGGGGCTTTAACCTGGGAAACTGAAACACGCCTCTGGGAGTCCAAGTCAGACCTCTTACACAGTAACCCTGAGCTGCCTGTTCAGCTGGAGACCACAGGAGATCAGGAATGCCTACCTGAGCTTCAGCCACCCCACGTGACCACAGGCTTGCACATGTGGATGATTACCACACTTGATGGTGCAATGTCGGTGTCTTTTCCCTTCCAGGGTTTCCTTCCCCTCCTTCAAGCACCCAGAGAGCCTGTTCTAAAACATCTAGAAATCTCGCACCCAGTAAGAAGCCCAGTAGGTTTTGCAGCACTTCACACACAGCTGCAGTGTCTGACCTAAAACAGAAAGGGGTCCTTTTTGGGTCCAAAGTGGTGTTGGGGGAAAGGCGCGCTACTTGGACTTCTGACTCTTCACAACTTCTATAGCCCCTCCTTGTCACTGCTCAGTTTCTTTTGCCCCCTCTTGCATGTTCCTAGTCCTAAGCCATCCACAGCAACAAATGCTTCCCAGCTTCAGCTGTGATGAACTGAAGTGATGAAGTATGAGCATTTTTATGCATTAACTCTTTTCTGTCCCTGTCAGAACATGCAGTACAGATGAAAGGTTATTCTGTGCGGGGAGGTTTTAATAGTAATACATCCTTTACAGGAAACTACAAAGCTCAGAGAGGAGATGTTGAACTCGCACTACACTTGGTTTTGGCCAGTTTGCAACAAAAGATAAGACGGCAAAAATAGAAGACTGCAAAGCAAGTCTGCGATGGCACTGACATGTCAGTTAAGATGCTCTCTTCAAACAGATGCCATCTGCAGACTTTAGATCTGCCATTAACCACATGCCAGCTCCTTCTCTACATCCTACTGGGTTAAGTACTAGCAGTTACAAGAAAAAAAACCCATTGTTGGCTGCTTGTTATCAGTTCAGGGTTTTTCTTCTCTCCTCCCAAAAAACCCAAACAACTACTCAACCCCGCACACGTGAGGTGGTAGAAGTGCTTACTTCGGTTTCCAGACATGCAATTACTGCTGTACTGGGAGCTAAACATCACCCTACAAGACAAGCTTCTAAAAATAATCTCTCATTCTCTGGGACAGGTTCAAAAACCCTGACTGAATTTCTAGATGTCAGTAATCATCTTAAGTATTAGACGACTCATCTGTGGGAAGCAAGTCTGGTCCCACATGCCTGATTTCTCCATAACCTGTAGCACACCAGCAGCTGCGTTTGCAGGCCAAGATCAAAATAGCAAACAGATCACAAACCCAGCTGCCATCTCCCTGGGATGGAAAGGGTGTTGATGCATCAGTGCAAATCAGCAAGGAACAAGGGAAGCTTGCCTGATGCCCTCAGGATCAAATCAGTACACAAAGCTGTTCTCTTGTGACCTATGTCTCCCCCATGCTGCCCCCAGTAGCAATTAAAACAATCCATTTTAGAAACAGAGAAAATCGGCTGATAAATTATACAAACCTGAATGAAATTACATGAGTGAGGTGACACCGATATCTACAAATAGAGATGTAAAATAGATTCCCTCTAGATCCCCAAGCAGGATTGCCCAAGCCTGGCAGTCCAGAATGAAGAGTCTACCCACTTGCTTTACACATGCTTATCTATTTGAATTATTTCATGTTTTTCCCACAGTTTTTGAGAGCCTATAGAAGCAAGGCTGGTCTTTTCTTATACCTCCCCCCTTTTTTCTTTAGGACTAAGGTTCACACCTCACTCTCTGGAAGCAGTTTTGGCCTGCCTCCCTTTACACTGCTAACTGGGTTCCGTTCCTCATGAATTTATAGAGGTGTGAAACTAACCTTCTGTGTTTCACAGCTCCTGCCAACAGCTTTGCCTGAGAGAATTTGTTCTTGTTTTCCACTGACTTCATGGGCAATTTCTTCTCAGTTTCCTTCTTTGGGTCCATACTGACTCCCACTTTAGTGAGAGTGCTGTGAATTAAGGGTTAAGGATCAACTGGGAAGGAATGGAGAGAACAGACACTTCCTCTCTGATATATTTAGCCAGCTCTGCTGACAGCAGCGACCAAAGTTCATTCACATATTCTATCAAAATAAACTTATTCGTAATGACATTTAGCTGGCACCTTCGGCCAAGACAGAGGAGACTTCACCCTCTGGGTTCGGAGCTCTCTCGGCTATCAATACCAGCTCTCCCTGTAAAGAGAGACTAGGAGCAGACTAGGAGCTGCTTTTCTGAAGTCAGAAAGGCGCAACGCACGACACATTCAGCACCCATAAACATACCCACTGTCCTGCCTTTTCCTGAAGGTCTTAGAAAAGCAAAAAGGTCAGACTGGAAGAAAAAAAAAAAAAAAAAAAAGGCAATACACTATTTCCCTCTTCTACAGGGATCAAGACATTTGTAATTCAAATTTGCTGCTTCCACCCTTAATCCTTACCAAAAAAACTAAGTAGCAGTACATGGGCTTACTTCCACTCCTCAAACCCTCCTTTTGCTGAGCCCAGCAGACTTCAGCCTACCAGAGCAAACCAGTTCAATTTTCTGGTTTGGTATTTATCACTCTAACTTTTCAGCTCATCTCTTTGTAAGGGCCACAAGGCCCCACTGCCAGTTTGAAAACCAACCCCGAGAGGAAGGAGACAGATCTGATTAAGGGTGCATGTGGTCCAACATTCACCCAAAAAGACTGCGACTGCACAGAAAAACTAAGTAGCTTAAAACAGTGTTAGCAAGGTGGGATGCAGCTGAAACTTATAATGAGGTGGAGAAGCTTAAGCAGGTTCTCAGACGGGATAAGAAGGAGCTTGGTCTGTTATTAAGGCACACTCACTCTGCACACACACTGAACAGGTCTCCTTCTGTGGCAGGATCTAGTCCTGTCCCTGACAACAGACTTAGTGTCCAGCTGTATCTGATGAAGCGAGGTCCATCAAAGATCCTGCTTGTTAATGAGGTGCCAGTGGAGTCACAAAAGCTTCTGCAAAACTTTTGACCTGCACATAGCAAAGGCAAATCAACCTAATTTAAAAGGGTATTTGTTTATAACCCTAAATCTAGCTTTCTACCAGTTTCTTCTCTGACTACGATTCCACTGATCAGGTGACATAACCACAAGCTGGAGCTTCACAGGTGCCCCAGTTATTGCAGATTTTTCTAATCTAATACTTTTCTAATACTGCCGAGGTAGAAAAATTTGCACGAAGTCACTGGGAATGCAGGGAGTAGAGTCCTGGGTGACTGAGTGAATTGGATAGTGAATTTCATATTGATGGACCATATATTTGAAGTCATAGGGGTTTTTTTTCCCCACTGAACATCTGCAAATCAAAAACTCTTACACCCTCCTTTGAAGTGACACACTCCAAGCCTCCAATCGCTTTACAATTAGGAGTGTTCAGATGCCATTCCTTACATGATTTTCCTAAGGATACAGCAGTAACCCAGACTGCTCCCTACCTCAACTGAAAGTCTTCTCAGTCAAAACCAGACTGTTCAACTGTAGTTATGTTTTAAGATGGCACAGGAGTGCCATCCTGTGGCTATCAGAAGCAATCTGAAAGCTCGGTGTGTCGAACAGTTTGATGCTGCAACCCACGATTCCACACACTGCAGTGTTCAACTTCCACATTTAGGTTCGTTACCTTGTTATATTCTAATACCGCACTACAAAAGCCTGGCTGAGGAACCCAAAGACTTTTCTTTTAAAAGGTACCAAATTACAGGCTTTTCACTTCCATCCAGGATGCCATTCTCCTAACACTCCTCCACTACCAGAGACACAGCACATTTTTAACAGAGACTTTATGTACTGCTCTCATTAGCAAATGTAACACTATACCTAGCCAAGAAGTGTCCCCTCTCAGGAAGACTGCATTAGAAATAAACCTCTCAGTCTTAAATATCAACTGCATTAAAAAAAGCTGTCCTACAGTAAAGCCTGCTTCTTGGAGGGGGACGTTTCCTGCATTTACATAGGATTTAAGACAAAAGGATGTTGTTCTCGAACGCTTCTTGGAACTGGCTTAAAAAATATCTGTAAATCTTTAAACACTGTCAGTCCAGTGGGGTCTGGATAGGGTAAGGAGCAAAAAAACCCAGTTGTTCATGTAGGAGGAAGTAAAATTCCTATGCATCCATGCATATGAATTTCTTATGCTCGAGAGCGCGTTAAAATATTCCAAGGCATGTTTAACCTTAAGATATATGATTTCATGATTGTTCAACCTAAAAAATGAAGGAAAAAAGAAAGAAAAAAAACTCTGTACTTGAATATTGACAGATGTTTTACCATGAAATTAATGCTTCTGGGTAGCTTAAATTGGATGTTTTACCAGGAAAAAGACCAAATAATCAAACCCACTGGGTTGACATTCCTCTTATTAGCTTGGAAGAGCACTTGAACAGTACCTATAGATCCAGCACATTTGTTTTTTGTCACTGCAGTGATAAACCATTAGGAACAACCTGCAGATGCAAAAACACCTTTTGCATTTTAAAAGAATACCACCAAAAATTTCCAACACAGATGAGTCATTTTGCAAGTTGCCCTGAGGTTGCTTGAAATATTATGGTTAAATAAAAAAAAAAATAAAGGAAACGGAATAGGCAAAACTTCTCAGTTTCTCGTGAGATGAGGTGACTATAAAACATTCTTCCTTCCTCCACCCCATCAGCAATAAGTTTTACAGTTTAATTTACAGCAAGACTTCAGATAGAGAGCCAGATGATATTACTAAGACTGCAAAGACTGAGGTTAGACGGCCTGTACGTCTTGAACAGGCCCTGCTCAGTAAATTCAGGGATCAGCGTGTAACATGGCTAATTCAAGACAACACAAGATTCCCTCTGGGCCGGTATGGTTCACCCCAGACATATGTGACCTAACTAGAACTGTCAGCTGCTTCCACAGCACAATCTTATACTGCAAATCCCTGCATCAGCCAGACCCGCAAGCAACCGTCACCGAAACTAAATATATCCCATGAACATCCCATTAGTAGATCCAACAAATCAAGAAAATATTCCAAATCCATCAACCAACTACAGCCTATTTCTGAAGCAAAAAAAATGCATCAGTATTGCTTTTTCATAAAGGCATTACTGAGATAACTTAGATGCTCTTCACAGAGCACACGCTCTGAGTTGTAAAACATTAACTAATACAAGGTATTGCAGATCTTTGTAGCATTGGCACTATTCAGCTGTTTTTGGTCACCTCCTTGTGTCCACAAACTCTTTCATTTATACTAAAGCATCCTTGAGAACTTGTGCTTTGTTCAGTGATGACTTAAAAGCAATGGTTTTCATTAGGAGGCAAAGAAACCATCAGGTTCTGCACAGATTCAGTAAACCTCAAAAAAACAACATTTAGCTTAGCACAGAAATCCTGAAATCATTCCAACCTCCCTTGACTGGCACTGATTAGAGACAAAAAGCATCCTATATTATCTTCTAGCACATCTTCATGAAAATTTGGCATTTAACAGCAAAGCCAAACTGTCCTGCTCTTAGTACTGCCTAAAAGTCTGTATTACCCAAAGGAGCTGAGTCTCCATGGGCACTGACTTCCCAGAAGAAAGTCAGCGCATCTGCACAGATGTATTTAATTTCTCATCCTGCAGTTATCAGCAAGGGAGAAAGTAGCTAATACTTCAAGAATAATAACAGACAGAGCAATTCAAACATTATTTCAAACAAGTATGTTAAAAACAGCCAATACGCAGTTAAAAAAAAAAAAACAAACAAGAACATTTACTTTTCAGTAAGAAAACAAGAGCAAAAGATTAGAAGCAATATGCTGTTTTGCCTTTACGTTCTCTTTCTCTTTTTAGCTATGGTATTTCATGTCCTCAATAACGGGGAAAAAAAAACCCCCCAAAACCCCAAACAATGGGGAGGGGGAGAAGGAAAAAAAAGTACCAAAGACATGTGGGGGTTGGGGGAATATCAAACATTACAGTGGGAGATCCAAGCTACAATGAAAACATTAAACTTTAAAAGTCTATCATTGTACATCTTCTGTAAAGCAGTTTTATAGAAAGAATGTCAACGACAGAATAAAACTACAGCCCAGTCTCTTATCCTCCTCTATATAACCACCGGCCATTTTAATGCAAAGGATATTCTGTATTCGTTTAGTTCTTTCAGCTCTTCTTCTCTTCGTTGCTTTTCTAGTAGCTCTTGCTGCCGAGAAACCTCATCAAGGAAATGCGTCTCATCTTCATCTAAGCCTCTTACCATATTTTCTGAATAAAGAAAAAGAATGCATATTGATAAGCTAAAAGCACTTAGGGAGCAGCCATTTATTTTGCGTTACTTCCCATTCTCTTAGAACATTTTCCGAGGATTTCAAACTGCCCCATAAATGCAGGTAAGAGTCCACATCTCGCACACGACATTTCTAATACTGCCGAGGTAGAACAATTTGCACAAAGTCACTGGGAATGCAGGGAGTAGAGTCCTGGGCGACTGAGTGAATTGGGTACTCCAGCAGTCACGCTGTCGTGCCAAGTAAAGGGTACAAAGCAAACCCCACAAGCTATCTGCTGGATTCTGTAATTAAGGAGTAAAAATACTTCCCGGTTAATGATACTGGATGCTAACAAGCCGAAACTCTTACACAGTCAAGCACACAAACTGCAACAAACTAACACAGTTTGAACACAACGCTACTACTACAGACAAAAGCAAGACACAATTCATAGGAAGCCATGAAATGCTTTTGGACTCGCTGACATAATTAAGGAAAATTGACCAAGTTTTCACACAAGCAGCCTTTCCACAGTTCTGAAACGCCATTTGGAAGAGGTTACACAAAACAAGGAATAACCACATTAAGCAATGATATATTTGTTGTTTTGGTTTCAGACACCGAGTTTAAGCCTGTCTCCTCAGAATCTGTGCTTAAACCAACCAATAACTGGAAAAAAACACATTACTTCTCCCCATAAATCTTGCCTCAAAATAGGAAGTACATTTTCTTAAAGCAAACAATCAGTAACTTAACGGAGATTAACATCTGTTTAAAAAAAAAAAAAGAAGCAGCAAGACAATTCCTAACTTCCAAATAAAAATAAATCCTTTCTAAACATGCTACCCTACTTTAAGGAAAGTACACGCTAGTGTGGCAGGAAGGTCTTTTATTTTCTGTTCTGCAAATGTTCAACATCTCTCAGTCAAATGATTTTGTTAGAAAGGTAATAAAAAATATATTTTTAGAAAGACCAAGTCTTGCTCTTTGTAGTCATCCTGAGAACTCTTAACCCAAACATCACCTTTAGTCTTCATTAGAGCTTAATTCCGTAAGAGGATTTTTAGGCTTTTACATGAGGTCGACATATTTTTTTAAATCTTCACCCACATAGTCAAGTTTAATGGCAAGCTAAGAAATCCATTTACACTGATAATTGGCAAGCGTCTGTCTTTGACAGAAAAGCTCCAGAAATCAGTTATTATTTGAGGTTACTTTTTAAAGGCTGATCCCTACTCTTTCCCACTCTAAGAATGCAGAGCTCATTCGTAAATCTTTAAACAGTAACTTGTAGCATTCACTACCACTGCTGAGGGCCCCTTCAAACAGACAGCAGAAGTAGTGAAACTCTGGACGTTTTCTGAAGCGAGCGACGTGAATTAACTTCATTCTCTGCCTGCCTGATCTGCAAACTAAGAGAAGCAGCCATAGAGATCCTTATGGCTGATATTATTGAGATTCCCTACCAAATAGTCTGCAGTAGGTTTTGTTCTCCTGGTTAGCAGGTATCTGTTATTCTGCAAGGGTTGCCTCAAAAGCAGCGGCTGGGTTACTTCTCAGTTACCCCCTCTCAGGGATGCCTCTCATTCCAGCACTTGGTTTACAGGTCTCCTGCCTGAACCAAAGGGAAGACGTTGCACATCTAATATAACTTGTCGAGGGAAACAATTAATTTCGGCAGTTATTAGAAGCCCTTCCCATGTAGGTTGATAGCAGTCAGTCTTCTGGTGGCTACTTGGACAAGAATTGCTTAGTCACATCACCAAAGATTACTTGGATTGAAAGTTTACTGACGTAAACTGGAAACTCTCCAGCTGGAAAGAATCCCGTAGGTACAGTTGGAGACTTTAATGCATTAATGCTGCTATCTGTACTTTCCACTTTTCACCATTAAAAATACAAGCAAAACTTAAGAGACGGAATAACTTCCACTTATCCTTATTTTGGTTACCACAACCATTCAGAAAGAAAATTTTTAAAGTTGCATTTTAGAGAATACTAGTATTATTTTTCATTTTAAATGCTGTAACATTCTACTAAAATTATTTTACTTTGAAAAGGAAGACATTCTTGCAGTGCTGAATAACCTATCAGAAAGAACAGCTAGTCTGTGTACCGTTTTTTATCTACACAAAAGGTTTAGAGTAATTAAGTTTGTGTGTTTATGCAAACACAATTCTTCAGCATTAAGGTGTTTCTCCTCCCAAGTCCCATCATCAATTCTGACTGATCAGAATGACAGTGCACTAAACTCGTCTTCTACTCCAAAATTCCCATGGATAGAAAAAATACTTATGAACATTTTAAGGCAAATTCAAGCATATTAGAGGACAAATCTTGTCACAAGTGGCCAAACTGGGCCAAACCCTGATGAGGTAAACTAGTGGTCCACAGTGCACCCATCACTGGTCTTTATTTAGTCATTTCCTCCCACTTACCTTCTCCCAAAGAAATTTGGCTACGGGAACGATTCTAAAAGCATGTACTACAAAAGAGGAAAGGCAATCATGGTAATCAGTAACGCACTCGACAGCGTCCGCAGGGGCAGGGAGTGTTACCTAACAGAACTCAAAGACTGTGCCATAGTTAAAGGTAAAACAGTTCTGCTGCGTCGCAAATACAAGAGAAATTCTAGACGGAACCCAGTTAGGCAAACTGGAGCTTAAAGAACACAACAGTTTGAGGGTAAGGCTTCCAGCTAAAGAACCAAAATCGATCAGAACCCACCTTAAAATGGAGTCCCACAGTATCATCCTCACTTCTCTTTAGATAGAGCCAATAGCTCCCTTTTTCCCAAAATGGTTGACTAATAATTTTCTAGTTCTCATTATCATCTTTGCACTCAGCAGCCCATATACAGGTGATACAATGCAAAGGATTTTTCTATAAAACCAGAAATTCAAACATCAGTAGAAATTAGGTTTCCATTTCATTAGAAGAGTTAAATATCTACTACTTTAATCAACTCCTGTATGTTTACTTCTTCCAAATAGTAATCTTGAGTCTCAAATCACTTTTGCATCAACTAATTACAGCTTGGAAATCTAACAGCTGCTGGAACAAGATTTCTTTTTATTGATTCAAATAGGATGGTCTTGTGTTAAAGCATGAGTTCAAGAGTCACAAAACCACGCTACATTTCCACTTTTCCATGGATTTGTACCAGGGCTTTTTTTTTGATATAATGTGTAAAATAAGCCTAGTATTCCACGCTTTACAGGAATGCAGCTTCATAACTGCAAGCAACTTTTGAGTTTCGCATGTGTGCAGTGCTGCCTCGGTGCCCAGAACAATACTTGATCTGCAGGAACATCCACCATCCTTGAAAAATACAAGATTTCAATAATACTTTTCTGAAGCCTCTGTTTATCCCTTAGAGAGGCAGACAAGACACACAGATACGTCCCTTAGTCAGATGTTGTATACAGCCGTTGCACACAATAGATGCAGTTTGCTGGGTTTCGGTTCAAAATAGTAACTGCTGGTGCTTACTGAATTTAAATTGCTCCTCAAACTCCTGCTGCTTCTTTTCTCTCTGTTCCTGAAGTCTTTCATACAATGAACGTGGGTCATATGCCTCCTCTGGGCATTCTGAAAGGAAGAAATAAATCAGAAAGTGAGACCATATGTTAGAAATACTAAATCACCAACAGTTCTTAGTTTCTTTATGTAAAAACCTTTTGAACTTGTAGAATACAAGCTATTACCTTGTATTTCCGTTTTCCACAAAAGTGAAATATTCTCAGATCTCTTTCCTGTAGTTACTAAAATCTAGCCCATACCTTCTGGATCCTCAGGTTTTCGGACCTTTTCCCATTCCTCTTGCCTTCTCTTCCGTCGCTCCTCTAGCTCCGATTCAGACACAAACCTCTTGTTAATCACAAGGTCAGCAGTACCATCTCTCCCATCCATTGTGGAACAGCCCGTCCTAAAAACACAGTATGAAAGACACCAGGGGCCTGATTTCACTTGTCAGTGCATGAGACATTACTACACATCCTGAAAAACAGACCCGCTGCACTTACAACAACTTCAGTTCTCTAAAGACCACGTAGTAAGTACTGATTGAGATACCTACTCACCGCACAACTGCTAAGACTAACAGCACCACCGATTACTCCTTCTTTACTCTTCTTCATAATTATGTCTTCCCTGTTAGGTGTCTGCCTCAGGCTACTTTTCTAAAAGCCACATTTTGGACGTGAGGAAAAATTTCTTTACCGAAAGAGTGGTTAAACATTGGAAGAGGCTGCCCAGGGAAGTGGTGGAGTCACCATCCCTGGAGGTATTTAAAAGACGTGTAGATGAGGCACTTAGGGACATGGTTTAGTGGGCATGGTGGTGTTGGGTCGACGGTTGGACTCGATGATCTTAGAGGTCTTTTCCAACCTCAATGATTCTATGATTTTAATGGAATTTCGCCCAGCCCACCTTGGATTCACCTTGCTTAAAGAAATATAAAAATTAAATTAAAATAAATTAAAAAAACCCCACACCTACACTCACATCCCTTTATTTCAGTTCTTACACTTCTCTGCTCTGGAGAAAGGATCCGACACTTTGCCCTCACTTTACCTAATTTCTTTTCGCCCATCCTGTGAAAACTCGAGAAAGCTTGCCTGTTTTCAATGATTTGAATACGTATATTTATAAGTGCTTAACAGCAAGATTTCAGAAATTAGCAACTAATCTCTTTAACCTTCAAAAGCATTCTGAACCTCTTTGCAGCTCTGGGGAGAGCTAGGCTTGGCCAGATGATGCGGGGCGGCTGTCTGTCAGGGTTACGCAGAGTTCAAGAGGCGAGTGAAAGAGGGAATTCCCTTGGGCTTAAATGGGGCTGGGGTTAGAAAACAGGAGCAGCACTTCTGACCAAGTGAGCACAGCCCCTTCTCACACAGGATACCCGCCCTCTGCTTCAAGAGGTCCTAATACTGAGTGCTGGCCAGGTACCCATGTCAAAAGTAGGGGTAGGGTGGAGATGCTCCGAGGAGTCATCCTAAGAAGGAAACTCCTGTAAGCCCAGGATGAAACAAACTGCTTGTGCCTTCTTAAGTGGCTCCTTTCAAGATCTATTCTGCCAGCTCCGTGGTACAGAATGAAGCATTAATGCCTATTTTTGTTTCTCACATCGAGCCTGTATAGGCAAGTAGAACGTAAACACAAGATAAACGCAGCTGTTCATTTGAAGTCATGCTAACCTCACACGTTTTTCTAGTTTCTTCTTATTTCCTTGGTATAACTTCATCACGTACCCCAAGGACTACAGACGATTTCCCCCTGCACTGTCAAACATTACTCATTTAGGATCTCACCCTGCCTGCATTTCAGCACTGGAAGAGAACACTTACTCTTCCAGGGAGGGAAGGATGCAGTAACCCAAATAATGGAAGGAGCCAGTTTATCATCCTCCCTTCCTACCACAAGGAACCGCTCCTGCAGGAAGCAGGCTCCTGAAATTCTTACAAAACCCGATGCTTTTGTGGGGTATTGCTTGTAATACAAATGCCAAATTGAGGTCTCGGGAGAAATCCAGGTCAGAGCACTGGACAAGTATTTGTGACAGCAGGATGCATTCTCAAGGCGGGAATTATCAGAAGACGACAAGACAAACGGATTCTCTTAAGAACTGGGGAAAGCAAGGACAGACCAAGGGCTGGTGATTTTCTTTTTTTTTTTTTTTCCCTTCACTTTTCTTTCTTTCTTTTGTTTCTTTGTTAATATCTAACAAAAATCCACCCTAAGACAAGTCCGCTTTCCAGAAAGCATGGAACACCTGCTCCTTGAGTGTCATTTCTGAAAGCGGTTCATGCTGGAAACCTATAGAGAAGATGAAAACTGAATCTCCCTCCTGAATACAGGTCCTAATCACAAGGCCAGCTTTCCTACCCAAGTGCTGCATAAACAAGATAACCTGGTTCTCCACTTGCGTCATCTCAACCCGTCCATTTAGAGAGGAAACGAAAGGTTCCAGTACAATGGTGACAGAAAGTCATAAAAACAAACTGAAAGAGAGGGATTCAGCAAGGGCACAGTATCATGGGAGGACTAAAGCCTTCAACAGCAAACCACCTGTCTTCTGGTTCTGCCAGTTCACTTAGACAATACGCTTTAAGATACCCAAAGTGGATTAAGGTTTAATTATGACTTGACATACAGCTACGGTATTTTCACTACGATCCTGGGAAGCGGCATCTGATGAAACGCATTTCAGCAAATAACAACTTTACTGACAACGGCATCCTGGGGCACAAAGATGGGGGGGGAAAAAAAAGTAAGAATCAAGCAGCATCGCATTTAAGTACACTTGCACTTATGAAGTTTGCTAATCTTGTGGTATTCTTTGCCCTCCCCCATCTCAAACACAAGCAAAATCTTCCAGACCAGAGAAAACACACGTGTTATGAAATGGTCCCCTGTTCACCTACGTTCTTGTCTGGGGACTGTATTCTAGCGAGCGATACGCTGCCATCGTAACCGATGGAAGTACAGTACGCCACGGCTGTAAACCGCACCTTTTGGTACCAGCAGCTGGTAACATTCCCAGGATCAAAAAAATAAAACTTCACTGCCCTTGCCGTCACCTAGGCTGGAACAGATCCGGAGCAGAGACAATGTCTTGAGTACCCGTGTACGTACGTCCCAACGCACTCGGACCTCCGTTAAATGACGGGCCCCTCTACCCATCACCGCAAGAAGCTCGGGCGGCACTCCCCGCACCGCATCACATAAAGTGCCGTGCACCGAGGCCGGAGCCACCCGACAGCCGGAGGTGAAGAGCCGCTCCCCACCAGGGCGCAGTCAGGCTGAAACCCGCCGCCGGGATCCGGCAGCCGCCGCTAACGGTGCCCGAGTACGCCCGGAGCGGGCGAGCCTCCGCGGCGCAGGCCTGGGCGTGCTGGGCCGGGGCCTGCTCCCCGCCCGCGCCGCCGAGCCCTCTCCGCCACCCCCTCTCTCCACCTTCCCCTCCACCCACTCCCTCCGGGAGCGGCCTCCCCCCGCGGTACGGCCTCCGGCCCGGCCCGCCGCGCTCACAGGGCCCGGGCCCGGCCCTCTCCGCCCCTGCACCAGGAGGGGCCCCGCACCGCGGCCACGGCCGCTCTCCCCGCCGCGCTCACAGAGCCCCCCACCCCTGCCCCAGGCCCCGCCGCCCCCGGGGCTCGGGCCGCCGCCGCCAGCACGTACCGCGGCCGCCGGCCCGTTACAGCGAGAGGCGCGGCCCGGCCCAGAGCGCCGCCATTGATCCCCTCTCGCGGGCCCGCCCCGGTTCGCTCACCGCCGCCGGCCGCCCCGCCCCTTCCGCCCGCAAGAGCCAACCGAGTGAGCCCTTCCTCAGGCGGCCCCTCCCCCCCGGTAGCCAATCCCCGCTGCTCTTACGGAAGGCAGAGGAGCGCGCGGAACGGCCGCGCGCACGGCAGGCGCGCGGGGGGGGGGGGTGGTGTTGGCTGCCAGGCGACGTCAGGGCGGCCCCGCGCCGCGATTGGGCGAAGCGCTCGGGCCGGGGCCGGGGCCATGGGCGGGGCGTGTCGCCCGGGAGACGGCGGGGGGCGGGGCCAGGCGGGGCGGGGCGGGGCCGGTCGGTGTGTGGCCTCCATCTTTCCGCCGTGCGCCGCCGCGGCACAAAGGAGCGGCGCTGGCGGGCCGGGCCGGGCCGGGGCGGAGCGGAGGGGCGCGGGCCCCGCTGCGCTCCCGGTGGGGCTGAGGTGAGGTAGGGCGGGGCGGGCACCGCCCTCGGGCGGCGGCGGCGGTCGGCGGGGCGGGCGCCGCGGGCGCCGCGGGGCTGAAGTGGAGCGGGGCGGGCACCCGGCTGGCGCTGAGGGGAAGGGGCAGCGCCGGGCCGGGCCCGGTGCGCCGGGGGCCTGCCTTGGGTCAACGAGGGGAAGGCGCGGTGCTCGCCCCCGCCCCACCCTCCGCTTCCCCGGGAGCCACGCGTGCCGCCGGGGCAGGGTCCCGGCTGGGGTGGGGGCCCGGAGGCCGCTCGGGTGCGGGGCCGGGGGCCGGGCCAGCGCAGCCCCGCCGGCCTGAGGCAGCGGCCCGCGCTCCCCTGGGCGCCGCTTATTTATGCGGGCGCTGCCCTGGCTTTTGGGGGAGCGCGCTGCCTCGCCGGGGTCACCCGGCTCCCCCCCCCCCCCGGGGAGGGCAACCGGAGAAAGAAGGCGGGCGGCCGCGGTCCAGCCCCGCTTGCCTTGTGCCCGGCCGGGCCGCCGGCGCGCCGGGCGCTCCCGGTGCTGCGCATGGAGGCCCCGGAGCTGGTGAGAGCTGGGCTCGGGTGTGCAGTCAGGAGCTCGCCAAAGAACGCGGCAAAACTCGCATGGAACGGGGCCGGGGGGGGGGGGGGGGGTGCCGGAATGGGG